>NW_026562182.1:0-367850 GCF_027943255.1 Anastrepha obliqua | reverse complement strand
GAGCTACGCAGAAAAGTTAGTTCAAAGCATGCGGAGAAGATGCCAGCCTATACTCGACAACGATGGAGACTACACGGCTTATTGAGTAATTGCGACTCGTAGTTTTGTACATACTTTAATGTAAAAAAATTTTGAATATGTACCTATATTTTATACTTCATGAATAATCGCGGTTCCTTTTTTCTGACGCGGACTGTATTTGTCATGATGCTACTGATGGCGCTAAGACATTCCCCTTTACTACAATGGCAATGTCATCCGCATATGCTACTAGCTGGGAAGCTTCCCCATCAAATTTCTTTAGTATCCTGTTAAACACTAGTAGCCATAGAAGCCGTGATAGCACACCACCTTCAGGGGTACCCATGCATACTAGTCTGACTAACCAGACGTCGTTCCACTCGGCTCTTATTCTTCTGCGACCTAGTAGATTTTGGATCCGCATATGAATTGCGTCTCTGGGCATAATGGGTAGCCTCCTCCTCTTTGTTGAATGCCACTGAGATATCTAGAAATGTTTTCAAGAAATATTCTTTGAGAGTACGTATCTACATATATTAAGTACTAGCGAATGCAGGGCAATGTCTACAGACTTGCCCTTAGTATAAGCGTGTTGAGCCTTGGATAGGCTGCCTTTACCTAATAGTCTCATCTCCAACGTTTATCGGTATATATTCTTTCGAGTAAGTAGGGTTGTATTTACCTGCTTTTGGTACAAAAACTTCAGATATCCTATGAAGATTTCCCTTAGCCACGGCACCCCAAGTCTTCCTGATCTTGGCCAGTAATATTCCATCAACTCCTGAAGATTTTAATGACTCACAGGAGATAACTCCCCGTTCTACTTTGTTTTCTGTAATTATATCCCCAGGAATGCACAATATAAATACTATCGCTTTCAGCTTCGTGATCATTGGTATCGCTGTTGCACCCTGGTGAGTTAACACTGACTAAGTCCTCTAACGGCTCTTTACAATTGTCAGTCAAAACGTCATTTCTCTTACGTATTAATTTCGGTAGGCTGGATTCTTTGATATAAGTTTCCTAAGCCTGGTCACCTCATTAGTTTTTCCTATTTCACCGCAAAAGTCTTTCCAATATTCCTTCTTGGCTTTACATTTCGCCTCCTCTCGCTAGTTGTCCACGACAGCCTTTGAAGCTCGCTCATCGGTGCACTGTTTTCGTGTGATAAGTAGCACGACGCTAGAGTAGATGTTGATTCTTGACGCCGTCTACTGTCACCACCCTAAAGTCATCGATTATCCCTGTTCTTATTCTGTTTACTGATCTTAGGAAGAATCTGCGGATTTTTTGATTCCAGAGCCGAGAGCTTTCTCTACGTCGTCCTTCCTGCGCGTGTTGTGGTTGTTATCTGCTGGATGGCGCACAATACCCTACCTACTCCCCACGTAATCTTTCCAAACCTCAAACAAAGAATGAGTAATTTGGCAGGTGGTATATTACTGCGATCGACAGCTGAACCGTCACCCGCCGTCAAAAGCAGACGTATTCCCGTTCCCTGACGTTTGACTTTTTAGCCCCGTCTTTGCGTCTTTTCTTCATCGCCGGCCTTTTGCGTTCACTTTCGGTTGAGCGCTGCTTTTTCTCGGCAATATGCTGCCCAATCCGGTTCGTAAACTTCGGGTCTGATGCCTTACATCCGTCACGTTGTATTATGATATTCTTCGAATATTATACCTTTTTGGATAGCTAAAAGGACATAGAATTTAGAAAAAAATTTGAGAGATAATATACTTTTACATTTATTTATTTATTTTGCAAACAAAATCTGTCAGAGCTTGGACTCTTCACCCCATATTTATAAAAAGGCCAACGTACAAGCGTATAAAAATAATATTTTTTTCAGTAATCTTTAAAATCGAATATTTTGAAAGATGTTAAGTTTTAGACACCATTTCGTGTAACCAAATTAATCAGAAATGAGCTAAATAGTAGTGAATCACAACTTCGTGATTTCTTAACACGTTTTCTTGTTCAACTTTCAACGTAATTTCCATCAAAAACAACGCAATCATTCCAGCGCCGCGGACTTTGTTAAGCTCGGTCAAAATCGCGTAAGCGGTTATCGCGCCAATTAAGAAGAAGAAGCTATTAACATATTCTAGTGTTTGTTCTAAATCGTTGTTCCTTATTTCTTGGCAAATACATTCGCTCTCTGGCCAACCTATGGTGTACATAATCATCCTACCGAACCGGCAAACCATCGGCAAAATTGAAAATAGTTTGATATTATTGAATGGTACTCGACCGATTAGACCACGTACAACCCGAAAGGAAAAGAATATTGCGGCTGGAAATGAGTGTTTTGCCGAAGAACCTGAAGAATGGATTTGGCACCGATCTTAACAACTTAGCCTATCATAAAGCAAGTAGTTTACGCAATTATCTTGGTTAGACAGCGTATAAAATACAGCCGAAACCGGAATGTTCAAAAGCGTCATACGTTCAGTCGTTGGACTCTTGAAAAATCACCGAAGATCCTCATTTCGGGACTCGAATTTTATTCTGCGGTGAGGCCCATTTTCGGCTTAATGGCTACGTCAATAAGCAAAGTTACCTATGTGGACTGAAGAGCAACCCAAAGTCAAACAAACGAGGCTGGCGCCAATGTAACAGTGAATGGCGATGAATTGGCAATGATAACCGGCTTTTTGATACCGGAAATTCAAGCCCGTGGTCTTTCACAGCATTTGGTTTCAAAAAGACGGCTCTGCTTGCCATAGTTCATGAAGCAATGGATTTACGGCGCAATTGCTGCCCACATTTGAACGGGGTTATCTTTAGAAGATAAGTGTCATGAATGGCTCTACACAAATAAATAAAGATTTCCCGATCAATTTGAATTTTTTGTTGTTTTATTTCAATTTAAAATCCGATACCTCTAAATGAATCAGCAGTAATTTGCAGTAGGGGCAAGTGTATGGCTGAGATTTGTGGAAGAGCTATTTATGTGTTAAGCACGAGTGCTCAAGAGGAAGATGTATGTACATACATCTGCAATGTGACTGCTCGGCAGCTCAACGGGAATCTTAGGTGCCGACCTACCAGCGTTTATTGTCTTGTGTTTATTGGTGTAATTTTCCCACTATAGACTCGAAAACTTTAATTTACAGTTGTAAACTACTCTTTTAATGTGTGTTTTCGTTAGTATGTTGGTGAATTCCAGTGGTGATCTAGTTATTTTTACTGCATTATCGACAAGAGTATTGCCCGGTATCGCAATCTGGCTTCATATTTTTATTACTTTATGTGCAACTAGGAAATCTAATTCGAATGAACTATTTATGTTAAAAAGAATATGGAAAATATCAAGGAACAAAGTACGGTAATGCAATGATTAAGTAGCTTACAGTCTTTTAACACGTATTAATTATGTACATAAATACATAAATCAATTGACATTTAATGTTAATTTATTTAACAATGTTATTTAGTTATTCGTTTGTGTAATGAATTAATATTCAGGTAGTTTTTTAAAAAAGCGGCATCGGCCGATTCTTTGTCCACTGGCCGATTAATCGGCATCATTTGGACTTTACTGTTGATATCTTCGTACCAAGCAGCGTAGGAGCAGACCTCTTCCATATCTTGGTGAAGTGGAATTTAAATGGGTTCTTTATGTACCGTGTGCAACTTTAATTTTGTAGCTTCGTATTAATGTTACTGTGAATAGCTGAAATGATGGGTGTCTTTGTATTTATTACTAGCTGTACCCGGCGCGCGCTGCTACGGGGCAGAAGTTGCTACTCTGCAGCGCCACCTGATGGCGAGTGGCATCAATGAGCATATTCTACAAACCTTCTCCGTGGAAAAATACATATATACCAATTTTTATAATAATCGGTGAAGAAGTTTTTGAGTTCATCGATGACATACAGACAAGCATTCATTTTTATATATAAGAAGATTATTAGTACGGATTTTGGGGAGCAAAGGACTGCTTGCAATGGTAGTTAACACCGTATTTCACTGAACTTCGGACAAATCTCTCTTACTACAAACTAGAGGCAGGATTGGAACGAGGGAAAATCTGTACCGAAGCTTGTACCTCTGTTTTCACTGACAGTTCCAAAATGGAATCGGTAGTTGGAGTAGTGATTTTCTCTAAATCAGCCAATATATCTAAAGGGTGATTTTTTATGAGCTATAGGAAAGTTTTTCAAAAAAACACACGTAAAATTCAGAAAACTGCATGAAATTTTTAGTACAGTCCATATAATTTAATGTTTGAATTGATTATTTAATGCAAATGTTGACCGCGACTGCGCTTCAAATGGTCCATCCGCTTAGTCCAATTTTGGCATACTCTTTCCAATGTTTCGGCAAGGTATCTCACATATAAATGCTTTAATGTTGTCTTCCAATGCGTTAATTGAAGCAGGCTTGTCTGAATAGACATGAGCTTCAACATAGCCCCACAAAAAATAATCTAAAGGCGTTATATCGAACGATCTGGGTGGCCAACTGACAGGTCCCGAACGTGAAATAAAATGTTCACCGAACTCGGATCTCAACAAGTCCATTGTTACGCGTGCTGTGTTGCATGTGGCACTGTCTTGCTGAAACCACATGTCATGCAAGTCAAGCTCTTGCATTTTGGGCAAAAAAAGTTGGATATTATTTCACGGTAGCGCTCACCATTCACAGTTACGTTACGATTATCAGCATCTTTGAAGAAGTACGGTCCAACGATACCTCCAGCCCATAAACCGCTCCAAGCTATGACCTTTTCTGGATACATTGGTAGCTCTTGCAATTCTTGATCCAAAAATGAGCTTCGTCACTGAACATAATTTTTCGATAAAAAAGTGGATCTTAAACTTTCTTAACAGAACACGCATTCTTTAATAAAATTCAATGATTTGCAAGCTTTGTTCGTTTGTAAGACGATTCATGGTTAAATTAAGACCAAACTGAAGATGTTTTATAGTGAAACAAAACACGAAACGTGCGTCAGCTGTTAAAACAAACTGTTTAAAAAGATAATAGCTAAAATATCACCCGTTATTTCCTTAAAATTGCCGAATACTGCTAGTGTTTTCCAGGTTTGTGCAAGGAAGCAAGGAACTTATTACTGAACTCTGACGACTCTTGATGTAGATCCAAACTACTCAACTCCTGTAAGGAGGATATCAAATTTCTTGGGTGTGCAGGTAGGAACATAGAGGGAATGCAATTGCTGCAGAAGAGATGGAGATCCATTTCTTCATGTGCTAATTCGAAAATCCTGGAGTCCCAGTACCATATACGGAGGGGGGAGCATTTTTATGACGCCTATTAAAGTATTTTTTGTAAGAGTGTAGTTTGGCACTGAATATGCGTTTGATATTGTTCAACTGTGAAGATAATGAAGCTTGTAACATATCAATGTGTTCCACGTGTGCTTTTTGTTGAAAACGATTCCCAAGGTACGCATGTTGTCTACAGGTGTCAGCCGAAAATTGTTTGTAACTATGATGTTGCTGTAGATTTGTTTAGCACAGATGAGGTCGGTGTTTACCTATTCCATCAATACCCTAAACACATCTATAGCCTCGTACGGCGGAGTAAAACAATTACCATCTATGACCTCTCTTCCTGTGGCAGATAGGGCAATGTTCGGCAGATAGGAAGGGTAAGTGGGAAATAAAATACCACTCGCAGACCGAAACAGGCAAACACCGATAGGAGCGACAGGAATCCAGGAAGCGCTATAAATACCAACAAATACGAGGGCATTCCTGAGAGAAAGGCGTATAGATACCCCAACTATAAAATAAGTATCCGCTTCACCATACAAATGGATAGTGAACTATACAAAAATCCAGAAGCGTCTGTCTCCAGGTTAGGAGCGGCTGTAACTTCCGTGTAACTTGCTGGCGAGTCATCAGAATGGAGACCAGTAAAATTCTGACTTTGAAGTACTGGACATATTTGGAAATGACAAACCTGGACTGGGCTTGTAGCTCCCTGTTACCTGAGTATAAACGCTGTAGAAATTACTTTCAGAAAGAATTGCAAACTCTCCGCCCTAATAAAACCTGGCAGGTCTTGGAAAACGTTCAATACTCGTTGCCTTGGTCTTATTCTACGTAGATTAAGTTGCGATGACTCGCTATTTGTTCCGGATAGGACCAGGGTTAATCCTCCCATGGCCTCACTGCTTGCATAGATAATCATGAGGCGAGAACAAATTCACAGCAAAAACTTCCATTATTTTTGCTTTTGTTCGAATGCATTGTCCACTCATATAATATATTATACTCAGCATCGTGGCATATTTCACTTGTTAACAATGATGTGGGGGGCTACGGAAAATCGCATGGCATTGCATTACATAAGTGTGGTAAAAGTGCAAGTGAGATTTGCAAATTGCTGAAAAAACTTAATATTTCGAGAATATTTGTTTGCGGTACGATCAATCGTTTTTCCCCAATGTTTGAAGTAACAGACAGAAAACAAAGAGTTAGTCCTCGCGTGGTTCAAACCAGTGCAGCTTTAAAAGCCGTTTGAGGCTAATTAGAGATGCTCTCCACATGAAAGCATTCCGTCGTTTAGCTGCTCATCTTTTGACAACGCGCTTGAAGTAAATTAGACTCGATAGATGCAAGCAGCTTCTTCGGTGGCACGCGGTCAACGGCCATGAAAACATTATTTTCACAGACGAGAAAATCTTCACTGTTGAAGAAGTATTTGAAAAGCTAAACGACAAAATCCACGCTAAAACTTCTACAGACGCCAAAAATAATGGTCCAAGCGTTCAGTGTGGCCGCCGTCTAGTCTTTGAAAAGGTTTAGTGGGGAGTTTCGTGTAAAGGTGTCACATCTCTTCCTTTCTGCAAAAACGGGGCTAAGACCGCTGTAAAAGTGTACCAGGAGGATCTCTTCGAAGGCGTGGTGAAGCAATTGAACAGCGTTGGATCTTTCATCAAGATTTCGCTCCACCCCATAAAACAAAAACCACCCAACAGTGGCTAATAGCCGCAGAAAATTTGCTGTCTGGAAGTCCAGATCAGAATCTGAATTTGAGACCTCACAGAAACTTGGAGAGTCTCAAACAATCCTGGGATCGAGTAGCGACGTCAATATCCATCGAAACCGTGCGTGCTGCAATAGATGAATGGCCTAACCATTTGAAGGCTTGTGTAAAAGCGAATGGTGACCATTTCGAATAAAACTTAAATTTTTTTTTTAATATTTACATGAATAAATAAAACTAACTTCATTAAAAAAAGTATTATAATTTCATATCTACAATATAAGGGACTTAACTTGTAACAGAACTTATGACAGGAATAAGTGTTGCGGGCAAAAACAACAACGGCTCAAAGTTCGAGGCTTCCGAAACTATAACAAACAACACTTTAAGTTCACTGGATTTTATTTCTTTTTAATGAAAATGTTTTATAACTATATGAATTTAAAGTTTAAGAAATTAATAAAGTTTAAAAAATTATTTAAGTTGCGTTAAAATGGTAGTGAGGTTCTTATATATTTCTGAATTCCCGTAAGCCACTGGACTTTTAAAGCACGCTTCGGTCAATTCAAAGGCGGTTACAGTTTAGGCGTCGTTGCATTTTTTGGTAAAAATATTGCAAATTAAATTTTTAGTAGGAAGCGATAATTCAAGTTTAGTACACAAGTATTTGAATACAGCTTTAATAATTAGTACAAAAAACAATTTTAATATGG
The DNA here is from genome assembly GCF_027943255.1 of Anastrepha obliqua. Classification (NCBI taxonomy): domain Eukaryota; kingdom Metazoa; phylum Arthropoda; class Insecta; order Diptera; family Tephritidae; genus Anastrepha; species Anastrepha obliqua. The sequence goes on along the minus strand of NW_026562182.1, from coordinate 360,159 downwards.
AGTTTTCATCATTTGCGTTTTTATACTGTGCGTATCGGACGTGTTTTACTGTCGATCCGTGTTAATAAAAGTTTTATCAACAAACTCAAAGTGCATTATTGCTAACAAGAGATAGGACTCATAGCAAACTGCATAGAAAGTGCAAAGTGCTTTATCAAGTGAAACTCGATAAGCCAACAAATATTTAAATTAAAAAAAAGAAAAAATCGAACCAAGCAAAGTAGCTTGTAAAATAAATAAAAAATTAATATGAGTGTGTTACGTTTTCCCTCTTGGGAGAGAACAGAATCCAAAAGGGAGTCGAAAGTTCTTACTCCGCAAAAAATGCCGCTACATACCGAAAACTCGTGCTCAATGCCGCACACGAATTTGGCACAGAGCGGATCAAAAGCAAACAGGCCAACACAGTCAGCTCCCATAAGCTGCAACAACAATATGCGCTCTACATTCTCGCCATGCAGCGCAGAGAGCATAAGTTATCATATCAGCACTCCAGTATTCTCTGCATCATGAGTGAGCACAACTGGTATGCCTACAACTACCACTACAAATCGTCTACAACAACTTGTTCAACCGTCTCTTCAAATGCTACAACAACAACAAATTGCATCAACAGAACTACTGCCATCGACCCATTTGTCAGCGTCTACGCAATCAGCTGCACTAAAAAAGCAACCTGTGATTAAAAGAGCACGAAACACACCCACAAAGGTCTCAACATTGACTACTGGTAACAAAAAAATAAAAGCAACATCAACCCTCAATCAAAGTAAGCTGCCAAATTACTAGCTGAGTGGAACTTCTTCTGCAAACAAATTTGCAGCTTTAGATATGATGAAGAAAAATTTGCCCATTGCACTGCAATCAGTGGGTAAATTTAAGATCACTGTCACAAAATACAAATAAAGACGAAAAAGAAAAAAATAATAAGCCACAGCTAATATATGTACAAGGTGTAGAATGCATAAAAACATTAAAGACTGTTTTAAATGAAATAGCAAATAATAGTTTCACTCTAAAAATTTTAGCAAATAATGAAGTTCGCGTTCAAGCCGGGGTCGAATCGTGACAGTCGTTAACGAAACGACAATCGTTCGAACACAAATTACGTGAGTCGATAATCGAATGAACGAGTTGGGATCATAACAGTCGAAAGAAGACGTATCGTAATTGTAATTTTGTTTATCGATTATTTTTCTCATCTTCTTCGTTTTTTTAAGTCACAATAGAATTTGAAGTGTTAAAATAAACCGCAGAAAGTAACGAAAATATAAAAAGTTTAAATGGATCCGAGTATTTTCTTTTATTTAAGTTCCAGCGATGAAGAAAATAATGAAAGAGTTGTGCGAAAACAACTTCAAGACAAAAGCAATGTGCTAGCATTATCAAACAATGCGTAAGTACTTTATATATGACGAAAAATAGGTAATAAAATATCATTCGCTTACAGGTTTATCAAAAGGTTTCGCTTAAGCAAAGAAGCATTTAATTATGTCTTAAATAACATAAATATAAATTGCCAAGACACAAAAGCTGTTCCGGCGGTGCTCGAACTGGCTGCGTGTCTCAGCCTACTCGCAAGTGGTGGCTATCAGCGGCAATGACTATTTGATAGGAATGTGCCAGAGCACTGTCTCGAAATTAACGGGCAATGTTTTGGAAGAAATTGAAGCCAAATTGTGTCCTATACATATTAAATTTGAGCCAGATGATTCGAGAAGGTGCAAAGAGTGGTTTGTTGAGAACTATCAAATTCCAGGAGGTAAATTCAATCCATGTTTTAGCTGTAAAAAATTTATTTAATGTTCGTTGGATGCATTGATGGCACCCACATTGGACTACAAAAGCCCACGGTCAACGAGCACATGTATTTCAACAGGAAGGGTTTTCATAGCATAAATGCGATGTTGGTGAGTTTTTTAATAAAGCGATGGAATGTTACTTTAAGGTTGTTTCTGTTAGATTTGCGACCACACTACGAAAATTCTCGCAATAAACTGCCAATATGGGGGTGCAGCCCACGACTCATTCATATGGAAGCATTCAAACGAACGAATGGTTATGGAACATCGTTTTTTGCACAATAGGAGTGACAGTGCCTGGCTGCTAGGTATGTGTTATACATATATAATTACAATTGATTTAGATTGTGCTAAATTACGTGTTGTTTGTTTTTAAAAGGGGACTCTGGATATCCACTTGAGCCGTGGTGCATAACACCGTACAGAAATCCATCGGACGGATCAGGTGAAGCAAGGTTCAATGAAATTCATTCCAAGGCACGGTGCATCATTGAACGAACTAATGGTGTACTGAAAGGTCGGTGGAGAATCCTAGAATACAACAAAAGAGGAAGATATGATCCTATAAAAGTGGCTAGGTTTGCGAATGTGTGTGCAGCGCTTCACAACATTTGAATACAATTTAATGTGAGCTTTACAGCAACAAATTCAGAGAGTCAAACCGCATCTGACATAGTGTCTGGAGAAGGCCAGTATACTAGAATCGGCCAAACAATCAGAGATCAAATTAAAATCTCGTTGATGAACTCGACATAACCATCTTGTTTTCATATTGTACCATTATGCTTTTGAAGTATAATGCTAACCGACCTAAATAAAATAAAATAACTCGAAATACTAATGGATACTTGATCAAAATCAGTTTCATTTAATGCTTTTTTTTACTCCATTTAAAAACGTAAAATTTAGTTAATTTAAACTTGAAAAAAACTTCAGGTATAGTTATTTAAAAAGAACTGAAATAAATATTCAAATGCATATATACATATTTACAAAAACCTTAAATAAAACTTAAATATATACATACTTACAAAAACTTAAAAAAAACTTCAAATATATATATACATAAAACTTGAATAAAAATTTGGAATATATACATACTTACAAAGAGGATTTTAATTCAGAAGGAGGGACACTATTTTTTTTCTTTTTCATTGACCTTCAATTGGTTTAATTCAATACTCTTTATTTTCAAATCAAGTTCTTTTACAGCTATTATAGCTCGGTGCTTCTCCTCCTTCATCGCCAAAATCCTCCTAGAGACAGCTAGCTGTCGTTCACTTATTTCAAGCTGCCTCTCGTCAATCTCTAGTTGCCTCCCCTTAATTTGAAGCAGCCTATCGATTTTCTGCCCCATAGCTTTATGGTGATCTGCTGTCAATTTTATGTTTTCTTCCAGCAGCGAAGCTTTATTTATTGTTCTTCTTCGTGGAGTTGGAGCGACTGGACGAGAAGGCGTACAGGAAGCAGGGCTGTTAGAGGAGGAACGACTTGGAACACTACTAGTTGAATGGTTCGAATTACGTCCACTGCTCCTGCTTGAGGCCGAAGCGCTTGATGCTGGTCTTGAAACAACTGCGACTGGTGCAGGTTGTGAACTACCATATGTTTGCACATTGCTGTTTCCTGAAACAGATGCTTCAAGACCAGCAGCTTCAACTATTACCTCCTCAGCTGGAGTTAAAGCCCTCTGCTGGTAAGGTCCTCCGCCTGTTTGCCTTTTTGAAATTTTGTTGAAGGACAACTTTCTTGTCGCATTGTACTTCTGATCTGCGTATACCTAGAAAGAAAGTTAAAAGTTACACAATTTACATATACCGGGTGCTTCAAAAAAATGTATACACACTTTGAACTATTGTAGTTTTCCCGCTCTACAAGGCTAATGTTATATTTCTTCGCCAGGTGCCAGCATAATCGTCCCTCTATGTTATATTATCAGTTGGAATTTGTAATATCAACATGGGGGACGTACGTTTGAGTTTTGAAGAACGTAAGCAGGTTATTAAGTGGTACTGGAAGTTTGAGAATGTAAATGAAGTTCAAAGACAGTGGAGAAGGGAGAACAAAACCACCTTCAAGATTAACAATTACACGCATACGAGACAAATTCGAAGTTCATGGAACAGTGTGTGATGTGCATAAAGGTCATTCAGGTCGGCCTCGAACAGCTACAAGTGATGAGTCATCAACGTTTTGATACGATGTACAGAATCTGTGGTGACTCGTACTCAAAAATGTATTGATGCTGCAGGTCACCAATTTGAACAGTATTAACATTTGTTATTTATGTTTCATTTACATTGGACTTTCAGCTTTCTATTTTCCTGAAATTTAACTTTGTAGACCGGTAAATAAATTTTCTATGGAAGTTCAAAGTGTGTATACATTTTTTTGAAGCACCCGGTATTTTAGTTATCCTTACATTTTTCGTTAATACTTTGAAATTCTTCGCAATCACGTTTATAAATAACCGATCAAATGACAATTCGAACGAACGAGTTGTTCGATTACTCGATGACGTTTGTCATCATACCGAATTACGATAGCGATAACACGTTCACGATAGTTATAATCCGATTTGCGTTCTTTTACGTGACGAATTGCTCGTTCACGACTGTTACGATTCGGCCCCAGAAAATTTAGAAATATATAACAGATTACACCACATGTTAAAAGAAAAAGGTACGAAACTGTATACATTTATGCCAAAAAGTGAAAGAGGATTTAAAGTAGTCTTACGAAATTTGCACCACTCTACAGACCAAGAAGAAAATAAAAAAGAACTAAACGAAAAAGGACACAAACATTACAGACTTAACACTACTAATATAATACAAAGAACAACAAAAAAACCACTACCAGTATTTTTCATCGAACTACAAGCAAGTGATAACAACAAAGGCATTTACAATATTAACAAGCTAATGAACTGCATAGCCATTTTTGAAGCACCTCACCATAAGCGCACCATTTCACAGTGTACGAAATGACAGATATATGGGCACACAAAAAATTATTGTACAACGGATCCAGTATGCGTGAAATGCGCTGGTAGACATCTTTCAATGAAATGCAAAAACCAAACAAAGGAAGTTAAATGCGCTTTATGTGGAGGTAAGCATACCGCCAACTACAAAGGATGCGAAATTTATAAAGCACTTAAAATGCAAAGATTTCCACATCTGCGTAAAAAACGGTCGTAAACGGACGTGCGAAATAGTCGTTGTGTTTTCGACTACGTGAATTTTGCAAAATTAATGTTGTAATAGGTGAAAAAATATCGCAATAATATATACAAATCGTTAAAATAACAGACGGGTGCGAAGTCGTGAAAAAAGTTTAAGATACCTTAAAAAGCCACATTAAGATTCTTGATAAACCCATAAATTATGGCAGTTGCCAGTTGGGGTGAAAGTGTTACAAATACAATTTGTGTTAAAGAGAATTGAAAAAAGGGTGAAGAAAAGGGATCGAAATTCCTTAAAAGAATAATAAAAACTACAACAGCAAGGACTGCATTTGTAGGAGTGTGAAACTGCAAACGAATACCAGTACTTAACAAGCATTTAAAATCACGACATTTATTTTTAGTGGAAAATTAACGTTAATAAAGCAAATAAAAGCAAACTGTAAAGAAAAAAATTACAATAAACAAAACTCCGCTATCGCGAGTGTAAACAAATCTCGTGTGGCTGACAAGCAGCTGTCACCGTTGACTGCATTATCGACCCTACGAAAAGAGTGTTACCATACGGCCTATACCGAGGTGAAATGGGTTCTCCACCATAGGGTGGTGGGCCCAATCATTCAAACACAAACAGTGAAGTGCGTAATAAAGACATAATGAAAAAAATTGTTGACTTAGAAAAATTATGCTCTGCTCTACAAAATGAGATATCCCATCTTAAATTAGAAAACGGCAAACTTAAATCTGCTATATGCGCTGATGATAATAAAACTGTTATAAACATCACAAAAAAAACATCACAAAAAACGTAAAGCTGAATCTTCTCCTGAAGCTGTAACACCATCAAAATCTACAAATAGTGCTAATGAAAGTTAGTAAAATACCTCGTCCTCCTCCAATAATTATCAATGGTAATAATGATTTTAAAAAACTTCATAGTCAACTTATTACCACAATAAAAAATAATTTTTTCATTAAACTTTTAAACAACGATGCATGCAAAGTAATAACGTTCGATTCGTACGACTATCGGTCTGTAACAAAATTATTGTCAAATGAAAATATTCCTTGGCACAGCTATGAGAATAAGCAAAATAGACCTATCAAGGTAATAATTAAAAATCTTCACCATTCCTGCGACAGCGATTTAATAGTGAATGACTTAAAATCACAAGGGTTAAATGCTTTAAGCGCCATAAACAAACTCAAGTGGAAAACAAAGGAACCACTTGAAATGTTTGTCATCACTTTCGATCCGTCTGAAGATGTGAAAAAAATTTACGGAATTAAAAATATATTGAACACTGATACCGCAGTGTAAAAAATGCCAATCTTTTGGCCATACTAAAAACTTTTGCGGGAAACCCTCACGTTGCGTCAAATGTGCAGGGAAGCATGTCACCATTGATTGCAAAAAAACTGAACTAGAAAGCCCAAAGTGTTGTAACTGCGGAGAGTCCCACCCTGCAAATTACAGAGGCTGTATAGTGGCGAAAGAACTCGAAAAGATTAGAACGAAAAAGCGATCCCAAAATTCAAAACCAGTAAACAGTACAAACAAACAACACACAATCCCAAAACGTGCTACAACTACTACAAGTCTTACAAATAATCCGACAAAATCCCTATAATAAATAAACCGGTTACATACGCACAAATTACCAAAAATGTATTACCGAACGAACCTATTGTGCAAAATCTCCTTTCAACTGTATTAAGCAAATTAAATGAACAAGGCCAAATCTTCAAATCAATTGAAAAACGATTGTGTGCCCTTGAACAAAACATGCAATTTTTTGACAATGAATAAAACACTAAAAATAGTATTATGGAATACCAACGGTCTAGCTAAACACCAAACAGAGCTAGAAGTTCTGTTAAACAACGACGAGATTGACGTCTGCCTAATAGCTGAAACACACTTCACAGAACATTCATATTTGAATTATAAACATTATTCCCTATACCATACTATTCACCTCAACAATTGTGCTAGAGGTGGCAGCGCCGTTCTCATAAAAAATAATATAACTCGCCACTTGGAAGACCAACTCAGCGCCGAGGAATTTCAAACAACTTCCGTTTCTGTCGAGGCCTTCGAGCAACAAATATTACTAACAGCTTTATACAGCCGACCCAGACATCAACTAAAATCTGAAGATTACGTATCTCTCATCGAAAGATACAAAGATACGTTTTATTATAGGAGGCGATTTCAACGCTAAGCACGTACATTGGGGGTCTAGGCTTACAACGACAAAAGGAGGCGAAATGTTTAAAGTCATAAGACAAAGAGGTTGCGAAATTATTTCAACTGGCAAGCCAACATATTGGCCTTCAGACACCAACAAAGTACCTGCTTTGATTGACTTTTTTGTCTTCAAAAATATTATATTCCCGCAAACCATCTTTCTATTTCCGAAGGCTTCGATCTGAACTCTGACCACTCACCGATCCTTTTAGAAATATCAGGGAATGCGGTACTAAATAAAACGTCTCCTCGTCTATTTAATAACTTCACCGACTGGCAGTACTTCCAACTGCAATTACAAGTTGTAGTGGTAGACACTGACCGTATCGTGACTATTGATGATCTTGATGATGCCGTGCTTCAGTTCACGTAAGATGTCACATCAAATAAGAAAAAATACCCATCATATATCAAGTTGCTAATAAATAAAAAACGAAAACTTAGACGTCGTTGGCAGCAAACCAGATATCCTGAGGACAAATTGAAACTCAACCAAACAACAAAACAACTACACGTTCAAATTCAGACATTCAAAAATGATAATTTCAATCGATTTCTTAAGAGCCTCACATCTGATAAATCCACAGACTATTCTTTATGGAAGGCAGCAAAGTCATTTAATCGACCGATAAAACTCATAGCACCCATCAAAATAAACGACACCCAAATGGGCAAAATCCAATGAGCAAAAAGCGAATTTATTTGCAGAGAATCTTCGTAAAATCTTCTATGTCAATGATGGATCTGAAGATATTGACATCTCGTCAAATTGGATTGAAAGCGATGTCAGCATTGGGCCAGTTAGTAGCGAAGAAGTAATGAGCGAAATTTTCAAAATGAAAACAAAAAAAACGCCTAGTTTCGACCTCATAACTGCAGAAATTCTTCAGAGATTGCCCAATAAGTGTGTCCCAATTGATTAATTTGTGTTTTTTGTTATAATATGTTGGTATGTACTGGAAGACAGCAGAAGTAATTATGATTTTGAAAGCCGGATAATCGCCAAATGATGTGTCTTCATACCGACCTATTTCTCTGCTACCAATGCTGTCCAAACTTTTTGAACGACTGTTACTGACTCGAATGTTGCCGATTATATTATAGAAAACAAGAGAGTTATTCCAACGCACCAATTTGGCTTTCGAAAAAATCACTCCACCATCGACCAAGTTCACAGGGTTGTTAGAACCATTGGGTGTGCGATAGAGGAAGACAAAGTTTGCGCAGCGGTGTTCCTTGACGTCTCGCAGGCGTTTGACAAAGTTTGGCATACGGGCTTACTCCACAAACTAAAATTGATTTTGCCCAGGAATTATTGCGAAATCCTTTCTTCCTACCTTGATGGCAGATACTTGCGTGTCAGACTTGACAACACCTATTCATCATTGCAAAAAGCACGCGCGGGGGTACCACAAGGAAGCATCCTACACGTTACCGCAACCTTTGCAGATGACACGGCTATTCTAGCAGTTGAAGAAGTGATCGAGACTACAACCACGAAATTGCAATCAGCGGTGAGTTCTATTGCAACATGGGCAAAAAAGTGGCGTATAAAATTAAATAATTCAAAATAAGTTCACATTCTATTCGGCCTGAAAAAAACAATTTACAAGCCAGTCTACATAAACAGTGTAAATATAACGTACGTCAACGAGGCAAAATATCTTGGTATAACCCTTGATGCTAACTGCTTTGGAAGGCGCATGCCAAGAAAAAGCGTGAAGAGCTGGAACTGAAAACAAAAAACCTTCTTTATCTTATTGGCAGACACTCTATTCTGTCAACGAACAACAAACTACTGCTATGTAATCAAATACTCAAACCGGTCTGGACGTATGGCATTCAGCTATGGCGATGCTCAAGCGAATCTTGCATGACTATTATCCAACCATTCCAAAATAAAGTGTTGCGCAACATCCTCAATGCTCCATACTATGTGAGAAATCTCGACCTCCATCGTGATCTTGGTATCCTACCCATCACTGACGTGGCGAAAAAATACGCCATGGCTCACAGACAACGTTTAAGTACACATGTCAACGCTGAAGCATTGGATTTGCTTCAGCCAAATACTCATCGTCGGCGGCTCAACCCTAAAACAGTTTTAGACCAGATGGGCACCCAGTAGCAGCTGTACCTTATATATTTATACATTCATAATGAATTTATGAATATTGAGGCATCTTAGTTTTTCCTTTTTTAATAAATATGTTCAATAAAAATTGCTCGTTAGTATCTTTATTTAGTTGTACTAGTTGTAATTTCTAAACGTTATCCTGCTTATACTTTAAGATGCGTTAATAAAAAAAAAAAAAAACAAAATCTGCGTAATAAAGAACCAACATTAAATACGAATAAAAATAATACACTAATAACAACAGCCGTAAAAAAACATAATTCTCGGAGTAAGCTATGCTGATGTTGCATCTTCTTCAAGGGAACATAAAGCAAAGCAGGAACTGATTAACAAATCTAAAAAAACAATGTTATTGAAAAGCTTAAAGACATGGTAAAATCCCTAGTCAACCAAATGACAAATATGATGAATATAATTACAATGCTTTTAAAGAATATGAATGGACAAAAGTGATAAAATTAAAATTCTAATTTGGAATGCAAATGGACTAACACAGCACTATTTAGAACTAAAACAATTTTTATTTGACAAAGACATTGACATAGCATTGATTACAGAAACACACTTCACTGGCAAATTTTGAAATTACCTAATTATGTATGTGACAAACCATCCTCTTGGAAGAGCCCATGGTGGGACAGCTATAATTATTAAATCAAGCATAACACATACAACAACTCCAGTATTCTACGTCTTATCTTCAATCCACGACATTGCAAATATATGACCAAATGGACCAGTATCTATCTACTCCCTTTATAGTCCACCTAGACACATAATAAACTCGGATCAATATGACAAATACATAAAGACGCTTAACAATGGATTTATTGCAGCTGGAGATCTCAATGCAAAACACATTGATTGGGGCTCAAGACTCACCAACAAAAAGTTGCGTATTCTAATTAACGCAATTAAGAAAAACAATTGCAATTTTATAAGTACCGGAGAACCAACTTATTGGCCAACTGACGTAAAGAAAATTCCAGACTTGATCGATTTCTGCATAACCAAAAACATAAGCCACAACCAATTGACAATTCAGTCGGGCAATGAACTTTCTTCGGACCACTCGCCCATAAGAACATGAATATGTTAGTTATATTAAATCTATAGATCCATATTTTCGCATACTTAATGACAGAACCAACTGGAGAAAATTCGGCCACCATATTGACGATCAATTTATATCAAATGTGATCTTAAAAGCTTAACTTGACCTTGAACATGCCATTATCCATTTCAACGGGGTAGTACTAGAAGCGGGGATCAGATCGGCACCAAAGCAAGCAAATAGAACAAATACACCAACAACTGACATTACTATTAATAAGCAAATTATAGAGAAAAGAAAGTTAAGAAAAAGATGGCAAAACACAAGATCACCTGACGACAAAAGAAAACTAAACTTATATATATGGGGCGTTCCACGCCAACCGGACCAAAGCTCTGTCCAAAATTCTATGGGATGAAAGTAATCATATAATATGTCAAAATACTCGTAAACTCATGCCCTTTCAATTGCAAAGTGGCAAATTTGAAAATTCAAAATGGCGTCATTACTGTGTCACCTCAAAGACACTAAATTCCAAAATTTGCAAATATATCTATCAATTACTTTTAAAAATAGGTTCAAAAATGATGACTCATGATATATTTGAATGTTTTTGGGGTCGCTGATGACGAATCCGATGTCAGTTTTTCAAAATTCAAAATGGCGGATCCAATATGGCGGACATTTTTCGAAAATTTTTTTGGATTCGCTTGAAACTCATCACTTGGGGGTTTTCGGGGTCGCTGATGACGAATCCGATGTCAGTTTTTCAAAATTCAAAATGGCGGATCCAATATGGCGACTGAAATTTTAAAAGAATAATTGAATTTACATGAACTATGTTACTCGGAGGTATTTGCGGTCGCAGATCACGAGTATGATGTTAGAATTTAAAAAATTTTAAATAGAATATATGACTCATGTAGATAGATGCATTAATCCTTTAAATCTTGCTAACCATAAAGGGATTAATTTAAGAAAACTGTCCAAGACACTGTTAAAAAAGTTTCCTCTGGTAGCAGAAAATGCAAGAGTTTGCCATCAGTGTCGTAAGTTGTGCAATAGCAACGATTATGATACTAATCAGGATGATTCTGCAACAGAAGAACCTGAAATAAAAAAGAAATGTGTTTCAAGAGAAGAGCAATTAGAGCAATTATTAAACGGCCTAAAAGAAAAATTTACTTCTTTACCGAAAAATGATCCACTTCGCATATCTATCCTAACCATAGCTCCTGACTGTTGGACAGTAAGACAAATTGCTTCAGAGTTTGGCACTTCCGAGAGACAAGCTAGACAAGCTAAACATTTGAAAAATGTTGGCGGAATTTTTGCCAAACCTGAATTAAAACAAGGAAAAACATTACCTGAGGAAACGATTAATAAAGTTCAGGAGTTTTATGAGTGTGATCAAAATAGCCGTTTAATGCCGGGAAGAAAAGACACTGTATCCGCTAAAGTCAATGGAGAAAAACGATTATTACAAAAAAGACTCTTGCTTACCGATATTAAAGTAATGCATGCAGAATTTAAGGAAAAATATCCTGATTTGCCGATTGGCATGTCAAAGTTTGCTGCTTTGAGGCCAAAAAATTGTGTTTGTGCGGGATCGGCTGGCACTCATAGCGTTTGCGTCTGCTTAATTCATCAAAATTTTAAATTAATGATTGATGAGTTGAATTTTGAAAAACTGGCACCTGATTCAGAGCTTTTAATTAAAAATTATAAGGATTGTTTTAATTTTGTTTTATGTAAAATTCCTCAGCCCTCTTGTTTTCTTTTAGAATGCACCTCATGTCCTGGAATTGAAACCTTTTTAAATAAAGTGTCAACTGCTTTAGAAGCTAATGAAATTAGTGAAATTATTTGTAGATCTTGGCAATCGACTGATAGGTGTACTCTGAAGAAAATGTTCTTTTCCTCAGAAGATTTTATAGGAGAAATGTCCACTCAGTTTAAGAAACTTTTACCGCATCATTTTATTGCTAAGAGGCAGTCTGAGTACTTTCAGGAAAAAAAAAATAATCTTCAAGACGGCGAAGTAATATTGCAGTGTGATTTTTCTGAAAACTATGCTTATGTTGCGCAGGATGCTGTGCAAGGATTTCATTATAATAATGATCAATGCACAGTACATCCTGCAGTTTTCTATTACAAGGAAGGGAATGAAATGAAGCACCGCAGTATTGTATTACTGTCAGACTGTACAACGCATGATACTGCAGCAGTTTACATATTACAGCAGACAGTAATACCGGAAATAAAGAAAGTATGCCCAAATGTCAAAAAAATATACTATTTTACTGACGGGGCTAAACAGCACTACAAAAATCGGTACCAAATAATAAATTTAATAAACCACGAAAAAGATTTTAATGTAAAGGCTGAGTGGCATTTCCATGCAACTGCCCATGGGAAAGGAGCATGCGATGGCGTTGGAGCAGTTTTAAAAAGAGAAGCAACGCGTGCCAGTTTACAACGTAAACCTCAAGACGCCATTTTGAATGCCAAAGCTCTTTTTGATTGGGCAAAAGAGCACATTAAATCGATCCAATTTTTTATTTATTCAAAACAGCAACATGAAAAAATGAAACGTTCGCTAAACAAGAGATTTTCCGCGGCACCTTCTGTAACAAAAATCCAATCAGCACATTGTTTTATAGTTACACTACATAATAAACTCAACGTTTATAGGTACTCGAATGACCATGAACCGCTCGCCATTGTCCAATATTAATGAGCCGTTTTGAAATATAAAACCATTTAAAGAAAGTTACTATCAATCAGCCCTTTTCAGAGCTAATAAATTAATTAAAACACCAAAAAATAAACCTTTAATCAGCCCCTTTCAGCTAATAAAGTAGCTAAAACACCAAAAAATAAATCATCAATCAGCCCTTTTTAGGGCTATAAAACAACATTGATTTGACATATTGGATCCGCCATTTTGAATTTGAAAAACTGATATCGGATTCGTCATTAGCGACCTCGAAAACCCCCGAGTAACAAATTTTAAGCAAATTAAAAAAAATTTCGAAAATATCCGCCATATTGGATCCGCCATTTTGAATTTTGAAAAACTGACATCGGATTCGTCATCAGCGACCCCGAGAACCCCCAAGTGATGAGTTTCAAGCGAATCCAAAAAAATTTTCGAAAATTGTCCGCCATATTGGATCCGCCATTTTGAATTTTGAAAATCTGACATCGGATTCGTCATCAGCGACCCCGAAAACCCCCAAGTGATGAGTTTCAAGCGAATCCAAAAAAATTTTCGAAAAATGTCCGCCATATTGGATCCGCCATTTTGAATTTTGAAAATCTGATTTCAGATTCGTAATCAGCGACCCCAAAAACATTCAAATATATCATGAGTCATCATTTTTGAACCTATTTTTAAAAGTAATTGATAGATATATTTGCAAATTTTGGAATTTAGTGTCTTTGAGGTGACACAGTAATGACGCCATTTTGAATTTTCAAATTTGCCACTTTGCAATTGAAAGGGCATGAGTTTACGAGTATTTTGACATATTATATGATTACTTTCATCCCATAAAATTTTGGACAGAGCTTTGGTCCGGTTGACGTGGAACGCCCCATATATATAATTGGCGCGTACGCCCTTTTTGGGTGTTTGGCAGAGCTCCTCCTCTTATTTGTGGTGTGCGTTTTGAGATTGTTCCACAAATAGAGGGACCTATAATTTTAAGCCGACTCCGAACGGCAGATATTTTTATCAGGAGCTTTTTAATGGCAGAAATACACTCGAAGGTTTGCCATTGCCTGCCGAGGGGCGACCGCTATTAGAAAAATGTTTTTCTTAATTTTGGTGTTTCACCGAGATTCGAACCGACGTTCTCTCGGTGAATTGCGCATGGTAGTCACGCACCAACCCATTCGGCTACGGCGGCCATCATACTAACTACTCTTTATAGAAGTGTACTATTATAAAAAATTAAAAACTCAAATAAAACATCAACCACCATTAAAAAAAGATGACAATTCATGGGCTGTAACAAAAGAGGAACAAGCGAAAACATTGTCAAATTACTTTGAAAAAGTTCTATCAAATGACGAAGAAAAGAAAATCAACAAACAAAACAACTTTCACTATGATTTTACAAAAATAAAAAGGACGAATACACACAACGAATAGCTTGCATCAAAAAAGGAATAAAACATAAAAAAGCACCCGGATATGACATGATAATAGGAAAAGCATTATCGAAGCTACCAACCAAGGCATATACTTATATACTTGCCACACGTTTTTAATGCAATGTTTCGCCTACAATATTTTCCGAAGCTCTGGAAAGTGGCAGAGATTATTGCATTGCCAAAACCGGGTAAAGATCCAACTACCGTGTCATCATATAGACCAATTAGCTTATTACCGACAATATCTAAAATTGCTGGAAAATTACTGCATGATCGAATAAGCTCGTTTCTAGACCAAAAACGTATAATACCGGATCATCAATTTGGATTTGGAAAAAAACATTCGACTATTCAACAGATCCATAGAATTACAAATAAAATCCAAACAGACCTTGAAAACAATCGATACTGTGCCGCAGCATTTTTGGGCGTAGGTAAAGCGTTTGACAAAGTGTGGCACACAGGTTTACTCCACCAACTAAAAAGAATTCTACCTTTTGACTACTATCTCATCATATAGAGCTACCTAACCGACCCAAGCTTCTATATTAAATATGACAATTAATGTTCAGATATTCATCATATAACTGCTGGAGTTCCCCAAGGAAGCGTTATTGAACCTCTACTATATGTTTTATTCACCGCAGACATACCACTTCCTGACGAAACTAATTCTTCAATTTCTACGTTCGCAGACGATACAATACTAATAGCATCAGATAAAAGCTTAATTATCGCTACTGATACACAAACGCAGTTAAGGAATGGTTTGATAACTGGTGCCAAAAAATAAATGAAGACATAACCGTACAGGTTATATTTACTAACAAAACAAAATTTACTGCAGTTCCAATTAAAATAAATCAGGAAGGAATAACAATAGAATCCACTACTAAATACCTGGGAACTCACTTGGACTTCAAACTAAATTGGAATTACCACATAAAGCAAAAGGTCAAACAAATAAAAGAAAAACTTCGACAACTTCTTTGGTTAATCTGCTCTAAATTTAGACTCACTATACAGGATAAGCTGTTAGTGTACAAAACTATGATTAAAGCAATCTGGCTATATGGATTACAGGTGTGAAAAGATCCAACGACAGCAATCTAAGATTCCTCGAACTTTGACCATGTTTGACAGGTACACGAAAAATGATGACATCCACAGGAATTTTAATATAGCAACAGTAGACGAAGAAATCAAAAAGATAACAACAAGGCACTTTGAAAAATACACACACACAGTAATGCAGAAATCAACAAACTTCTTGAAAGGGAAAGAAACACAAAAATACGTTTAAAGAGAACCCGACCAAGCAACGTAGTATGATAAATGCTAAAAAACCATAAATATGTTAAAAAATAGTTGTAAAATTGTAATCATGTAAAGTGAAACTTTTATTGTATATTATTTAATTGTATATTATTTCGTTTATTTTAATTTTATCGCATTTGACACTGGCCATTAAGCGATGTATATAAATCCTGACCAAATTGTTTAACAACATACTTAATGTCAATGGACAGATGTATTAAATAAATGGGGACTATAAAACAAACAAAAAAAACCAAATGGAATTGTAATATTAATCGGTAACATCCTCCCCCCGTGATTCGCATCACTGGTGAGAGAATCACTACCAACGTCGAGCACTGTAATTTTAGACGCTGGTCTCCGTAAAATTCCTGTTGACGTATTGATTAAAACAGATCTGACTTGACCATCTGGGGCTGGCTTTGCTTCTGTTACGTTTCCAATGGCCTCGGCTCTCGTTGTCGTCGCAAACTATAACGATGTCACCTACTGCTATCGGCTTCACCCTTTTAAGCCATTTCGTACGCCAGGTCAAGGTAGGGAGATACTCCAGTATCCACCTCTTCCAAAAAGTCTGCTTCAGCTGCTGCGCTATGTGCCATGCTGGCGTAAACATATCTTCTTTGACAGCGCAGGAGTTTGTACATCATTCGTGCAGCCTAGCAAAAAAGGATTGGGTGACAGAGGCCCAACGTCGGCACTTTCTACCGGCACATGTGTTAATAGACACGAATTTATTAAATTGCCTGCTTCAATCAGAAGACTTTGCAGGGTCTCTAACCAGAGAATGTTAATGCAATGAGAAGGTGCAAATGTTACTGTGAGCTTTTTTTAGTACAATTGAGATTTGAAAGATTTGTAATAAGGTAATTTAGCACACCGAGTTTATAGACACCTCACTGACTTTTGCCCACACAAAAATTAGAAACACCACACATCTTTCACCTCAACACACAACACATTTCTCACCTCGACATTAAACCAATTAAATTTTTACTATTTTCGTATTTTTGAAATAATAAGCGAATACGTAAAATTTATTACATAATTTTTTTTTCAATTACATTAAAAAAAACGATTTAAAAAAAAAACGTTATAAAAAAAAGTTTGCGCCGGGAATTGAACTCGAGTCTAACATGTGGCGAGGAAAAATAGGCGGTGCGTTTATTTCTTCGACTGCTTATTTTTTTACCACTTTGTTACTTTTGAAATGATAAGCGGATACATAAAATTTATTACAAATTTTTTTACGATTACATTAAAAAAAAATTTTAAAAACGAAAAAAAAAATTTGCACCGAGAATTGATGGCGAGTCACGTGGGGAGGATAAATACGCAGAGCGTTTATTTCTGCGTCTGCGTTGTGAACAAAAGGTTTTGTGCATGCGCGCGACGGGAATAAATTTTAATAAAGTTCTGAAAGTAATTCATGAAGTTTTTCATTACACACATATGTACATAAATGAACGTATACTTTATATGTAAATAAATGATGGTATATGATAATATACATAAGTACATAATATGTATGTACATGTCAATAGGAGGTATTTGCATTCAGAAAAAAATAACGGTTTAAGATAAATCAACACTTATTTTATATTGTATGTCAATTTATAGTTTATGTATTCGACAGCATTTACATACATATGTATGTATGTACATTTGTATATGAAAAACAATAATGCACAAGCGCAAGAACATCATATCACATATGCAAGTATGCCCAAATAACCTTGACTTATGTACATATGTACACATGTCACAGCACATCACATTCTTACAAGAAATCAAATACACATACGCACTAGTGAACGAGTTTCTTCCTAACAAGTGCAAAAACAATTCTGCTCTATGTATGTATATATACCCAACAACCCTAAACTTCCTACAAAATAATTGTATTCATATGTTACTACATCCATGCACGTTCATACATTCATGCATATATGCGCGAGCACAGCGCTCCCTTCTTGCTTCCGTGTACTTTTGTCTTTCATCAGTCGATATTCCTAATATTATACTTACAAAAACACAATACTTTGATAGACGCAAAAGCAACAGCAAGCGTAACGCGATGGCCGCTTTGCCACCACACATTCTAAAATGTTCTAGAACACAACAAAAACACATACCTCACATGCGCAAGTTACATATTCAATTTCAAAGTTAAATTCACATTGTTAAACAGACGAAATTGATGAGTTTGTAAATAAAATAATGAACAATAAGTAAATGTAATTGGATCACACATTGCTGTCCGCAAAGCCGCATATATGTACCTTATGATCAGAAAGTACCGGGAATGTTTAAATTAAACAAAACCGAGTTAAATTTAAGGCAAATTTATATTATCTCCTTCAAAATATGACCCGTCTGAAGCAATACACATGTGCCAACGTTTAACCCAGTCCTCCAAACACCCCCGGCAGGCCGATTTGTATTCTCTTTGATCAGTGCGATGGCGCGTTATCATCATGCAAAATCTGAGAATTGTTTGCTCACATTTCCGGCGGTTTGCAACACACAGCATCTCTCTTCGGTTTCAAAACGGATAAATAATATTCTCTATTGACTATCTGGCCCGATGGAAGGTACTCATGGTGGACTATGCCTTGGCAATCGAAGGAAACAGTCAACATCACCTTCCCGGTTCTTTTTGCTCATAGGGTATACATATCCCATCTTTTCACTGACGGACAAGAAGACGGTCGCAGTTGTTGTTTTTTATATGCATACATTTTGCGTTCGTTGAAGGTTTGTACATATGTATTTGTATACATATGCGTGTATGCGCGTTTGGCTTTCTGGATGCATCCATGGATATTAGAATATTTTCTCATCAATATGTGTATGTAAGTAGTTCAGATTTGACTGAAGAGATTAAATATAGGAATGCATATTCATATGATTGCCTTTATGGCTGTTTTACATATAAATTAATTCAAAAGAAGTATGAATAATGTTATATAGAAAATAAATTTCTAAATAACAGGTATTAGAAAAGTTAAACCAAATACAAAAAATGAAATAAAAATATCGAACAAAAAACCGTGTACAGGACTTGAACCTGAGTCAAATATGGGACGATGTACTGCATACACGACACGTCTTTCACGATTGCGCTAAACTATAATTACTAATGAACTTTTCTAAATCACTCATTTATTCGATTCGCAGTTTTATATGCAAATTAAAGTTATAACGCGGGTGAGCGTTAAAAAAATAAAACAACACGATTGCTTTCAAAGCCAAACTTGAAGTGAATCTTTTATTCTTACGTTATTTCTTTTATACCAAATTTTTGCTTACTCTATACTTAACAAATAATTGTTTGTGTTTACAATAAATCTTTCACTACTGGATGAGCTTATTTCATCATCCTCTAGTTTGTGCTTATGCTAGCTTTAAAAGTACTTGACAAATAATTGTTTATGTTTATAAATTTGTGCTTATGCTAGCTTTAAAAAGTACTTGACAAATAATTGTTTATGTTTATAAATTTGTGCTTATGCTAGCTTTAAAAAGTATTGCTTATTGTAATTCTATCCTTAACAAATAATTGTTTATATTTACAGTAAATATTTCACTATTGGATGAGCTTATTTCATCATCCAATTAGTGCTTATGCAAGCTTTAAGAAGCATTGCTTACTCTAAGTTTTTGTATATATTTGCCGTTATGCGGCTTACCAGAGTAGGGTATTAACTCCCCCTCCTCTAAATCGAAGCGTCCCGTCTTCGAATATATATCGGTGATATTCTGAATCGTCAAATCAATATCACTCATTAACATTTCTTTTATATTTTTACTTCTTAATGCTTTTTTGACATATATTTTCTTTATTAATTTATAAACTGTATAAAAAGACAATGACACTATCAATACTGTGGTAAGTGACCACCAAATCGGTTTTCCTTGAATTTCCTGTTTTATTTTATTTAATACATTCGAATTTTCAAATTTTAAGTATTCATTTGTAGATTCAACATACTCAGTTATTTCAAAGTTATTAATATAATTAATTTTTACATAATTCCAAATTTTTTCATCAATATTTTCATATGTAACATTATCAATTATAGTATAATTCTTAAAAACTATTAAATAAACTCCATCTAATGTGCGTTCATCAATTACATGCGTTCCAGAAACTAATATGGCCCCCTGTTTTATTTCTTCTATTTCTTTATTTTTCTCTTTTAATTTTTTGCATTTGGTTCTTGCTTTATTCAAAATTTTCGACAAACAAGATTTTCTTTCTTCAATTTTACAGTATGTATTTTTTATTTCTTCTTTACATTCTTTTACATTTACATAATCATTTCCACACTTCGCTATTTTATCCTCAATTATCAATTTACCATCTCTCTGCGCTATAGCCCGAACTTCATAAAGTTTACAATTATACAATACCTTTGGATATTTTATATATATTACAATTAATTCTTTATTTTAAATTACTTTAAACTGTGAATCATCTATTAAATCTGTAATCGTTATTCGTCCGTGTTCATGTCGTGTTATATTTCTTATCTCATCAATGTGCAGAATAGCTGGATTCAAAATTCCTACCTTTGCCAAAGTTATACAATAGTTTGTATTAAATTCTGTAATTTATTAATAATATAACTATTTCTACGCTTACTCATCATTCTGTAAATATTAAGATTTAATATTATACTTGTGAATTATTCTGTCACGTTTCTGAATTATTATTTTATTTCCCCTATCTTCTTTTACTTTTTGTCTCCTATATTTCGGTTTTAATTTATTCCTTTCACCTATAACTTTCTCATATACTGTCTGACATGGAGTATAATTTTTTTCTTTTCGTCTTTTATTATGTACCTTCAACATAACTTCCTGTGCCGATTTTAATTTATCTTTTATATTTTCATGTGGTTTTTTATTGTAAAGCACCTCATACGGTTTTTCTTTAATTGTCGAATGAATAGTTTTATTGTATTGCTGAGCTGCTCTAATAATGGATTCTAAATCACTTATTAAATTCAATTCCTCCTTTAAACATCATCCTATTTCAATGAGAGTAGAATGCACTCTTTCTACCTGACCATTAGTTACTGAATGTCTTGGATCGCAATAATATATTTCAATATTACATCTATTAGCAAATGATCTAAATTGAGCTGATGCAAAACTTGGTTCATTGTCTACTGTAATTCTCTTTACTTCCGGAAATACCTGTAAAGCTTCCAAAATCTTTTCGATTAAATTTGTCTTATCTTCAATATGCTTAACTATCAAGAACTTAGAATAAGAGTCAATCAAAGTTAAAAATTTCAGTTTTTGAGCGTAAAAAATGTGAATATGAATTTGTTCACCTTCTTTCTCTGGAATTGGTGCCCTTCCAATTGGTACCTTTTTGGGTTGTCTATCGTATTTATTCTTATTACATATCTGACAATTTCTAACATATTGCTTGAATTGCTTCACCATTTGGGGCCAATAGTATTGATCCCTGATCTGTGCCAAATTTTCCCTATAATTTTTATGTGCTCTACCATGTGTTTGCTCTATAATATTACCCTGGTCCTCTCTATTCGTGACATCAATTGGAAAACACTTCACACGTAAAAATTTCGTTACCGGAAAAGTATCCATCAATACCGTTTTTATTTCATATGCTACTTCCGGAGTACAAAATATTTCTGTAACCAATTTTGGATTTAATTGTTCAGAAAGAACAGGTATTATATTTTCTGGTTTATCATATTCTATTAAAAATCTAGTGTTACCGAAGATTAAAACTCTTTCTTGGGTGGTAATTTTTGCACCTTGATTTATTAATATTTGCTGTTTAAAGTGATTCAATGGCTTGTTAGTTTCCCTAATTGAAATTTCATCACTACTCTCGGCTGAATGCTGTGTATTCGCAAATGAATCCTCCGATTCTGAAATTTCATTATTCGATTCTGTTAAATTATTTAACTGCTGTCTGAATAGTGCATCTGCTACAACATTTGTTGCTCCGGGTTTATAGATTATTCTTGGCGAAAATTCTTCAATAAATGCCCTCCATCTTTTCATTTTAACATTAGGGTTTCTTTCAGATATCGCAAACGATAGCGGTTGGTGGTCCGTATAAATTTCTAAATCTTTTACAGCATAAAGGTAATGTCGCAATGTTTTCAATGCCCAAACAATAGCATAAAGCTCCTTTTCGTTAGTTGCATAATTCTGCTCGGTTGAATTCAAGGTCTTTGAAATAAATGTTATGGGTTTTCCTCGTTGTGATAATACAGCCCCCACAGCTACATTTGAAGCGTCGATATTTAAAATTAATTTTTCATTAAAATCAGGTTGCGATAATTCAATGCATTGGCATAATACATCCTTTAACCTTTCACAAGCGGCTATACCTTCTTGGTCAAGATCAATCCTTGTCTTTTTTGATACATGCTGCGATACTCCTCCATTTTTTCCTTTTAAGTGCTTTGTCAGTGGCTTAGCTATTGTAGCGTAATCTTGAATAAATTTTCTGTAATATCCTGTTAATCCCAAAAAACCCCTTAATTGTCGTAAAGTTTTAGGTATGGGATAATTTTTTATCGCTCCCACTTTTTTTGGGTCTGTTTTAATAACCTTATGAGATACTACGTATCCCAAAAATTCAACTTCTGTTTCTATAAACCTTGATTTTTCAAGAGATATTTTCATATGAGCTTCCCTTAATCTTTCAACTATTTGTTTTAACTGCTGAATATGTTCTGTCAATGTCTTCGAAAATATTATAATATCATCAATATACACTTGGCAAAATTTACCGATATATTCACGTAAAATATCATTCATTGCTCTCTGAAATATACTAGGGGCATTCCTTAGCCCAAATGGCATCCGTAAGTACTCATATTTCCCGTTATTAACTGAGAAACCCGTTTTTTTCAATATCACCTTCCTGCCTTAAAATCTGATGAAATCCTGACTCTAAATCAATTGTTGAAAAGTATTTGGATTCCCCAAATTCGAAAGAATCACCTCAGGATTAGGCATGGGGTATCTATCTGATATTGTTTTTTCATTTAATTTTTTAAAATCTATGACCAACCTTAGTTTAGGACTTCCATCCTCGTTCATTCCCTTTTTCGGAACAACCCAAACAGGAGAATTATAAGGACTTTTGCTATTCCTTATTATACCCTCTCTTAGTAAATTTCTAATTTCCTCATTAACAAAATTATTTACAGACACAGGATACGGATACTGCTTCGACCATATGGGTTTGTCATCCTCAGTTCTAATTTCCGCTTTTATGTCTGTCCTGAAAGGCAAATCCATGTCAATGTTCTTATGTGTTTCCTTTATAATTCTAATAATATCCTCTCTCAATAGAGGAATATTAAAACCTTCACTTTCACCAATATATTTTTCATATTTCTTAGAAAATTTATTCCTCATTTTCAAATTTTCAACTTCAAAATTATTTAACATATTGCTGATCTTCAGCGGGCGCTTTAGAGTTTTCTTCCTCCAAAGTTAATTCTTTATTTGTTTTATGCTGGTATGACTCATCAGCTGGCGTCATAAGACAATTTTGTCCCATGATAACTTTTGTATTTCCAAAGCATTCCTTCTTTGAATTCTCATTTTTTTCTTTTATATTGCCGGTATTACCTTCGGCGGGCGCTTTAGGACTTCTGTGTCCCAAAGATTTTACTTTTGTTCCTGATTTTCCTATACAACTATCCTCATTGTTACTTAAAAACCGTAATTTTTCTGAATATTCGTTCCCATAATTAATTAACTCCTTTTCCATATCAATCTTAGCTCTAATCTTCTTCAAGAAATTAACTCCTATCAAGAAGTCACTTTCTAAATTATCTATTTCATAAAATCTTTCCATACATCCCAATAGACGTACGTTATGAAACAAATCAATGACGGTCGAACCATGAATAGTCCTTACCCTCTTCTTAATTGCTAATTCCTGTCCATTGTCATACACTCCCTTTCTAATATAACAACTAGTAGCACCGGTATCTATTAGTATCCTCATTACTTTTCCGGTTTGCAGATCTGTCCGGAATATGTAGGGCAGGTGGAAGTTTGACCTAAAAAATGATTTTCACTAATATTATTGATTCTCTGAGCCTTTGCAGGTGGTTGACCACTAAAGTTTGTATTATCATTTCTTTTTATCGGTGGATTAAACCTATTTCCAGAGAAAGCATTACCCTGTTGTGATCTTGCAAACATCCCTCGTTGCACCACAGGAGCATTACAAGATGAAGTATCCATGGGTTCTTGCTTTGGGAAATTTACATTTGTATTCTGTCTTACTTGTGGATATCTCAAATTATTTTGGAACACCATTTTTTTATCACCTCTAAAATTATTTTGATAATTTCCATTATCATTACTTCCTTGGTTTCGAGCTCTAGAAAAATGCAATGTAAATTCTGATCGCATTTGGTTTGATTGAAGCTCCTGAGCCTTAGCCAAAGCGTTTGGCAAATCGACTGGAGCCAATGTGAAAAGTATCTGGTTAAGTGGAGGACGTAAACCGGTAATAAATGTCCTCAAAGCAGTTTCACGATTCTTAATATTAAGTTGGTTTGTTATTTCTGAATTAGTACCATGCGTCATTATGGTCTTATTAATTAATAAAGTTAATTTACGGTTTACTTCATTATAATAATCTATTAGGGATTTTGATCCTTGTCTTAAAATACTCATCTCTTGATCAATTACATGAATTGGTCGTTTGTCAGCATATGCAAAGTCCAATCTAGCAAATATGGCCTCTAAATTCAATACAGCCCCATGATTAGTCAAAATATCATTCGCATCTCCTACAATTTTATTTCTTAATATAGTTAGTGCGCCAAAGTATCTTCTGCTACCTTCAATATACAAACTCATAGAATTTTTTGCAGCCTCTCTCCAACTAACATATGATTTACCTGAAAACACGGGCAAAGATCGAATATATCCAAGCTTTCATTACACATTAATGCATCGTCAATAGTCTGAGTCCGATACTCAGTTACCTGAGAAGCTGTGGTCAGAGCCCTAATTTGGTTATTGAGTTGACCTATTTCAATACGTAAGTTTGCGGTGTGAGTAGCTATTAATCTAGCTATATCTTCCGCAGATAAATTATTCACTGCCATTCTTGCAAATCTAACTATTATATCGTCCAGTGTATAAATAAAAAAAAATTTCCAAGGTCCTTTCCTCACCTTTTGCACTTATTCTCTTGATAAATCTTTCACTCAATTACACTTTTTCACTATCTTCTTATTTAAATGTGGGCACTTAGACTCTTTGTGATTATTGCCACAGTAACTGCAATAATACAGACGCACGTATTTAGGGGTACTTGAACTATTTCCCATTTACCTTATTTCTACGGGTTTTTTTCTTATTATTATGATAAATTAACTTACATTAATATACTCCTGATTCTGGTGTCGTCCTTTACTGGTACTTCGATTCTTTGATTGTTGCTTTTCTGTTCCTTTCTTCTGCTTTGTGGTCCTGCGATATTTTTCTACTGCTTTGTGGTCCTGCGAGATTTTTCTACTGCTTTGTGGTCCTGCGAGATTTTTCTTCTGCTTTGTGGTCCTGCGAGAATTTTCTTCTGCTTTGTGGTCCAGCGAGAATTTTCTACTGCTTCAACTTTGTTTTTAAAAAAAATTTCTCGAAAATTTTTATTTTTTTCGCCCAATTCATGGGGTCCTTTTTTTCAAAATATATTGTGTTATTTGTTTTTTCGCCCGATTCGTGGGGTACTTATTTTATTATCACCGACCGTATGCCCTCTCGCACGAGGTATTTGCTTACGGTTGATGCTCCTGGCAGGATCGCCAATTAAAGTTATAACGCGGGTGAGCGTTAAAAAAATAAAACAACACGATTGCTTCCAAAGTCAAACTTGAAGTGAATCTTTTATTCTTACGTTATTTCTATTATACCAAATTTTTGCTTACTCTATACTTAACAAATAATTGTTTGTGTTTACTATAAATCTTTCACTACTGGATGAGCTTATTTCATCATCATCTAGTTTGTGCTTATGCTAGCTTTAAAAGTACTTGACAAATAATTGTTTATGTTTATAAATTTGTGCTTATGCTAGCTTTAAAAAGTACTTGACAAATAATTGTTTATGTTTATAAATTTGTGCTTATGCTAGCTTTAAAAAGTATTGCTTATTGTAATTCTATCCTTAACAAATAATTGTTTATATTTACAGTAAATATTTCACTATTGGATGAGCTTATTTCATCATCCAATTAGTGCTTATGCAAGCTTTAAGAAGTATTGCTTACTCTAAGTTTTTGTATATATTTGCCGTTATGCGGCTTACCAGAGTAGGGTATTAACTTGCACATATTCTGCGTTAGTTGAAAGTTTGTATGCGTAACTATATGCATATGTATCTGTGTATGCGCGTTTGGCTTTCTGGACGGATATTAGAATGATATTTTCTCATCAATATAATTTGGATTTGATGAAAGAGATTAAAGACATATGTACATATTTTTTGTTTTGATTGATTAATATAAAAATCAGGTCATATCCAGTATGAACTATTTAATACCGAAAAGAAATTTCCATTTATAAAATACAAAAAAAAAACAGTATTTTAAAGAAATTTTAATTAAAATAAACTCAAAAATTTTACCAAACTTTCCTGGTTTGAATTGTAAAAAAAATGTGCAAGAAAAAAAATATGATTTCAGGACTTGAACCTGAATTAAATACGTGCCAAAAAACAAAACGAATAATTCTGCCGACTTTAGCTTCTGCACCACAAACTAACTCCCGCGCGAATTTTATAATTGATTTAAGAAAAGGGGTTTTTAAAAATGCAAGACAGTTGTTTGACTTTAAGGTTTCAGTCACAGACTAACTTTATTAATTAATTTTAGGTTTAACGAAAGCTTACAACTGTATACATAATTGCTTATTCAACATATTATATTGCTTAATAACAAAAATGCTTATTTTTTAAAATGCTTATTTTATTAAAATGCTTATTTATTAAAATGCTTATTTTATTAAAATGCTTATTGATTAAAATGCTTATTTATCAAAAATGCTTATTTTTGAGTTCAATGAAATATTGGGAAATCAACGGAAATGATATCATATTACTTTCCTGTTGTTTGGTTTATTTGACTGATAAATTCTGCAAACTTATCATTTTCCTTTACCTGTCTATGTGCATATGTAACTACTCCCCCTTTTAGATTAGAATTCTCCTGAATTCGGGTATTTAATTTAATAGTTATAGGTTTGCGTTTATTGATGACAACAATGACAGTTATTAGAATTATGATAATGCTTAGTACATTGCAGATATGTGAGATTTTACTATGAATTTTCAATTTAAAAATGTTTTCTATATTTGATCTATTTTCCTCCAATATTTCATCGAATGTAATTTTTTTCGTAAGGTTCCGAATGTCTTCATATTTTACACTTTCAATATTTTCTTCTATGTTTTCGATATAATTTGAAAAATAGTAGTCACTAATTTTAATTGAACAATTACACAGGCACACAAAAAAAAAAGTGTCATGTCCAAGACATTAGACTAGTGTATTCCGACGTATTTTTTCGCACTGAATCCGAATCCGAAGCCAGAATACTCAAATTGGCTCCCGTTTTTGAGATAATCTCAAAAAACTGAAAAAAAATTAAAAAACTGAAAAAAGAAATAAAATTTTTTTTCAGATCCTACGGTAGTGTATTTCGATGTATTTTTCCCCGCTGAATCCGAATCCGAAGCCAGAATACTCAAATTGGCTCCCGTTTTTGAGATAATCTCAAAAAACTGAAAAAAAAAATTAAAAAACTGAAAAAAGAAATAAACATTTTTTTCAGATCCTACGGTAGTGTATTTCGATGTATTTTTTCCCACTGAGTCCGAACCTGATGCAAAAATTTGCATATTGGCTCAAATTTTTGAGAAAATCTCAAAGAACTGCTCAAAAAATCGAAAAAAGAGCAAAACCAAACGTAATAATTTTCTCGAGAAATTATGGTAGTGTTTTTCGACGTACTTCTTCCCGCTGATTACAAAAATGTTGCCAAACATATTTGCAAATGTAAAAAACCAAATGTAGTTTTTTGAGACACTATTGTAGTGTAATTCGATGTGTTTTTTCCGCTGATTCTAAAACTAAAGCCAGAATTGGCGTATTGGGTCAAATTTTTGAGATAATTTAAAAAAACCGCTTAAACCTGGCGTATTTGCTCAAATTTTTGATATAGTCTCAAAAAATTGTTAAAAAAGTCAAAGTAATGAAAAAATTTTTTTTTTGTAGATTCTACGGTAGCCTGTTTTACGTATTTTTGTACTGGTTCCAAATATGAAACAAAAAATTAGGGTGTTCGTTAATGTTTTTGAGATATTCTCATAAATCTGCGCATAAAATCAAGTTGAAGGCAAAACAAAAGAAATATTTTCTCGAGACACTATAGTAGTGTATCTCTATCTGTTTTATACTTTTTCTGCTGAGTTCGAATTAGAATTTATTAGCTGATTTATTAGCTCAATATGGTAATTTATTTTCAAATGTTTTTTCTATGGTATCGAACTCTCTTACATTCAAATGATCGATGCAGAGTTTGTCTTTTGCGTTTCTGCCCTCTTACAGCAATATCCCTCTTTAGCGACCAGCAGTAGTCTGCCATCATATTTTTATTCCACGTTCCTTGATATCTACGTTCCATTTCCTTAATATCTTGGTGGAATCTTTCTCCTTGCTCCTCGCTGTAATCCCCAAGATTTTCTGGGAAGTAATCTACGTGAGAATCTAAGAAATGTAACTTTAAGTTCATCAAGCAATATAAGTTTTTGAAGTTCTTGACCAAATTTGCAACAATTTCTTTGTAATTTAAACTCCTATGGTTTCCTAAAAAGTTTTCAACTACATTTTTAAAACTAAGCCACGCATCTCTTTCTTTCTTATTCATTTTTGTTACTAAAATGTTATCCCTTAACATCTTCCTAATTTGTGGTCCATCTAATATTCCTTCCTTTAACTTTGCATCCGAAACTTTAGGAAAGATTTCTTCAATATACTGGAAACATCTTCCTTCTTTATTTAATGCCTTAATAAATTGCTTAACAAGTCCTAACTTTATATGCAGTGGAGGAAGAAGGATTTTAGAAGCATCGACCAAGGGTTTTTGTATAACATTCTTTGTTCCTGGCTTAGGCTTCTTTCTCTTATGCCACTCTTTTTTTATGT
Source organism: Anastrepha obliqua (assembly GCF_027943255.1). Taxonomy (NCBI): domain Eukaryota; kingdom Metazoa; phylum Arthropoda; class Insecta; order Diptera; family Tephritidae; genus Anastrepha; species Anastrepha obliqua. The sequence goes on along the minus strand of NW_026562182.1, from coordinate 331,018 downwards.
AATGATTTGCCCGATCTCTACTGTCCCACTCGCATAAGAAACACGGCATTTTTGTAAATCCAGATTGCTGTCCTAGTATAATGGTTATGATTTTTAAGTCCCCACAGATTTGCCACTTATGATCTGAATACTTAATTTTATTTAGTATTATATTTAACTTTCCATATTCTTCTTTAGTAACTCTTGAATATGCTACAGGTACCGAAGCAAATTTGTGTGTGTTATGCAGTAACACGGCCTTTAAACTTTTTGTTGAGGAATCAATAAATAACCTCCAATTCTCGCTTTTATAACATCCAGGTTTCAGTTCATTCATTAATCCATTTATATCTTGGCAATATACTAAAGAAATGTCTTTTTGAAAGATAAAATATTTTCGAAATTCTTTCTCCCTATTTCGATAGAAAGATGATTTTACTTTATTAGAAGTAAAGTTTTTGCTTTTCAACCATGAAGTTAGCAACTCAGAACCATCTTTGGGTAGACCTAAATCTCTGACCAAATCATTAACCTCCTCTTGATTAGCTGGAAGTAGTTCTTTTTTGATTGGAATATCATACGGCGTATAATCATCATCATCGGTGCTTTCATTTTCGCTTCCTTCTTCAGTATTATTTTCGCTTCCTTCATCAGTATCATCTTCGATTTCTTTCTCATCTGTATCGATTTCGGTACTGTTATTACCTTCAAATCCCGTAATCACATGTTCATCATTAGAACAGCACAGATCCATATTTTCATTACTCTCCTGATCAGATAAGAAAATTGGTTTCGTGACGCTTGAAACTTCTGCATACAAATAATTCGATTTTTTAGAATTGTTGATACCTTTTAAATCCGTCATACAAACATAACAATTTTCTTTATTAAGAGGTTTTCTCCAAATGCAAGGAACCTTAATCGTTTGCTTTGCTTTACCGTTTAACATTCTTTCGCAAAGATTACATATTTTTTTAGGAACCCAGTTAGTATCTTGATTTGTAATGTCTAAATTAAAACAAGTTTTATAAAGTTCCATAACATTTTTATTTACATTTCGCCGACTCTTTGGAATCTCATACTTGCTGCAAATATATATTAACAAAAACTGTTTACGTCCTTATTACAACTGTGATTCAAATCTGATCGCTCACCAGATTCACCGGCTGATTCATGACTTGTCGCATTATTCCCTACAGTAGCCAAGTTTCCCACTACTGTAGAGCTGCAGTCGCTGGATGACGACGCCTGCGGGCCTGCATTTCCACCCTGACCAGCCGCCGATACTGGGCTTCCGAGACCCTGCATCGTAAAACACTTTTCACTTGTGCCTGCCATGACGGCGTCAGCCGTTTACCCAGGGACTCTGCCAGTATGGTTCCGTTGCCCACCGTCACCACGTGGAGGTGCCCTGGTTACAGATACAAGTAAAGAGAGTTTTTATACCAGAGGCACGAACTTGGCGCTTTTGGATACCTCGAGACAGGGTCGAAAGTCATTCATTTGTTCGACCATATGAAAATGGCGTCGTTGTTTTCCCAAGGAATTTGAGCCAATATGCAAATTTTTGCATCAGGTTCGGACTCAGCGGGAAAAAATACATCGAAATACACTACCGTAGGATCTGAAAAAAATGTTTATTTCTTTTTTCAGTTTTTTAATTTTTTTTTCAGTTTTTTGAGATTATCTCAAAAACGGGAGCCAATTTGAGTATTCTGGCTTCGGATTCGGATTCAGCGGGAAAAAATACATCGAAATACACTACCGTAGGATCTGAAAAAAAAATTTATTTCTTTTTTCAGTTTTTTTATTTTTTTTTCAGTTTTTTGAGATTATCTCAAAAACGGGAGCCAATTTGAGTATTCTGGCTTCGGATTCGGATTCAGCGGGAAAAAATACATCGAAATACACTACTGTAGGATCTGAAAAAATTTTATTTCTTTTTTCAGTTTTTTAATTTTTTTTCAGTTTTTTGAGATTATCTCAAAAACGGGAGCCAATTTGAGTATTCTGGCTTCGGATTCGGATTCAGTGCGAAAAAATACGTCGGAATACACTAGTCTAATGTCTTGGACATGACACTTTTTTTTTTTTGTGTGCCTGTGTTATTATATCTTATGATATAGTTTCCGTTCATAATTGGTTTCTCTTTATTACATGTTTGATTCATTTGTAAATTTACAGCATTTTTAACAATAATCGTTTTTATGTCTATGGCTAGAATTTCAAGATCCTTATTTCTGGTGAGCTGACAGTTTTGTTTTAATATACAGTGTTTACTTGGTTTCATTCTTTTAAAGATTTATTTTCTTCAAATAATAAAGTTTTATTTGCATAAATGAATATTTCTTCTATTTTTGCTTCTATTTCGTTATTTTCTTTATTAGGTATTGGAATAACCTTTCTTATTTTTACATATTCAAAGTTTTTAGGTATTTTAATGCCGAATATTAGATAGGTGTTATTTAAAATGGCTGTGCCTAATTGTAGATACTTAAGCTTATTATAATCAATATTATATTTTACTATTTCTTCACTAGTTAAAATATTTGGGTGTAATATTCCATATTTGGCTGATACAACATTTTCTTGTATTTGCTCAATTTTACTTTTTAATAACTGAATCTTTGTATACTGGTCTAAGTATAAATTTTGTTTATATTCGTCATACATAAATTTATTAATAGAATTAAGTTCTTTTTCAATTTTTACTCTATCACTTTTAACAATTTCTTTGAGATGCTCTATAGCTGAACTGAAATAATTGTTTATATTGATTTGTTGGTTCAATGTGTCATTCGTCTGTAAAAAGTGCGTTTGTATATTTTGTCTATCGTCTTCGTCCATTGTACCAAAAAACCATTTTGACATACTACCTATTGCATTAATTAGTCCGCGTTTATTTCTAGTTTTTACTGGCATGAGCGTTAGTAACTTATTCCTTATGTCTAACAACTCTCGTTGTAGTGTCTCTTTATTTTCTAATTTCATTAATATTATATTGTCCGTCATTTCGTTGATAATAGTTTCTAGTTTGTAAACGTCTATCATGTGTAGTACTATGTCACTATCTTTGGGTATTTCTTGGTTTCTAATTTGTAAATCTATAAATCCGGTTTGTTCCGTTAGTTCCGTCAAAGTCATTATACCTTTACATTGTCGTATCGTTAGTATTATTGCTTTCATCATGATCCATGTCTGTAAATTTTAAAGGTCGTTTAATATTGCTTGGATGGACTTTATCTAATTTGTGTTTTCTGTATTTGGGTTGTTCCTTGTGTCTAACTGTCTTGTAATTCTTTATAAATCCTGCTGTTCTTTGTTCTGTATACTTTTCTCTGTTTCTATTTAGTTTGTCAATTGTTTTTTCCCTTATCTGTTCCAAGTTTCTTCTTACAAAATCTTGATTCACTTTATTATTATGTACCTCGTAAGGAGTGAATTTTATGGTAGAATGAAACCTATCATTATAGTTTCTAATAGCTTTTTGTATTAACTGTTTAACTGATATGCCCTTGTTTAATTTATGTAACATTCTAAACTTTTCAGAAATGGTATTATGGAATCTCTCAATGTCCGCATTGCCAGTGTGACTGTTAGGCTTGGTTAAATGAAGTTCTATGTCTTTATTGCTTAGAAATTCCTTAATCCTTGTCACATTAAATTCGTTGTCAGCTATTATCTTTTTCGGTTTACCTATTTTAGTGAAATAGTCTTCCAGTTGTTCAATGATAGTAATATGATTTCTGTCGTTTAAAGAATATGCTACTCCATACTTTGAAAATTTGTCTATAACTGTTAGAAAGTGGCAACTCTTCATGACATAGGTATCTATATGAATAATCTCTCCCTTATTTGTGGGTGTTTCCGTGTGAAAGAACTTTGGTTTGATTGGTCTTGTATCATATTTAATTTCCTGACATGTCTCACATTGATTAATAACTATTTGTATTAGTTCCAATAATTTCGGGTAGTAAATTTTATTTTTAAGCTGGTTATATGTTTCTTGGATACCTGAGTGCATGCTTTCTCTAACATGGTATAGCGAAATTTGTTTAACCGCTTCAACTTCGGTTTCGATATCTTGTGCTCTTATTGTGCACTTTATAAACTCTATTTGTTTATCGTTGGAATACATTTCTATTAACTTTTCCTGAACTATGTTATATTTTCGTTCCGATATTTCCGAGAATATTCCTACTTTTCCTTTTGTTATGTATTGAAGATTTCACTCATCCTGTTGAAATCGTATTCGGATACAAAAATTATTCTTTTTCCATGTAGCCTTTTTAATTCCTCTATCTTGTTGTTTGTTAGAATAATTTGTGTTTTATATATGTTAACTATCTCGTCTTTAATATAGAAATGATCATTTAAGTTTTCTTCAGCTGAACGGACCGTTTCCATCGACACATCGTCATCTAAATTGTCGATTGTATTTACGTTACATTCATAATCTTCTAAATTTTGTAATGACTGTGCTTTGCTGGTATTTTCACCCTCCTCCTTATCTTTAATAACGTCCTCGTTATTCTCTATTCTGCTTAAAAAGTCTGCTACTCTATTTTCCTTTCCTTTAATATATTCTATATTAAACTGATATTCTCCTAATTTTAATAGCCATCTTTGATGTCTCGGTGACATATCTTTACCTCTATATTTTGAATGTAAATATTTTATTGGTTGATGGTCTGTTACTATTTTGAATTTCCTTCCATACAAATAAAATAATTCACGCTCCACATAATAGCTAAAAATTCTTTGTCAGTTGCTGAGTAGTTTTGCTCATGTTTGTTAAGTATTCTTGACGCGAAGCATACTGGATGTCCTTCTTGTGATATAAATGCGCCGATTGAATAATTTGATGCATCTGTGGTAAGTGTAAATTCTTTTTCAAAATTTGGGTATCGCAAAATTGGATGCGAACTGATCAATAGTTTAAGTTTTTCAAAAGCCTCTATATATGTGCGATCTTTTACATTAATTTTTACGCTCTTTTTTAAATATTTTGTAATGGGCTGTGCTACCTTGGCATAATCTTTAATGAATTTCCGATAGGAGCCAGTAAGTCATAAAAAACTTTTTATTTGCTTCTCAGTTTTAGGTAATACAAGATTTTCAATTACTTTAATTTTATTTGGGTTCGGCTTCATGCCGTCTTTTGTCAAGATATGCCCTAGAAATTCCGTTTCTTTCTTTAAAAAATTACATTTGTCTATTTATATTTTCAAATTTTTATATTCAAGAACTTTAAATATGTCCTGTATTGCATTGATGTATTGATGCAATGATGTACTAAATATTAAGATATCGTCCAAATATACGACGCAAGTTTTGTTTATATAGTCTCTTAAAATTTCGTTCATTAGCCTCTGAAATGTGGCTGGTGCGTTCTTTAAACCAAATGGCATTCTATTCTTCAGTTTTTACTAAAATTTGGTGATATCCTTTTGCCAAATCTAACGTGGTAAAGTATTGAGCTCTTCCTAATTTATCTAAAATTGAGTCAATATTTGGAAGTGGGTATTTATCGTCTATTGTAACTTCGTTTAGTTTTCTGTAATCTATTACCAAACGGTATTTCTTTTCACCTGAATTATCTAGTTTTTTTGGTACTACTATTAGAGGGCTTGAATATCTGGAGTCACTTTTTTGAATTATGCCTTGTTCTTCCATATCTTTAATTTGTTTTCTTACTTCTAATTCATATTGGGGTGGATATCGATATAATTTTGAATTGATCTGTTGTTGAGTTGTAGTTTTGATTTCATGTTGAATTTCCGTAGTGTTAGTTAATTTATCGCCTTCTTTGAATAATAAGTTATTAAATCGTTTTAGTAATTTTGTGATTTCTCTATGCTCTTCTGCATTCAGATGGTCTAATGATAATCTGTCTAAACTTAAGTCAGTAGTTTCAAGGCTATGAATTTGGGTAAAATTGAATGGGTGATTTAAAAAACTGCATTCCTTTTGGTTTAAAAGTATTTTCTTTTCTTCAATATCTATTTGTGCATTTAGAAAGTTTAGTATATCCATGCCAATTATAAAATCGTATTTTCTTCCTTTGAGTGGAGTTGCTTTCCATCTCACTCTTGCGTTGCTGGGAAGATTAAATTCTGTTGGTGCCACTGTGCATATTTCATAATTTATCACATCTTTGTTAGTAATTGTGCTGAATCGTATTGGATCTTTTAATTTTATTTTAGGAAAGTCTTTTATTTCACTATTAACTAAACTTAGGTTAGCTCCTGTATCTATCAATGCATTATAATTTTTATTTTCTATTCTCATTTCTATTTTTGGTAAGCATTCCGAGGCTGTTTCATAAAAAAAATTGAATTGTTGATTTCTCCTTGATTTTCAGATTCTCCATAGCTTTGCCTAGATAATTGCAAGCGATTTTGGCTGCAATTATGGTTAGGGTGTCCTGCATTTGGCGATCTATCGTAATCTCTTTCCACATTATCTATTTCCATTGGTTCTCCTCGATTTCCCTTATTTGCTCTAAGTTATTGCCTCTATAAAATTTTTGATTCCTTCTTCCTTGACCTGAATTGTTATCTTTATAAAAATGTTGATTATTTCGCCTTACTTGACCTGAATAATTGTCTCTACTTCCCCAGTTTGGTGTAAAATTTTGAGTATTCCATCTTCTTTGGCCTGAATTGTTCTCCCTATTTCCCCAATGATTTGTAAAATTTTGGTTATTCCACCTCTTTTGGCCTGAGTGATTGTCTTTATTACCTTCGTGGGAATATTTTTCACGCTGTTTAAATTGGTAATGTGTTTTATTCTGTTTAAACTGTTCGTCTGTTCTTCTAAACTTTTTGAATTCTGTCCAGATACAACTGTCTTCATATCGTCGTTTTGTCATTATTTCTAATATTGTATATAAATCATGTCCCTCATATATCTTGTCTAACAATGCCCCCTGAGTGATTTCTTTTAAGTTGTTCACCAGTACACTATTTATATTAGATAAATCTATACCTGCATCTCCTTTATAATATACATTAATTTCATCTGCCTTATACTTAATTTTTTGGGCTTCTGTTGCCAATTCACTTACCGTGTTTGCTCGCAGGTTACAGATTTTTCGATATATTTCGTAAGGTTCCACGTCTGGCTTGTAACGAAGTTTAAGCGCCTTCTTTATTTGACTCCAATTGTCCGGTTGAGGAATGTTGATGACTACGTGCTTTGCTTCACCTTGAATTACTCTGTAGAATATTGCTTTTGTCGCTTCTCTTCGCGTTCCTTCGTCTTGAATAGTTGATAGCACATATTCGACACTGCTCATGAAGGAGTTGACTGTTACTTCGCCTGTTCCCGTAAATGTCGGAAGGTGAGTAATGTTCTTCATTATTCTCTGTAGATCGTTGTCATTGGTTGCGTGCCGTTGTTGTAGTTCGATGTACGCCTGTCTTAGCTGTTCCAATTGCTGTTTTCTCCTCGCCAGTTCTTCCATTTTATCCTCTGGCGGCATCCTTCCTTGAGCCTGCTCCGTCTTCCTTCTTTCGTCAAAACTTTGCTGTCTTTTGCTAATTTTTTTGATTGTTGGTTTATCAGCTAGCTTGTTTGCTAAGCTGATGGTTCCCTTTGTTTTTATCTTGGTGGTGTCTACTTTATAAGTATTCACTGCACTGTAGTATTAATTTATAGTGGCGTTCACTTTGTAAGTGTTCACTGCACTATTTTCTTAATTTATACCCTGGAGGGTCCGGTCAACTCCTGAGTTGGCTACGGATTCGCAGGATTAGTATGGGTATTATAGTGTTTGTAATTTTTTGTTCACTACTTTATCCCGTAATTTCGTATCACTATCCTTTCATTACTTTTTTTGAAAGGACAACCGACTGCGCCAATTTTATAATTGATTTAGGAAAAGGGGTTTTTAAAAAACGCAAAACAGTTGTTTGACTATAAGGTTTCAGTCACAGACTAACTTTATTAATTAATTTTAGGTTTAACGAAAGCTTACAACTGTATACATAATTGCTTTTCCAACATATTATATTGCTTAATAACAAAAATGCTTATTTATTAAAATGCTTATTTTATTAAAATGCTTATTTATTAAAATGCTTATTTTATTAAAATGCTTATTGATTAAAATGCTTATTTATCAAAAATGCTTATTTTTGAGTTCAATGAAATATTGGGAAATCAACGGAAATGATATCATATTACTTTCCTGTTGTTTGGTTTATTTGACTGATAAATTCTGCAAACTTATCATTTTCCTTTACCTGTCTATGTGCATATGTAACTCGCGGCCTTCTTAATCGCAAATTTATTTGCTTCGATTTCCTTAGTAGTGTGCCGAAAAATCTTATGAACTTCCTCAGTAGTTTGGTAAACGCAGAAAATATCTGAATTCCTGTCCTAGCGTGTTAAGTAAATATAGAAACCCTCCACTCGTGTCACTTGCGTGGTAAATATCTGCAATTCCCACCTCGTGAGGAAAGTTGAATTTGAAATTACCTTAGTTTGAATCTACAAATTAGAACTCGAAAAAAGCTCATTTAACATTTGCTCCTTCTCATTGCATTAACATTCTCTGCTCTAACTGTGGCGCTCGTTCCTTCAGCGTAAACATCAAAATTCGTTTTACGCTTCTTACCATTCTTTCCCATATGCCCCCGGCAGAACGTAATTTGAATACTTATTAAATGGAATTACTCTCTATACATATATGATTAATGGTTAATGGTTGTAAACGGTTAAGGTATGGCCCTTTAGCACTGCGACCATGCTGATCTATTCTGCACCCTATGCTGTCTATTGACTGTTAAGTATGCAAGTATGAATTCTACCAGCTCCTTCTGAGGGAGTGATTGAAGGTCTTCATCTGTAAGCATGAACTTGTTTAAAAAGCTTTTCCTTCTATGCGTCAACCCCGGACATTCGATAATGAGATGTTCTATAGACTCCTCATCTTCGCAGCAAAATCTGCAGGTGCTGGTGTTAGTTATGTCTAATTTATGTAAGTGTTTGTTGCAGGTGAAGTGACCCGTGAGGGCACCTGTGAGAGTGCGAATGCTCTTTTTGTTTAACGTAAGGGCTATGTTAGCTCTTTTAGCGTTGAAACTTAAGAACTTTTTGGAGTGTCTAAGACCCTCTACGTTATTCCAATGCTGATTTAATAGAGTTTTGGTCCAGTATTTTACTTTTTGTTTCAGGCTATTTTTGTTGAATCCGAACATGGAACTAGGTCCGATGAAGTTTTCATCTGCCCCTTTTTTGGCTCTGCGTTTTCGTTGCCGTCATATCCCTCATGTCCCGGTACCCAAATTAATGAGACATTGTTTTTGGATGCCAGGTTATTGAGTGCCTTGTGGCATTCTAAGAGGGTTTTTGAGTTGTAGGTATAGCTATCTAAAGCTTTTAGAACTGATTGGCTGTCCGAGAGTATTTTGATCTTTACTCTCTTGTGGTTTCTACGTTGCATGATGTTTGCTGCTTCCATTATTGCGTATAGTTCCGCTTGGAAGATGGTGGTGTCCCTGGTGAGAGTGTATGATTTGTGGATTCTGGTGATAAGGTGTTTTTGATCCATCAGTGTACCATTTTTGTGAATCATCATTCATCCATTTTGGGTTTGTTTTCCACTCGATCCTCTCAGGAAAGGTAACTGTGTATACTTTTGTGAAACAAAGGGTTGGGTCAATGTGGTCTGAGACTTGAGCCATGCTTATGGTGTTTTTGATCTTATTTAGGATATTTAGGTGACCGGTGATGTTGCCTAATTTGAAATTTTCTTTCATGTGTAGCACGCGTGCTTGCGTAGCTGCTTCCAGCTGTTGGGGTAGTTCTCATAGCCCCTGTGATGCATAGGCAAGCAAGCCTTTGTACTTTTCCCTGTTTGGTTATCGTTGTTTGTTGGATAGATTTGCTCCACCATACTAGTGCTCCATACAGTATGATTGGTCTAACCATTTGGGTGTATATCCAGAGGGCAATACTAGGGCTGAGGCCCCAGGATCTCCCTAGTAATTGTTTGGTTGTCCACAAGGATTTCGTGGCTTTTTTTGTTATATAATATTATTTATATGTGATTCCCAAGTGAGTTTTTTATCTAAGGTTAAACCTAGATACTTGGCCTCTTCCTTTAGTTCTATCACTGTTTCAGTTATTTTCAATGTAGGAAACTCTAACTTTCTTTTCCTTGTGAAGGGGATTATTGTGGTTTTGTTAGGGTTGATCGACAGCCCCTCCTTTTTACACCATTCCCATGTTGCGTTCAAGGCATTTTGCATTAATGCTGTTAGTGTCCTTTCATGGTTGCCTTTTATTATAACAGATATGTCATCTGCATAACCAATGGTTATAAATCCCTTATTGTTTAGGTGCTGCACCAAGTCATCAACTAGTAGGGACCAGTGTGGAGAAAGAACTCCTCCTTGCGGACATCCCTTTACTGTTGTGACATTAAGTTTAGCTTGGCCTAACGAGGCTTTAATAATCCTCTGATTAAGCGTTTGGCTTATCCAATGTGTTAATATTGGGTTTGCACCTCTTTTCTCGAGTGCTGTTTCCATGGATTTGTAATTTGCGTTGTCGAAGGCTCCCTCTATGCTCATAAACGAGCATTGGGCTATTTCTTTTTAATTTAGAGCCTTTTCTATATTGACAACGAGTGTGTGCAGTGCTGTGACTGTGGATTTCCCTTTTTGGTAAGCATATTGCAACTTATGAAGGGGTTTTTTGAATGTTACTTCTTCTCTTAGATGGTATTCAAGTAGTTTTTCCATTATCTTTAACATGAACGACGATAGACTGATTGGTCTGTAAGATTTTGGAGAATCAGGGGGTTTGTTACCTCCCTTAGGAATAAATATTACCTTCACTTTCCTCCATATCTTTGGAATGTATTCCAATATTAGACTAGCTCTGAAGATTTTCACCATGACTCGGATCAGTTCCACAGTGCCTTTGGATAGAAGTGCCGGGAATATTCCATCCGGGCCTGGAAATAAAGGGTTTAAAGGAGTTAATTGCCCACTCTACCCTTTCGAAGTTTATGATTTTATTGACAAATGAGACCGTCGATCTCCGTTGATGGTGAGTTACCATGTTTAGACTATTGTCGATTGATGGGTCATGACTTTTACAATCTGGGAAGTGAGTCTTTAGAAGAAGCTCTAGTGTTTCTACGAATGTGTTGGTAATAGTTCCGTTTGGACCTTTTAGTGTGCCTATGGGACTTGAGTCACCTTTGGAGAGTGATTTTTGGATTCTAGCTGTTACTGGAGTATCTTGAGTATCTTTTAGATCCTCGCAGAAGTTTTTCCAAGAGTTTCGTTTGGATTTCATTAATTCTTTGTTATAGTTAGTTAGGGTGTTCCTATATTCGTCCCATTTATTTGTTTTCTTTGCAGTGTTGAATAGATTCCTCGTTGCTTTCCGAGTCTTGATATGAGGCCATGATTGAGTCAGTCATGTCTGTTACTGACTCTTCTAGCTCCTCTGTTGATGTTATTTTGCTTACGCTGTTATTGAGCTTAGCTGAAAGACATTCATTGTATCTTTTCCAGTTTGCTGTTTTTGGGCTTCTGTATAATGTGGAAAACTTTACCACCCCATTTAGGTCAAAGAGTATGTGTTTGTGGTCAGACATTGAGTCCTCATCCGAGACTCTCCAGTTACTGATCATATTCAAAGATTTGTTAGTAATTAGAGTTAAATCGAGTACCTCTTGTCGTATTGCGTTTACAAAAGTGGGTTTAGTACCCCAGTTTACTACTGTTATATTACTAAGTAGTAAAAATTCAAGGAGTGACTCACCTCTGTTGTTTGTATTCGTGCTACCCCATGCCACATTGTGGGAGTTTGCGTCGCATCCAATTATGAGGGTTTGATTGTGGGTTTGGCAATACTCCACTAGGCAAAAATTTAATGTTGGTATCTATGATTGTCGCAGCCCTAGGTTTGACAGCGCTTTTGTCATAAATTACCTGTGTGTTTTGGATATTGAGGCCTTGAGGACGGCCTCTGTAGATCCAGGGCTCTTGGATCAGGCCTATGTTGATACCTCCGGCAAGTCTTCTGCTAAGCTCAGTGGTAGCAGCCTTAGCATGGTGAAGATTTTCCTGGAGGCATCTCATTTTGTTGGTTGGTTTTCGGAGTCGTTAGGAGGACTTTCATCCTCTTCTTGTAGCTCCAATGCCTCCATTTGGTCAACTAACTCTTCGGTCGTTATGTTTTCAGCTTTCAGCCTGAGGGTCACTTGGATGAAACGGCAGTTTACTCTACCATACTCCTTCAGGCTGGCGACTGATTTTTGATCTACCGCTACGACTGGCGTTATGTTGGAGCCTCTTTCGGCTCTTTCGGCTCTTTTTAGCAGGCGCCAGGAATCAACAATGAGGCCTTTATTCTGCCCCTGCACAAAGTCCAGTATCTTGGCTGTCTCGACTTTGACGGAGTTGGGAAAGTACCCCACTGCGATCCGAGAGTGGGGAATGTTGGATTCCTCTTTGACCCACAGTGTTGCACCCTCCCACGGCGACGCATTTGAAATGGCCACCTTGACCCATTCTGCCGATGTGCTCTCCTTACAATGCAGGACAAGGTATCCTGCCTTGTAAGTAGTGCCCAAGAACGCTGGTTTTGTGGCCATTTTTTCCCCGCCAGTATTTTGTCTAACAGAAGTTGTTGGATGGAGTCCATTTGTTCGGTTGTCAGTACCGTATTATTGTAGGCCCTAGCAATTACTGCGAACCTGACTCCTGTTGTTACGTCTTTGTATGTGGCAGTGGGCTGCCACTTTTTGCTCCTTAGAGCTGCGTCTTTCGATGTGGACGGACCTTCATCTTTAGGCCGCTTTTTTGCTGTTGCTCGGGTGGTGTGTCCTCAACCGACCTTAGTCGTTTCGGCCCCGTCGTTGTTCTTCCGGTGTTTTCGGTCATGGGCTCCAGCGCCTTATCATATGCTTCTTCTCTGGTTAGCCCTTTTTTTAGGAAGTGTGCAAGTCTTCTCCCGCCCGCACCACTGAGCTTTTTTGGCTGTTCCGTTGTCGGCCCTTCGCCATCGGTGTTGTTTGGAGTCGTCTCGGCAGTTCTCACGCCTTAAACTGCGGACCGTTTCTCCTTATTAGTTTGAGGCATGGTGGCCTCTTCCTGTTGAGGTGTGACCGCCTCTGTTTTTTGAGGTTTTCTGTTAGCCTCTTGGTTGAAGCCTTCTTGGCCGCTTCCGCCATTTTTTGTTTTTTTCTGACTGGTATTCATTTTGTTCCCACGAGTAAAGGGGTATATCGGTCACCTGCGCCAGTGCCCCAGTAGCGCAGGAAGGCATTTTTGAAATGGGGACTCGCCAGGTCGCCCCAAGTTCGCATACTAGCGACTAGATCCCCCTCTAGCCAAGCATACCTCGGCGTATGCTGTTCCACCTTGGATTGGGGATTTATACTTATCCAAGGAAGTTTACTCTTCCCGCCCGACTATATTAGCCAGGACCCCAACAGAGACATGACCGTGCTGGGGTATCCTGTTTCCAGTGGCCACCACGGGGAGGAATAGTCGCACTTCCGACAGTCTTGCAGTTACGGCACAAAGTCCACAAAGTTACGGCGTTGTTCTCCCTACAAAGACTGCCAGCAATGACCACCTTCTATATATATATAATTAGCGCGTACACCCTTTTTGGGTGTTTGGCCGAACTCCTCCTCTTATTTGTAGTGTGCGTCTTGATGTTGTTCCACAAATGGAGGAACCTACAGTTTTAAGCCGACTCTGAACAGCAGATATTTTTATGAGGAGCTTTTTCTTGGCTGAAATACACTCGGAGGTTTGCCATTGCCTTCCGAGGGGCGACCGCTATTAGAAAAATGTTTTTCTTAATTTTGGTGTTTCACCGAAATTCGAACCGACGTTCTCTCTGTGAATGGCGAATGGTAGTCACGCACCAACCCATTCGGCTACGGCGGCTGCCGGAATTACTCTATATGCTAACAATATCATATATGTATATTTGCTTGAGCGAGCTGCTTGTAGCACTTGGCGTCAGACCTTATCCACTGGAGAACTATTTTTGAATCTCACCGAAATGTTGACTTACGCGGCTGTACGTCATGGCTGTTGATGACAGCTTCCTTCAACCTTATTCCCAAGACAGCTGATTGTAGCTCAAGTCTCGGAATGGACAATGGTTCAGCGGGCTGCACCGGGATCGGCTAGCAACGAATACGATGTCTGTATTATTTGCGTGATGAATTCGCTAAAAGGCGACGGCAGCAAATGCAATCTCACTCGCATCAACAAAAATATGTACGTGTATATCGGCATTCGGGTTCAAGAATTGTACGCCATAACATATTGGCATTTTAAAGTTTTCGATGGTATTCAACGTTTTGTACCACTGCAACCACTTCTTATAAATGTCTTCGGGGATTCGCTCATGCCGATCTATGCTCCTGGTCCACAGACTCTACATCAAAACTTTTGCCCGCAGCACCAACCCACACGCGAAACTAAACGGATCAAATATAGAGGTAGTAACGCTCAGCATCTCACCTTTCGTTGGCCGTCTACTACAGTCTGCTTTGGACACTTTTGAAAACAGCAACTTGAAAAAAAGTAATCTTTGTTTGGGTCCAGTCCAGTGCACTCCAAGCACCTTCTCGGTAGCACTCTCCCCTCGGTATATGTAATTTCTTTGTTGCTTCCACAGTTGCTCGTTGAGTAATACAGCTTGCAAAATGTCACACGAATTTGACGTCGACCCTCTTTACTGGATATCGATGACATCCTTGGTAACCTTAATGCATCCTTCGACAGTGTCGAAACTGTCCTTATAGTCGTCGACATAGTGCCGATCCACAATGGCATTGACGGCTCTTGCATTCACATCACGATATTTTTCTGCATGCCCGTTTTTTACAAATTGTGCAGAATATGGTGATCTAATTGATCCAAATATCATGGCGCGCATAACGTAAACATCTGGCGGTTTTGATCGATCGCACCCTCCCCAAAGAAAGCGCTGTGCGTTTTGATCTTCGTGGGGAATCAAAATCCGGTGAAACATCTCACATATATCACCACATACTGCAAATTTGCCTTGTCTAAACTTACACAATACTGCCAACAGCGATTTTGGCTTATACTCCTCCGGTCCTTTCATAAGGGCACAATTCAACGTCATATTATTTATTTTTGCTGCGGCATCGAAAACAAGTCTTCGTTTGTTTCATTTGTTTACATTACACGTGGCGAAATGTGGTAAATACCATGTGCGATCAGCATTTACATTAACTTCATCAGGTAAAAGTCGCTTTGCGTATTCCTTTTTGATGTACTCGTTGATTTTTGCTTTGTACCATTCCCTATAGTCTTTTTCCCGTTCCATTTTCATTTCTATTTGCTCTAAGCGCTTCATGGCCATACTGAAACTTTCGGGAAATTTCACATTATCTTTATGCCAAAGCAAACCAGTTTCCCTACTAATTTTTGTCAATTATTTCCTCTCAGTCAATAAAATAAAATAAAAAATAAATTGCCTCAGATAGTTCGATTCTTAAGAATCGGAAAGTTCCCAAAAAAAATTTGATTTAATCGAAACATTACCATAAAACTATATATTTCAGTTTGCACATTAAATGTAATGTTGAATAACTTTAAGTACGTCATTTACTCCCGAAAACAAATTTTTGTGCGGATTGTTGAAATGATCCTGTAAGTAATAAAACAAATCAGCCGGCAATATGTTGGGGGAAAACTCGTCAGCTGATATATTTACTTAGGCTATAAATGTTTCCGACTAGCTCCTGCGTTACACCTTCAGGGCATCAGCTGACACACATTCCACCTACATATAGCCAGCTGACATATTTATTTATTAAAAACAATAGGTACATAATCTATCATCTGACAAATTTTCCTTTGAGAGGAAATCACTGAACACATATATATTTTTTTCATATTTGTGTGACCAGCTGACGTATAATACACCACTTTATAATTAGCTGACAATTTTATTTCTTCAAAATACATATTAGTCTAACTTTAATTTGATCAATTTTTTAATCGTGCGTTGCCGGAATTGGTGCTGGCAGTTGTAGCACCGGCAAAATTGGCGTTGGCAGTTGTAGCGCTGGCGTAGGTTGTGTTGGCAGAATTATTACTAGAAGAATAAGTCTCGGCAGGAATAGCGCTGGCTGAAGCTGACAGGAATAGCTTCGATGCAAGTTACGTCGGCACTGATAACTTTGTTAGCAGTTTGTTGATTTAGGGCTTCAATGTATTGAACTTTTTCCTTTTCCGATGGTACGGAAATCACTATGGAACTGGAGGCGGAACATAGAAAGGCCAAGCTAAACGAAACACGTCACAAGCCCATAGTAGCAATGCACGCAACGCCACAATCAGCGAGAATGTCGAGAGGTTGCTAACCCAAAGGGCGCTACAAATGAGTCTGGGAGAACACCCGAGACAAAGAAAAAGAAGGCATCGACCTC
Organism: Anastrepha obliqua; assembly: GCF_027943255.1. NCBI lineage: Eukaryota > Metazoa > Arthropoda > Insecta > Diptera > Tephritidae > Anastrepha > Anastrepha obliqua. The sequence goes on along the minus strand of NW_026562182.1, from coordinate 314,583 downwards.
AGCAAACCTACAACTCCAGAAGAATTCGACAACACCACGCAAGGAACAGGAGTAGACAAAAGTTCAAAATAAAAATGATAAGAAGGCACGAAATCACAAACGGGTATCCAAATCAATAAGACCCAGGGCAGAGCGAAAGCGTAAAAAAACGCCAACACTACGCAGTATCAAGCAATCATCAAAAAGGTTCTAGCAAATATGACAAAGGTTGATCTACGCACGCAAATGGTTACCGTACAATGCGGAAATCGCATCAGTGAGGGGAGCACGACTAAACTACTAATAGTTAGATGCGATGACCGAACAAGCAAAAATTTCAAGACTGGAAATATGCTCCATAAAAAGTACTCGAGCTATATACAACGGTACGGATTTTCGTTTCCTTACCAGCAGAGGATGCCAAAAGGTGCCTGTCACCGGGCCATCTTAGAGCTGTTTGGATACGCTGCCACTTGTCAGAAGTTATAGTCCCAAAGTACTGCTTCCGACAGTGGGAATACGGACGTATGGCCACAACATGTGAAGAGCCGGATCGAGCAAACCTATTCAAAATATGGGGAAGAAGTGGACACAAAGTCGGGAGCTGTAAGCAAAAGGAAAATTGCGCTCTCTGCGCTGGAGCGCATGCAGCAGGAATCGTTAAATATCAGCGGTACCAGGATACAGCACGTCGACGAACATCAAAGTACTACAACTTAGCATTAAACATGGCAGAATTGCACAAGATTTGTTGTGGCAAACTGTCGCTGTAGGACACATTGACGTGGTCTTTTGCTGTCGGAGCCATATAAAGCAGAAAAGTCGAACAATTGGGTATGTCATAACCAGAAATTTGCAGCAACCTGCGTGTTTGGGAACAAAGCACCGCAATACAGAATGAGAGTTATGCATGCGGGCTTCACATGTGTTAAGCTGCACAGCATGCACATAGTAAGCTGTTACGCACCACCGAGGTGGTCACAGGTACAATTTGCGTGTATGCTGTCTGCAATGGACAGGACAAAGGTACTGGTTGCTGGAGATTTTAGTGCATGGTCGCTGGCATGTGGCAGCCAAAAAATTAAATTTGAGAGGACGGTTATTCGAAGAATATAAGGCGAAAATAAAGCGAAGGATTACAGGAGTATTTAGAGGGATCAGGAGGTCTGGCAGACAAACAGTTCGGTTTTCACAGGACCAGATCTACTGTTGATACAATACGGATGGTTTGATTTGGCAAAAAATGCTGTTAATAAATTCAATGCCACCAGAGCAGTGAAAAAATATACAGTCATAACGTTAGATATAAATAACGCATGGAATACGGCCAATTGGGCAAATATTTTGAATGTACTCAGAAGCTTATCGGTGCTGAAGTACCTTATTAGAATCATCCGCAGCTACTTAAACCAGGGAGTACTGCAATATGATATAGAGGAGGGCCCAACGAGCTACTGCGTGTCAGGTGGTGTTCCGCAAGGATCTGTTCTTGGACCAACCCTAGGAAACGCTGTGTATCGAAATGCCCGCTAACCCAACCATAGGAGTATACGCCGACGTTATCGCACTCGTAGTGAATGATAAACATATCGATAGACTGCAACATGTGTATAAAGGTGCAATAACAAGAATACAAAAGTGGTTGAATTGGAGCTACCTGCCCGAAAAACAGAACTGATACTGATCAGTAGGTGCAAGCAGAAAAAAACCTGTTAATATCAGTTGGTGGCCAGGATATAGAACCCCAGAAGTCTATAAAATATGTTGGCATGTACGTTGATTCCCAACTAGCATTCAGGGAACATCTTACAGCTGCTAGTGAGAAGGCGACAACGCTCTTATGGGCATGCTACAGAACATAGAAGTATCACAGGAGCAAAAAAGTACTATTTTGAAGACATACTGCAAGTCAGTAGAACAAGTGCGTTGAGCACCGCATGTGTTTATGAAACGATGTCGGACGATGTGATATGCGTCATAGCTAGCAAAATGCTTATAAACACCCGTCAAATGTGCAGAAGAGGTTGTAATGCTCGCAACGTACCAAACCGACAGAGGAACTCAAACAACCAGAAGATTCTATTTATCTCGATAGCTGAATGGCAATCCAAATGGGACCAGTCACCAAAATGCCGGTGGACGCATAGGTTGATCCCACGAGCGGATCTATCGAAAACACGGAGACGTAGATTTCTTCCTGACGCAGCTTTAAGCCGACACGGCTGCAACCAAAAATATCTGCATCGCCTAGACTTGGCCTACCAGCCCAGAATGCTGGAACTAAGAGGAGATGGGCGAACATGTGTCTTTTTATTGCATCAGGTACGCGATGACTTAGCAAAAAAACTGGTGTATTTGTGACGCAAAATAACTTAGTCACACAAATGCTTGAGTCGGATGAAAAGTGGATTGCGATACAAACTTTTTAAACATAACTTATCGTGGAACTTGGCAACGTTAATTGGAGGCGAAGGAATGATGCTAGATGAACAACTGCTGTATTGTCAAAATGCATCAAGAATGTACAGTGTCCGGCACTCGAAGTGTAACAACTTCATACCGTTTACGCAGATGATCCACGGGCATCAGCTGTCTGTTAGTTGGATAGTACAGAGTATTGTTTACAAGCGCGCGAAAGCATTTTGCCGAGAGAAAACACAAAAAAAAATTCTGTAATGGATTTCAAACGTAATAGTGTGATTGAGAAAATCACAACCAGCGATTGTTCGTGAGCTCGAGTACCTTAAAGTAAATCAATTTTTTGTTTATCGCACCATTTCCTTGTTACAATGACACTGGTAGCATCGGGAAACGTCAAAGATCCATAAGGCGCATGTGCTCATACCAAAGCAGCAACTAGTCACACTTGAGAGAGCGAAGGAGTGACTTCGCTTGGCCAAGCGGCCAATTTTCGAACATTGTGTATTCCGAAACAAAGGTCGATTAGAAATATTAACGGACATATTTCTCAAAGCAATTATGAACTAAACACACTTAAAATACCTGCAGTTGGAAGTTCCATAATAATATTTATAATTTTCTTTGAAAACAAATCGCTGTGCGTAGACAGAGTTGTTATGAATAATCAACTCTAGAAGCTTAGTGAGGAAAAACGATGAGAGCTAAAACGATAACATTTTTACCTGGTGATATGGAATTTTATCTGGTTTCATGGGATATCAAACACTTTATTAAAATGTATTTTAATTTAATTTTTTTAAGAAATTCGCAAACTCAGGGTCATTTACTATATTGTGCAAAAGTAAGGAAATAGATGGATTTTGCGAAAAGTGTATTCCGACGCACTTAGACCTGAATAGTCCCATAGTGCCACCTCGTTCTTTACACTCCTGTCAAGGAAAACGAATCCGGTCGTTGAAATCCTTTTTCCGTATAGAGCAATGTGTGTACACAGGCGGTGTTCCAAGGTCTCTTCTTCAATATCTTGATAGCATTGACAGAAATCCTTATGTGGTACCCCCAGTCTTTTTCCTTGCCTGTATCCCAAGATTCAGTATTTTTAAGGTCTTTTCAACAACTTCATTGTCAGAATCCAGTGGAGCTGCTGAATTCTCTTCACATCTCGGAGGTTCCTAATTTTGAATTAACAAACCTGTGTAAAATCATTTGCTTTTCTAAATTCACCAGAGCTTCAGGAATACGAAAATCCCTTAACGCACTCGTTATGACCATAGAAGAACATTGTTGAAAGCATCTTCAGTATCAAACAACGCTACCAGCTTTATTACTTATTCACGGTTGATCTCTCAATTTCCGTCCCTAGCTGTCTCTATAGATTTACCTTTACAATATGCCTGCTCTAAAGTTTCTAGCTACCTTTCTAGAGCTTTAAATATTATAGAAACGATGAAAAAGTATTAGGTCTGAAGTCTTTTGGGCTAACATGTGAGGTTTTCCCTGCCGTTGGGATAAAAACCACTTTGATTTCTTTCCACAGTGCAGGAATATGATTAAGATGTAAATCAAGATGGTCTTTAACTAGTTCATAATATGGCTGAGTGAAAATTGAAGCTTAGCTGGGAAGATCGAAATACATCGGCGGGGCTCTCAAAGTCACCGCAGAATGATCTCCAAGGCAGTCTTCTCGCTTTTCTCAACTCCGTCTCATATAATTTTAGATTATCATGGTAACAGTTACATTCCCTCTCATTGCATAACTACTTAGCTAAATTAAACTCGACCCTAGAAACTACTTCATGCTTATTAAGCCCTGGGAGCCACCAATGTGATTGTTTTCTTCTTTTGGTGTATCTTCTTGGGCAAGCCGTATTGAGCGCTTTTGTGCACGATTTGCTAAACATCCTAACGAGATTTTCAAGAGAATTGGATCCGTTAGGAGTAAATGGGGCATGTAGAGGAAGATTTCTTACTAGCTTATGATTATAGAGGGTGATCAATTTAGAGATATCGCATTTAAAATTTAAATAAAACAACGAAAATTCAAATTGAATAGGCAATCTTTATAATTTTTGTGTAGAGCCATTCACCCCATTTATTTTTAATGATACTAGCAAACCCGGCCCATTTCGCTGGGCACACTAAAATAGAATAGATATGGTTTAGAACAGAAAAGATATGGTTTTCATATTATTTATTTCTTTCGAATCATTGGAATTCTTGGTATTAGAACGTCTTCATTCTTGAATTTGCCAATTAAAATAGTTGCTTGGATAACATTATTCATCAATCGTTTGACTACTTCATTTTGTTCTTGACGTTCTTCTGATGTCGCGTTATTCCGGGCATTTCTCATGCGCCTATTATTATTTGTCGAACGACCAATATGATTACGTGATTATCTTGGCATTTGTACTGTAATAAACAAGATTGTAATTATGGTATTCTGAAATCTTAAAACATGTTTTTTTTTCAATTTTGTGGATTATATTTTCGATGCATACGTGTTTAAAAGCCCAAGTCCACCTCGCCAGGATTATTTTATTTTGTTGTGATTTTCTTAAATCATCTCTTTTCTTCTGAAAATTGTTGACAATTTGCATGATAAGACTATTAATTTTTTCATCAAAGTTACGCATTTTTCGTGCTCTTCTTTTGTATCCTTTAACAATTTCTTTTGTTTTTTCATTTGTTTACCATTTTTTTCACTCATGGTGTATCGTAGCTTATCGCATATGAACCGAAAAAATAAATCCACAAAACATAATTTCATTTGAACATTCGGATTTCACATTAAATTCTCAAATTTCGTAAGAAATTATTCACTGTTACAAAACCCATTCCAAAAAAATTCACAAAAAATGTTTACAGTTTGCGTCCAAATCAGAAAGAAATATTGACACATTGTAACTCACACTGTCAATTTGACAGTTCAGTTCCGCCCCAAGCGTTAAAAAAGTAAACGACATTATGGCTGGTTCAAAAGAACGCTGTAAGCGTCCGGTGTTCCGAATTACAACCAAACTTTACGAAACCCATTTTCAATACTTACTTAACAATGTGTGTAAGTTTGGTTTAATTCAGTGCAAAGACACGGCGGGTCCACGTTTTGGCATATATTTCGAGACCCTAGTCATCAATAGGTATGAAAATTACCCCGTATTAAAGCACTTATCAACAGCTTTCATTTGATACCCATATTGTACGTACACAACCAAACGTTTCCCGGGTCCACGTTTTGACCTATATCTCGAGACCCTAGTTACGGAGGGGCATTAAAAATACTCTATACTATAGCAATCATCAACAGCTCCCATTTGATATCCATATTGTACAAACACATCCTTAAGTTATCGGGGTCCACATTTTGGCCGATATCTCGAGACCCTAGTCACGGAGCGGCATCAAAAATACTCTATACTATAGCAATCATCAGCAGCTTCCATTTGCTGCCCATATTGTACAAACACATCCTAGGGTTACCCGGGTCCACGTTTTGGCCTATATCTCGAGACCCTAGTCACGGAACGGTATGAAAAATACTCTTTACTATAGAAATCATCAACAGCTTCCATTTGCTATCCATATTGTACAAACACATCCTAGAGTTACCCGGGTCCACGTTTTGACCTATTTCTCGAGACCCTGGTATCCGATTCTTAAAATTTCAAAACACAAACCTTCTCCACATGTGTCTCTTCAATGTGGCAAAGTTTGCTTAAAATCGGTTGAGCCATTCTCCGTCAAGTTCATCACAACCCGAAAAACGGCTGAATTTTTAACACACTTTTATTAGGTCGGGTTGTATGTATGTATGTATGTAATTAACACACTTTTATTAGGTCGGGTTGTATGTATGTATGTATGTAACGGAATCTTTGAGGTTAATTTTCACTGACTTCTAAAAATCTGATCGACTTGAAATTTTGCATACCTATCAAGGACCGATGACAATGCAATAATTTGATAAAAGTTTCCCATTATCCTTATTAGGATTGCCAGGATTAATATTTTCTTTTTTTTACCTGTGGGCAAAAAGTAAGGTGAATTTGGTTGTAAAATGAAAAATCTTTATTTATTCTTGTAAATCAGTTTCTCAGGCTCCATCCACGAAATAAGTTCTTCATCCCGATTACTTCTTTATCACGGCCGATAACTGCATAGCTTTAGACTCACATTCATTGATAATAAAAAAAAATAGTTTAAAGAAACTAAAACACACGCTTTTTTGGTAATCGAACTAAAAAGTAGAAAATAAAAAATAGTTTAAAAAACTAAAAAACACGCTTTTATTGCTAATCGAACTAAAAAGTAGAAAATAAATTTTAATGACAAAGAGACCTATAATGAAGTAATAGCAAATCGAACGATCAGCTCATTTGGGTGCGATTGAAGTCGATTTCGGTATTTACTGGCTACATTTTGTATTTCCTCTTTTATTGAAGGGATGTCTAAGTCCCGATGAATTTGGGCATTTGTCACGTACCACGGAGCGTTGACTAGGGTGCGTAGAGTCTTGGACTGGAAACGCTGCAGGATTTCCAAGTTTGAATTTGACGCAGTACCCCACAGTTGGATTCCGTAAGTCCAGACTGGTTTTACCACAGATTTGTAGAGGATAAGTTTGTTGTCCATTGAGAGGGTGGATTTGCGGTTTAGCAGCCAGTACATATTACGAAATATTAAACCTAGAGCTTTCCTTTTTGTAAAGATATGCGTTTTCCACGTAAGCCGTTTATCCAAATGAATGCCTAGATATTTAGCACTATCACATTGCGGAATTGGAATACGGTTTAAGTTGATTTGTGAGCAGGTGGTTCTTTTTGTGGTAAAGGTGACGTGTTGAGATTTATATTCGTTTACTTTCAACCGCCAGCTCCGGAGCCATTTGGAGATTTTATTTATGCTTATTTGGAGCATATAAGAGGCTTCCACGGGATCCACTGCTGTCGCCATAATAGCGGTGTCATCGGCAAAAGTGCCAGTTAGTACACCTTTTGTGGTTGGCAGATCGTGTGTAAAAATTAAGTACAGGATTGGACCTAATATACTGCCTTGTGGGACCCCAGCTTTAATTTGTTGGAAATTTCGTTTTCGTAATTTACGTAGAACATTCGTTGGTTTAGATAAGATTTAATGAGCAAATAGGCATTTAGTGGTAATTTCTTTTTTATTTTAAAGAGTAAGCCTTGGTGCCACACTCGGTCGAAGGCTTGTAATATGTCTAGGAAAACTGCTGAACAGATTTGTTTTCGGTCGAGCGCTGCTTGTATTTTTTCGACAAGTCTATGGACTTGCTCAATTGTCGAATGCTCATTCCTGAAACCAAACTGATGTTTCGGAATTATTTGTTCGCGTTCGATAAAAACCATTAAACGTTTAAGGGAGATCTTTTCAAAAACTTTTGACAGTATTGGTAGAAGACTGATAGGGCGATAGGATTTCACTTCATCGCCTGGTTTTCCTGCCTTGAGCACCATTTTAATTTCTGCTACTTTCCATTGAGCTGGGAAAATGTTTCTGGTTAAGCACGCATTAAACAAATGGGTAATGAAATTATAGGGTTCAGGAGGTAGTTTTTTGAGAATTTCGGCCGTGATGCGATCATATCCTGGTGCCTTGTGATCTTTTAGCTTTTCAATAGTGCTAACTATTTCACTTTTGGTGAACTTCTTCATCGGTAGCTCCATTTGGAAGGGTTCGTTTAAAAAGGCAGCAACAGTGCTGTCAAAACAAAGATCAGCTTCAGTATCGTTTGGTGTAAAAATATCTTTTAGATATTTAGAAAAAAGCTCAGATTTCTCGATTGCGGTTTTCGCCCATGAACCATCTTTTTTACGAAGTGGTGGACGGTGCTCTTTTGTGGTACTTACTCAATAATAATTTTATTTCTTTTGATAATGTATTAAAACGGCTTTTATATTCAGGAAAGCCTGTTTGTTGCCATATTTTTCTTGCCTGGCGTTTCTCTTTCAGTTTGTTTCTTAGGAAGATACCGATGCTTGAAATTCTTTGTGTACGAATATAAGGACTCACATGAGTGGTGGATGACCACGCTGCATCCTGGATGCATTTTGTAAGATATTCGGTAGCCTCGATTATATCTTGCTCGTTTTTTAGAGCAACTTTTATGCCAAGTTTCGACGTCAAAATGGTTTTAAATTGAGTCCAATTTGTACGGCTGTTGGTAAGTTGGCAGTTTTGGGGCCTATTTTCGAGTTTATCATTTATTGTGATTATCACTGGTGAATGGTCAGAAGAAAGATCCAGGCAGGATTTACAGGTTATCTGCAGGTGCGATAGACTTTTGATGACACAAAAATCAACAAGATCAGGAATCTTTTTTGGGTCTCAAGGCCAATAAGTTGGCTCTCCCGTTGAGAAAACTTTCAAGTTCATTGATGTCGCTGCGTTGTACAATTCGCGTCTCTTTGTTGTCGTAAACCGAGAACCCATAGTGTATTTTTTGCATTATAGTCACCTCCTGCTATATAGCGTGCTCCCAGGGTTTTAAAAAACTTAACATATTCTTTATTTTTAATTTTGTGTTTAGGTGGACTGTATATTGCAGAAATAAGTAATGCACCAATTGAGTCTTTTCAATTTTGTGGATTATATTTTCGATGCATACGTGTTTAAAAGCCCAAGTCCACCTCGCCAGGATTATTTTATTTTGTTGTGATTTTCTTAAATCATCTCTTTTCTTCTGAAAATTGTTGACAATTTGCATGATAAGACTATTAATTTTTTCATCAAAGTTACGCATTTTTCGTGCTCTTCTTTTGTATCCTTTAACAATTTCTTTTGTTTTTCATTTTTTTTACCATTTTTTTCACTCATGGTGTATCGTAGCTTATCGCATATGAACCGAAAAAATAAATCCACAAAACATAATTTCATTTGAACATTCGGATTTCACATTAAATTCTCAAATTTCGTAAGAAATTATTCACTGTTACAAAACCCATTCCAAAAAAATTCACAAAAAATGTTTACAGTTTGCGTCCAAATCAGAAAGAAATATTGACACATTGTAACTCACACTGTCAATTTGACAGTTCAGTTCCGCCCCAAGCGTTAAAAAAGTAAACGACATTATGGCTGGTTCAAAAGAACGCTGTACGCGTTGCCGGTGTTCCGAATTACAACCAAACTTTACGAAACCCATTTTCAATACTTACTTAACAATGTGTGTAAGTTTGGTTTAATTCGGTGCAAAGACACGGCGGGTCCACGTTTTGGCATATATTTCGAGACCCTAGTCATCAATAGGTATGAAAATTACCCCGTATTAAAGCACTTATCAACAACTTTCATTTGATACCCATATTGTATATACACAACCAAAGGTTATCCGGGTCCACGTTTTGACCTATATCTCGAGACCCCAGTCACGGAGCGGCATCAAAAATACTCTTTTCTGAAGCATTCACCAACAGCTTTCATTTGATACCCATATTGTACATGCACAACCAAAGGTTACCCGGGTCCACGTGTTGACGTATATCTCGAGACCCCAGTCACGGAGCGGCATCAAAAATACTCTATTCTAAAGCATTCACAAACAGCTTCCATTTGATATCCATATTGTACAAACACATCCGAAGGTTACCCTGGTCCACATTTTGGCCTATATCTCGAGACCCCAGGGCACGGAACGGTATGAAAAATACTCTATACTATAGAAATCATCAACAGCTTCCATTTGCTACCCATATTGTACAAACACATCCTAGAGTTACCCGGGTCCACGTTTTCGCCTATATCTCGAGACCCTAGTCACGGAACGGTATGAAAAATACTCTTTACTATAGAAATCATCAACAGCTTCCATTTGCTATCCATATTGTACATACACAACCAAACGTTACCCGGGTCCACGTTTTGGCCTATTTCTCAAGACCCTGGTATCCGATTCTTAAATTTCAAAACACAAACCTTCTCCACATGTGTGTCTTCAATGTGGCAAAGTTTGGCTAAAATCGGTTGAGCGATTCGCCGTAAAGTTCATCACAACGCGAAAAACGGCTGAATTTTTATATATATCTATAGATTTCCTTCACAAATGTTGGCCCAATCTGCGCCGTAATTCAGCCATCTGCCAACAGCTATGTTGGATGACTCGCTGGAGGACTCTAGTTCGTATCTTGTGCATAACTTTAGTAATGTTGGCTTCCAGTGCGCCAGTCAAAGCTGGTTTATCTACAAAGCATTTAGCCATTTTACAGACTCCCGTAGTTCCTTCGAGAGTTCTTCTTCAGTAGACGCATTTTGTGGAGCCTTTTTCAAAAAACTTGGACCTGTGCGGCATTCCTGATATCCTGCTTTCGTTGGATCGGATAACGCTATTTTCGGCCATTTACTTCCACTAGCACTGGCCACAGCGCTCTCTCTCAATCATCGCAAGCGGTCGACAGATTGCTAACGACATTTTTGCTTCTTCCGGGGGGAGGCAGAGCCTTTTCTTCTGCCCAGTACCTGCGCAAGCACTACTTGGGCGAGGCTCAGCCATTGTCTTTGTTGTGACCAAATTCGAGCTAGGAAGCACGGCTTCTCTAGTTATGGGTCGTATAGTCTGGTTAACGGGGAACCGGACCCCTTGGATTTATAAGTTTTCTGTTTGGTTGTGTTCATTTTTGAATCCATGATTTTCGAGTTCCGCTTTACGCAGGTAAAGCTAATTATTACGGAGAGCGTCGGGTAATCCACAAGCTCCGTGCATGGTTGGGCTGTTTTTGAAAAGGGCCCCAACCTGAATGATTATTGGCACGGCATCACACCTTGATCCAGCCCTTTACCCCCGACCATGTCAAAAATACACTGAAAGGTGCTGTACTATTGTGGATTATCAAACACCAAATATAGTATTTTTTACTTAGCTAAGTGCCTCCTGATCTAGGACAAGTGTAAGCCTAATATTAAAGCGCCGGACACAAGCCGTGGCAACAACGCGCACTACTCCGAGCGTTTATCACTCGCACAAACGCAGCGATTCCAGGACCGCAGGAACGGCACAAATTACCGCAAGGCGATACCAATAAATCCGACGCTCGAATGGATAGCACTATATAGTACGCACAAGCACCAAAAAGTAGGCAGTGTTATTTCTCACTAGAAATTAGCAACCACAAGGAAAACTCTGGAAAAATAGCGTAAAGTGTATCTTAGATATATATATATGGGATAGCTCTCTCTCTCCTTTTCCTCTACGTTATATCTTTTTTCTCTCTCGCGGAACGAAAATGTCCAAAACGTTGCATGGCCTTGAAATTTAACTCTCCATTCCCGCTCGTTCATCGACGCCTAGGAGTTTCATTTCAAAAAAACATTATTTCAACCACGCAATTAAATTTGGAGAACAGCACAACCATTAAATACATAAACAACTCCTCTACCTAGAAATACTACTAAGAATTAAAACACTTAGTGATAACATAGACCACATTCAGAATAGCTTAGCTTTTGCTAAATTGAAGATAATGTCTAGCAATCCTTTATCTCCTGAAGAGATAAACAGATACAATTTCGATATTTTTAAACTAGAGAATTGAATTAGATAAAAAAATAAACATCAATTTATCTCATCATAGCAAGATCAGAAGATTATTGATTTGTTTGTGACAAAGCCAATTATAGTTGGGTACGGCTGAAGGAATTTTATTCAAAGGTGGGTTTAATGTATCCAAAAACTTGATTCGAGGGTGCATAGTTATATAAGTTCTCAAATTCCGGAGCACATTGAAAAAACCGTTACTCTCCTTATCACACATTGAGAAAGGACTTGCAAGGGCTATGGCAAATTTAGAACGGAATTGAACAAACGTAAATCTTCTTTTTGGACGAATAGTTGAATTCTTCGGTCCTGGTGCCCTGCTGATAATCGAAAACTTCAACGAACTGTTAAACATCGAGTTAAGGTTTTGGGGCTGCTTCTTCGAAAAAGGATTTGGCTGATTATTTGTATTCAACTCCAATTTGAATGCAGTTCTGATGAACACAATTTACTAAAAAGCATCATTGCAATCAGCTGCGAAGATATTTAGAAAAACTAGCTAGCCCTAGTTTTTACGAGTATCGAAGCCGAAGGTGCATAGAGTGGAAGCAGCAACATGGAATTGAAACGTTGTATTGGACTTCACTTTCACCTGAACTCTATTGAAAATGTTTGGGAACAAAAAATACTAATAAATAATTGCCATGTACGCTTCTGTTAAGTGGTTGGCCGAGCTTTTCCTCCTATTTGTGGCGTGCGTATTGATCTTGTTCCATAAATCGAGGGACTACCTGGTTTAAGCCGACTCCGAACCGCTTTTTCATTCCAGAAATACAGTCGGAAGATTGCCATTGCCTGCTGAGAGGCGACCGCTATTAGAAAAACATTTTACTGTTTCGAACCTACGCACTCCCGAATGGTAGTGACGCATCAAACCCTTCAGCTACAGCGATCCCAATAGTTAAGCTAAAACTTAAAGGAAAACAGCTTAAATAGTTTTAAGGCAAATTCGACTTGATTCGATTGGTTCCACAACGTACGCAGAAATTAACTCAAAGTATAACTCAAAGATGTGCAGCCATTACATAGGATTGGAGAATAAGTTCATAGCGTTTTTATATTTTCTTTTATTTTACAACGATTTGTTTGCTGTTTGGCAAAGGGTAAGTAATCTTTCGATAGAACTCTTTCTGCTCTACAAAACTATTATCTTAATTGTATTTTTGAGTTATTTAACTTTTTATTAGTTGTCGGGATTGGCAATGGAATACTCAGGAGGCAAAAATGTACATTTTCGTCACCTGCCCTTCTTTGATTTTCACGAAGACCCAGAGAGCGTGCTCTGCCTCGCTATCTGCTGTCTCCATCAAGGCTAATTCATGTTTTTGTTTTGGCCTCTCGTAAGCTATTGTTGCCGCTCGTCTGATCGTCCCGATTAAACACCAAATATTCCAGTTTTGCATTGCTGTATACGATACACCACATCATTCAATCTTTTAATCACCTTGTATGGACCTTCTCAGTACGCTTGTAGTTTTGGAGAAATCCAAACTTCTTTCGCTGAATCCTTCGGAGTTTACAGTATGGTCAAATCTGTGCTTCAACTTGTTACTCTTAAACTGGGTATGCTGCCTCACATGATGGTGGAATTTTTCCATGTCATACTGCAGTGCTTCCCAATGACTACCTACGTCCATTTCAGGAGCGGCACCTCTTCCGAACGATAAATTACTCGGAAGTTTTAAATCGTTTCCAAAAATGGTCTTAGTAGGTGATTGGCAAGTAGTTTCATGTACAGATGAGCGATAGGTCAACAGAAATATTTGGATTATCCCAATTTTGTTGGCATTTTTCAGATACCTTTCGCAAGTGCTCTTCCAGAGTCCGGTTGAGCCTTTCGACCATTCCATCTGATTGGGGGTGCAAGAGTATTGTAAGTGTTTTGTTAATTCCCAACAAGCAACACATTTCTTTGAATACTACGGATTTGAAGTTCTATCCCTGGTATGAATGCAACTCAATAGGTACTCCAAGCCGAATCACAATAACCTCAGCAATGGTTTTGGCCTCATGGTTTGTTAGAGCGTACACTGTTTTGGTGAAGTAGTCCATAACAACGAACACATATTTATTGTTTGAAACGGGCCTACAGCATTCATGGCCCCTCGTTTAAGTGGTGAACATGCATTGTATTGCTTTAATCTTCCACAACTTCTCTTAATTGGATCTTTCGCTGTCATACAGTTTAAGCAATTTCGAATCCATTTGTCTACTGATTCTCTAAAATATACCCAGTAAAACGGCTGCTTAATCTTCTCCAGGGCTTTAGTTATACCCAGATGACCTCCATGCACGACGTTGCATGACGCATTGTGGAATTGCTCTAACACAGATGCAATTCTGGATTTAGGAACTATAATCAGATCACGGAAATGGTTTCCATCTTCACTTTTACGTACGCGATGCAGAACTCCTTCACTTATTTTAAGACTAGTCCACTGTACCCAATACGCCTTAGCCACAGGTCTTTCTTTCGCCATGCTATTTTTAGATAGTGTCTCTCCAGCGTCTTTCGCTTCCATGATCTCTCCCAAGTCAGCATCATTCAATTGACTTCTTCTTATTGCACTTTGTTCCCACTCATCATCGTGTTGCAACTGCATTAGTCTGATATCAACTATCTTTTCAGATATCTCGACTTTGGAACAATGCTTACACTCTACAGCACAGGGTCCCCGAGATAGTACATCAGCATTTCCCTTTTCGATGCTCGATCTCGAAGTCGTAATTTTGCAGTCCTTCGATCCACCGTGCAATTTGTCCTTCCGGATGCTTGAACTAGAGTACCCATATCAATGCTGCATGGTCGGTTCTTAACTGGAATATTGGTCACACAGTATTTCATTTCCGGCTTTCCGGGAATTTTGCTATAGTATACAACCACTTTTTCTTGCTCATTGATGGTCTGTGACAGCACTCCACTTATTCCGTATGCGCTAGCATCTGTGTCCACAACGACCTTTTCTCCCGCTATTGTGGAGATTCCGGCAACATTTGCGAACCCTTGAACAAAGCGACGGTAATACGTGCACTGTCCCAGTCCCAGTCTTATCGCGGACGCAATCCTTGATTTCCACTAGTAATCACGCACCGATTTTGCGCTGGACAAAGTACCGAGAGTGTAAAATATTTGGGGTAATGGGTAGCTTTTTCATGACTTCATTCAGCTTCCTGTAGTCGACACAAAATCAGGTGCTCCATCTTTCTCTTAACCAGCACAACAGATGAGCTCCACGGTCTTATTGATGGCTCAATAACTCCACTTTGCTGCATATCCTGGATTATCTGTTTGGCCTTTTCGCGCTTTGCTAGTGGAACCCAACGCGGAACTTGGTGAATTGACTTTGGATCTCCTGGCAGGCTTTCCAAAAACGCTGTTGAATAAGTAGCCGTATTTCTCCAGCAATTTCTTAGCTCTTACTTCTGGGAACCAAGACCTTATGAAATCGGAGGATTTTCTTCCTTTTTCCTGGAACTCTTCCCTCTCCTGTTGTAACCCATCGCAGTTTACTATAGCTTATAATCCGAAATTTTCCAATTACAGCTCCTTTATTCAAAATAACTAATGACTTGAAGTCATTAGAACCCTTACTGGAACCTTCTTGCCTTTTTCCGTCTTCACTAATGTCCTTCCCACGATTATGTTTGCCGTCCCCTTAGTAGCTTTCCCAACTTACACTTCGCCTGTCCCACAGCCTCCCTCCACATTAGCCCATTCAGATTTTAGTGGAATCCGTTGACGATGACTTAGGGTTACCTTTCTGGACTGTTCACTAGGCTCATACCCGGTGCTCAGCGGTATGTCCATATTCTGACACGACAGAATCCTTTTACTCAAATTCAAAGTAAAACCGTGCAGCTGTATGTAATCTTCGCCAATTATCACTTCATCCGTGATTTTAGTATGCAAAAATGTGTGAACTACCGAAAAAGCTCCAATAATGACTTCGCAAACTATCATTCTGGAAATCGTAGCTCTCTCTCCTGTAGCTGCCTGGAGGTTGTAGCTCCTGTCCGTTGTACCTGTTTCCAGAGTAAGCACCTGGGATCGACCATGTATAGCTCCTCTTTTCGTCGAGTTCTTGCTTTTCCGTCCAATTTTTGAGAGAAAGACTGCGGGGCGTTCAGTTGTGGGAACCAGTTCCCGCCCCACGAAATGTAAGAGATGAGATTTTGTCAACTTCAGAAGATTCCTCGAACGCCTCCCAGCCATACGTGGCCGGGAGGAAGAAACAAGTTAGGTCGCGGTACTTGTTCAGAGCTTACCGAGATGGTGGGAAGCTCATCTTTCCAGGAGCAGTCCACAGGAGATCCCAATACTCACTTTTCGTGTGGAAATTACCTCATAGGTCCCTTATCTGGCCAGCTCATCTGCCTCGCAGTTTCCCGCAATTTTACTATGACCTGAAACTCAGGTGAGCCCCTGGAGCCCCTTCTAGTTATATCAAAGAATTCGGATGCGTTCAACAGTGAAGCCAAGCATTCCCTAACCTCTTTCGAATGCACCATAATGGAGCCAAGGGCCCTAATTGCCGCTTAGATATTTTTACTTTTTTGGCAGTTATTATGCTTATATAGTTAGCATTATCTCTTATCAGTTGTTTAGGAATTTTTGAATATGTTTAACATAAATAAAAACAAGAAATGTTATTGTGTCTACCATAAGCAAAATAATTGGCAATACTATCTTGCTGCTCTATAGAGATATCATCAAATATTATTACAGAATATGGTTTAACATTTTCAGGCGTTGGTAGTGATTGAATTAATAAACATTTTATGTCTTTTGATTCTAAATCATTTTTAATACTCAATTTATTAAATTGGATTATCATATCTTCTAAAAATTTATATTTTGCTTGATAGCAAGTTTTTGAACAAACTATATATTATATCAGAATAATAAATCTTTGAAAATATGTTTAATAATACATTTGTTTTTCTACAATTACTTGGTCCACAAATAATTCCTCTTATAATATTTGGAAATAATTCATTTAATATTTTTATGGGTTTATGAGTATTAAAATGTTTAATACTTAATTTAGTTTTATGATCTAATTTGGTAGCTTTTAAATGACCTTCCATATATTTGTTTTGCGAATCGTTTAGAAACTTGTAAATTTTAGATAGATTTTTTAATTATTAATATAATTAATTACATATTTATTTCAATTAATTTTTGTCAATTAAAATATAATATTAAAAGATTTAAAAAACAAGTCAAACATGCATTACTTGATTTGTTAACGGATTATACGAATAACTATCATAACTCATAATTAAACAATGAACAGTTGTATTTGCTGGAAAATTTCTGTCCATTTAAATTCAATTTTAATATCAATAGCAGCCTCTTTAATTACCTCATTTTTTTTAGACGTATCAATGCATATTATTGGATGTTCTTTTAAAAATGTATCATAATTAACTATTGGTAAATTATTTACACTAGAACCATTATATGAATTTTTAAAATTTGGAAACATATTATATAATGTATCAAATTTATTTTGATTAATAGATAGTTGCATATCATAGTTTGGATATCAATTTGTATTTAATTTAATTACAACATTTTCTAAATTACAATGGTCAAATTTACTATTGTTTTTATAATTATTCTGATTTCTTAATGTTTGAAATGTAATAAGAAAATATCTAGGTTTAGCACTAGATGATCCAAGTATAAGTCTTTACAGCTGGAATTGCAGTAGTACAATAATATCACCAATTCCTAAAATAAATTTGAAAATTTGTATTGTTTGAAATATTTTTATTAATTTCATGATCAACTTCAACCGAAAATTTAACATGAGGCATTCTCCATATTACTTGATTAATATGATCAATAGAAAAAGTATGATCACTTAAACTACTATCAATAACACTGTGTGACAAAAAAAAAAATTAAATATACTTTTATGGAGACCGAGCACAACTTGTGGCTATAGAAAAACTAAACAAAACGGAGAAATTTCCAATACACCCCCAAAATCGCGTTTTATGGCCATAAAACCGTTTTTCAGTAGGTTGATGTGAAGAATCACTCCTAACTTCGCCAATTTCCATCCGATTTCGAATTTGTTTTTTTTAGTTCGAAAGAACAAAAACAAGCCTGTTTGACAGTGTGTTCACAATTTTTCTGAAATGACAACTGACAACACTGTAGGCGGAAGTATTTGGAATTTTTTATTTTTTCTCTATTTTTTCAACTTTGACATAATTTTTACGATATTATCCGATATTGAGGATTTTTTTTAGTACACTACTGTTATAGTAAATTTAATTTTGCGTCGAATGAGCTATATTTGACTGTAATTGAATTAAAATTAATAGAGTTGTGTGAGTTTTAAGATTTTTTTTTTTTTTTTACTATACCTACAAGTTGTACTAGGTCTCCATAAAAGTATAAAATCACTGTCGCACAGGGTAATTAAACAATTTGTATCATCGTTTGATCTTATTAATTCTAATTTTTGATTAATTCTAAAAATGAAATTTTTTTAATCATCAAAAAACCCTATTAATATACACAAAGGAATGCTAAGAGAAAAATAGACTTTCTTATTACAAACACTACCTTTATTTACAATTTGCCAACCAGCATTATTTAATGATAAATCATTAGAAAATGAAGCTAATCCTTTAATTGTTGTTGTTAATTCAGGATTTTCAATTTTGTCAATTTCAACTGAATTAATAAAAATTTTACTAAAAAGATTTATTTTCCCATTATTTACAAAACTTATTTTATCAGGATTAAGTTTATCTAATATTTTACCATCTTTATCTTTTGCAATAATTTAAC
Organism: Anastrepha obliqua; assembly: GCF_027943255.1. Taxonomy (NCBI): domain Eukaryota; kingdom Metazoa; phylum Arthropoda; class Insecta; order Diptera; family Tephritidae; genus Anastrepha; species Anastrepha obliqua. The sequence continues at coordinate 295,822 of NW_026562182.1, read as the reverse complement.
CTCTTAAATTAAGTAAACGTTTTGATGGTAATGTTTTAATGTCTTGATTATTAATATTTATTTCTATCGGTCTTCCATATTCATTTAATATTGTAGAATTAGATGGTAAATGTTCATAAAAGTTATAAGATTCGATACCTTTTTCTTCTTTCATTTATTTAACTAAAAAATATTTAAAAATTTGCTAATATGTTTCCAGAGGAAACCGTTATTTAAAATAACTGTAGTCTTGTATTTAATTGTCATATCAAATTATAAAAAAACATTATTAATAGAATAATAATTAGTACCATTGAAATGTATTCATTTTGCATTATTTTATCTATTCCATTTGAAATAATTAAATCTATTTTTGATAACTGATTTTGTTTAACATAGTTGTTCTAATCGCAATTTATTTTATTTTCCATTTAAATAATAATTATTTTGCATTTTTTAAATTAATGTATAAGTATTATATAATAGTTCTTTTAGTTCATTTATATTTCTTAAATTTTCTCCACTAAAATCGTCTAGTTTGCTATTAATTTCATCCAGTTTAGAAGTTAATTTGGTAGTACTTTCTTTATTTGATAATTTTATTATTAGCTTTATACTATTAATTTCATATAAGATAAAATAATATAAATAATAGCAATGATGACTATTATAAGCATTGTTATTATTGCAATGTTAAGAAAGATAGAAAAAAAGGTGGAGATATTAATAAACCTAAAATTATTGGTGACAATCGGTAAATACAAAAAATATAAACATAATAAATATTTATTGTGTTTTCCTCGGAAACTGTTCACAAAGTGAATTTAAATCATTTCCAAACGAAATATAAATACATCACTTTATTTTTTTTATTAAATAAATGGTACGATATTATGGTAACGGTATTATAAATAATCTTATAAATAATCTTCCATTTGAGTTACATTCTCCAGGATATAATTATTTAGGACCTGGTACTAGTCTTAAATTAAAACTTGAATGTGATGTGCATCCAATTAATAAATTAGATGAAGCAGCTAAAGAACATGATATTGTATATTCTAAAAGAAACGATATAAAGGAAAGACAAGAAGCTGATAAAATTTTAGAAGATAAAGCATGGTCAAGAGTTTTAGCAAAAGAAGCTAGTTTATCAGAAAAAGTAAATGCATATTTAACTACTAATGATATGAAATTTAAAAGAAAAATGGGCATGGGTTTGACAACTCACAATTCATCAACTGAAGAATTGATAGATAATAAATATGGGAATAAAGATGAAATTAATTCTATTCCAAAATGTGGACGATACACTAAATATCCAATATCTCTAAATAAAGATCAACAAAAACAAGTTTATGATGCAATGAAAAATAAAACAGATATAACTATAAAATTAGAACCAATTCAATTACAAAGAACTAAAGAAAGTGTAATGAACGAAACATATTTACCATTAACTAGAAAACAAATTAATTCTATAAAAAAACATTTCTATTATAAAACTACTTTAAAAATGTTTCCATTAAAATTATCTATGTCTCAGTTACAAAGTTTTAATAATGAAAAAATTGGTGGACTTTTACCAGCACTATTACCACTTATTCCAGCAATAGGAGACAACATTATATAGAGCATATAATGATTAAGAAACTAATGATAAATTATTAGAAGAAAAAATACGTCATAATAAAGAAAAAAATTAGAAGAAAAAAATATAAAATGTGGTAATGGTATATTACTTAAAAAATCTGGTAATGGTATGTTACTTAAAAAAATTTTGATTTTGAATTAATTCCAATTAAACCATTAAGTAATTATGATTTAAGAAAATATGCTAGAAAATTTAATATAGCAAATTTTAGGGGTGTATTCATGAAAGATAGATTACCAAAAAAGATAAAAGACATAGAATGTGGAATAATAAATTTACATAATTATGATGGTAATGGTACATATTGGGTAACATATAAAATATATAATAATCATATTTTTTACTATGATTCCTTTGCTATAAATAAATTACCAATATTAATATAATAGAAAAATATTTCAAAACTAATGAAAATACTGTAGTTTTTAATAATAATATCGATCAAGAAATAAATGAAATAATTTGTGGTCATCTATTAAAATGTTTATATTAATAATAAACAAGATTTTGAAATGTGTTTGCTTAATTTTTCTACTTATAATTCTATACCGAATATATCTGAAAAATTAAAAAAATAATATTTTACATTATGTTGACTCTGTCAACAGTTCACAAAGTGAGCATATTTCGACTGAATCGGAATCATTCGACAATGCTAACGAAAAAATTACATTTCCAACTGGTTCATATGAAATAAATGATATAAACATTTTTATAAAAGAGAAAATATTGGGTATTACTTTTAAACCAAATATGACAACATTAAAAGTTGAAATTAAAAGTAATTATATTATTGATTTTACACAAAAATATTCAATAGCTTCATTACTAGGATTTAGTGAACAAATTATTCAACCTAATACATTAGTATCATCTGATTTACCAGTAAATATTATGAATGTTAATTCTATTAGAATAAAATGTAATATTGTAGGAGGTAGTTATGCAAATAATAAACAAACAAATATTATTGATGAATTTTTTATCAATGATAAACCAGGTGAGAAAATAAATGAAATACCAGAAAATTTAATATACTATCCGGTAAATACAAATACTATTAGAAATATAACTATTTATATAGTTGATCAGGATATTAATTTAATTGATTTTAGAAAAAAAAAAAATTAGTATAAGATTAAATAATAGAAAAGTGAACTGATATAAATTAAAAAAAATGTTTGTTAATAGTTTGGAAATAATGAGTGAAATTATGATTTCGCAGGAAACAGTTTCCGAAGGAAACATACCAAAACAAAGATTATAGATATCATAAAATAGTATTGTAAATGGTGAAAAAATATGTTTGTCTGTTATAGATGGTAAAAAAATATGTTTTTCATGTTTAGAAGAAAAAACTATTTCTAATTTTATTTCGAATAAGAGATACTGTAAAAACTGTTATAATCAAAAATATGCTTATTATAATTCATTACCATCAAGATTTGAAAGCTTAGATTGTGAATGTGGTGTAAATTATACTTTATCAAATAAACAACGCCATTTAAAATCTCAATTTCATATTAAATTTATTAACAATAAAGAAAATAATGAAAAAATTAATGATAAAAATTAATATCCAATTAAGTTTAATAAAATCAATTGGTATTTACATCAGACTTTAAATTATTATAATTTTGTATAAAGACGATAATTCAAAAGTTAAAAAATTTTTTTCTATATAAATAAAGAAAAATTAAGGAAAAATATGAAATAAAGAAAAATTAATCCAATTAATATTAAAGAGTTAAAATCTAAAAATCTAAAAACTATAAAAAAATATATTGGAGAGAATAAACCTATTTTTCAACTACCAAAATATTGGTATAGTAAAAATAAAAATAATTTATTAAGTTTAATAAATACTTCAATAGAAAAACATAACCACGAAGTTATTCAAAATATTTTTCAAAATTTTAATAATTATGATTTTGATATAATTGATATTCAAGAAAAGCCATTAAGCAATTCATGTTTTGGTAGTATGGGTACTGATTTAGAGTTTACAAATAATGAAAAATTTAATATTAAAAAACATTTAGAATTAGTAAAAAAAAATTCTTTCAATTATTTTTTAAAAAATTTAAAAAAATAAAATATGATAATTTTAAAGTTTGTTTAGCAACAGAAGTAAATATTGTGACTACTAATATTAAAACTAAAGAAGTTGAAGAAAACGAATTTTGGTATAGATCAAAAATACATTGTGTCAATTAAACTATAAAAAAGAATTTGACTTAATGACAGAGGAAATAGATAGTCAACTGTCAGAAAAATGTACAAAAGGATCTACAGCTAGATTTGTTAAAATTATAAAAACACGTCTTAGTAGAGATAAGTCTCAATGTCTTCCTGGATCATTTACTCCATTTACTAATAGATATTGTATTAACATTAAAAATATTGATAATAAATGTATTTTATATTGTATCTTATATTCTATTCATCAAGATGCGTTAAAAATTCATCCAGAAAGACCAAAAAAATATTAAAAATATCTTAAAGATATGAGAGAAATGAAAATAATGATAAATTTAAAAAGTTAAATTTAAATTTGCCATTTAGAATATTATTTTAATATTAGATTGAATTTTTATCATTTCGATTCAGAAGAAAATGATACAACTGAACAAATTCAATTACTGTATAAAAGTAACTCTTTTGGATCTTTAGTTAATGGATTAATTAGAAAACATATTAATATTTTATATATAGAAGAAAATATTACTAAAGAAAATATTTCCGAAGAAAATTACAAATCTCATTTTGTATTAATTAAAAATTAATCTGGATTTTTAAGTGGTAAAATTCACCATCAACATGAAAATGTAAGAGAATGAATGACTTCGAAGAACATATAAAAATATGTTACACATTAAAAGATGATAATGATATAATTCAAAATATATAGTTACCTAAAGAAGGTAAAAATATTTTAAAATATAAATCTAATGGAGCAGAATTATTTCATCCACATACTTTATATGCTGATTTTGAATGTACTTTGAAAAAATTAATGAAACAAAATCTGACAATTGTGAAACAATATTACTTCATGAACACATTCCAAATATTTATTATGGTATTTATAACACTTATTTTAATCAATTTATTTCAAAGAATGAATCTAATAAAAAAAGATTGTTATAATCATTCTTTGGAATATGCTGAAGAATATAATAAAGTAAGAAAAATAAATAATCTAATTCAAGATAAAGAATCAATATTAAAATTTGGTAATACTAAAAATTGTGAAATTTGCAATATTTCGTTTTCTAAAGATATTATAAAATGTTGGGATCATGATCATACAACTGGTAAATATAGAATGGCACTGTGTAATAAATGTAATATAAATTTAAAGATGCCAAAATTCTTACCAATTGTTATTCATAATTTAAAAGGTTATGATTCAAAGTTATTTGTAAAGTACTTAGACGAAATTTATCCAAAAACAGAAACCAGTATTTTAGCAACAAGTACTGAAAAATTCTAGCCTATAGTAAGTGTTCAGTATGTAATATTAAAAATGAAAAACTTATTAATTTTAATCATTTAGAAAACTTTAATAACGTTTTTAAGGATTTATCATTAAAAGATAAATGTTACCTACTTAAAACAGGTGTATATCCATATGAATTTATTGATGATTATAAAAAATTAAGTATAACAGAATTTCCAAATCATGAAGATTTTAATTTAAAATTAAATGGAAATATTAATGATAAAGATTATAGATTTGCTAAGAAATTTTGGAAACATTTTAATTGTAAAACTTTTAAAGATTATCATAATTGGTATTTAAAATTAGATGTTATACTTTTAAGTGATGTGTTTGATAATTTTAGAAAAGAATTTTAAAAATTATAATCTAGATCCTATACATTATATTAGTTCACCACACTTAAGTAATTCAGCTGCCCTAAAATTCATTACACAAAAATTAGAATTATTAACAGATCAAGATAAATATGAATTTTATGAAAATGGAACTAGAGGTGGAATATCACAAATTCCACATAACTATGCTAAAGCTAATAATTGTTATTACTACGAGGATGTTGTAGAACAAGTTTATAAATTAAGTAAAGAAGAAGCTTCTCTTAAAGGTATATACGATTCTAAAAAATTAACAAGTTATATTTTATATTTAGATGCAAATAAGTCCATCCATATAGGCTATGTCGCAAAAATTAAGTGTTGGTGATCGTAAATGGTTAGATGAAGATGAAATTAAATACTTTAGTAACATTAATAATATTTTAAACAATAATTTTGATGATAATAATATTGGATATATAATACTTTAGAAGTTGATATAGCCATTACTGATGAATTACATAACTTTTTTAGTGAGTATGCTCCAGCACCTCATCATTATGTTCCACAATTTGAAGATTTATCACCACTTCGAAAATACTTAATTAATAAAGGGATTGGTAGTAAACCAAATGATAATATTAAAAAATTAATGTGTACGTTGTTACCAAAAAAAATTTATATAATTGATATAAGATTATTAAAAGGATATTTAAAGAATGATGTAATTTTAAATAAAGTTCATAGAGGTATTAAATGTAGACAAGAAGCATGGTTAAAAAATTATATTGAAAAAAATACAATACTTAGAAAAGAAGCTAAACATGATTTTGAAAACGATTTTTTCAAATTTATGAATAATAGTGTATATGGTAAGCAAATGGAAAATGTTAGAAATAGACTTCATATTAGAATAGTTGAAACTGAAAAACTTATGAGAAAACTAATAAATAAAAACACATATCAATCAAGAAAAATAATAGATAGTAATATGTGTGTAGTGTTTGGTAAAAATTCTAATATTAAATTAAATAAACCTGTCTTTGGAGGTCAAACTATTTTAGATTTACCAAAATTATTAATGTTTATAATATAATATATGTACAGTTGAAAAATAAATTTGGTAATAAAAAGAAGTTATTAGGAACAGATACTGATTCATTTATTCTTTATTTTGAAGGAGAATTTATTGGTGATGGTTTTGATACGCTGAAATGAAAGATGATTAAGATAATTATGATAGCAGTGACTATATAGATAATTTTCCAGTTAAAAATTTAAAATCTAATATTAACAAAAAAGTACCAGGAAAATTCAAAGATGAATATAATGGAATATCAATTAGAGAATTTTGTGGACTTAGAAGTAAAATGTATGCATTTAAAACAGACGTTTGTGATAAAAAAGTTTGTAAAGGAATAAAGAAAAATAATATCAAAAAGTTAACAATTGAAAATTATAAAAATTGTTTAATTAATTTAGAAAATAAAAATGAAACTGTTCATAACATTAGATCATATGATATGAAACTATATACTATACAAGAAAATAAAATAGGATTGTCGCCCTATGATGATAAGTTTTATTTTAATAAAAAATTGAATAATAATGAAATACAAAATAAGTTAAATAATATTGACTCTGTCAACAGTTTCCGAAGGAAACATACTTATAAATTACCCTGGGGACATTATGAAATAGGAAATGTAGGTAACTAAAACGAACCCCCCCCTCTCTTCTATACATCAATATTAGCTTAGATTATTTTAAGTGTTTTGATATTTAAATTATTAATTACATTAGATTAAGTTTTTTTTTTAATTTCCAAATGAAATATGGTGTGAACATATTTCCAAACGGAAACTGTTTTATTTTTTATTATTATTATTTTTTTTATTGCTTTTTTTAATTTTTTTCCATTTAGATAAGTATATATTTTTAATTATTTTTCAATTATATTTGTTTCAATCTGTAGCTTACTTTTTCGATATCTGATTCACTTTTTTCAATATTTGATTGTTTTATAAACTCATCTACTTGAATACCTTTATCAATCTTATTATTAGTTTCATCATTTTAGTTACTAGTATTATTTTGATTAATATTGTCTTTATTTTGTAAATCTAAATCTTTAAGATAATTATCGATTAAAATTTGTTGTTCTGAATAACTATCCAATTGTTTTTCTAAACTGTTTTTAAAATTTTCAATATGTGTATCTATAAAATCTACTCGTTTAATTATGTTAATAATATTAGACTTATTATGATTTATATTCTTTTCTAATTGTTCTATTTCTTGATTTAAAACAATAAAAGCTGCCTCTTTAGTTTTTAAACTTTTTTCTAGTTCTGCAATTTCTTTTTTAAGTAGTTGATTTAAGTCTACTAATTTACTAATACTCTCTTTTGATTGATGACTATTTGAACGAAATTCTTCAACTTCATTTTCTAACGATATTATTCTATTAAGAGAATATTCGTTAGATTAATTTAATTCTGAAAAAGATTTTTGTCCAAACTTATTAATTCCCATTTATTAGAATAAAAAATTTTTAATTTAATTCAAATTTTTGTTTAATTTAATTAAACAGTCAATATATTTTCTTCTCTTAATTACTCAATAATATTCATAATTTCATTATGTATTTCTGGACTATCATTTCCTGCATTATACTCGACTAACAACAAATTTAATCTATCTTTTAATTCATCAATATCATTCCAATAAACACGTTCACATTGTGAACGGCTCGCAAAACGAACATAATTAGTAGGTAAACTAGTTGTAATTTTTAAATTTTTTAATGACTTTGAAAGATTATTTTTTGAATTTAAACCAGATCCTACTTTTGCTTTTATAATTTTATTTTTAATCAATATTTGTCTAATAAAGTTCATATGTATATTTATTTCCAACGCTAGATTTAATACGTTTAAAATTTTTATCATTATTTTGCATGTAAGCACAATATAATTACTTCATAATTTTGTAAATCATTATTTGTTACAGATGTTGATGGTTCTTTTAAAGTTATTAACTCCCATAACTCTTTTGTTCTACTGTAAGTTTTATTATTCAAAATAACATTATTATTACTAATTTTTACTTCAGTATTACCAATCCATAAATCTTTTCCATCTTCAGATCTTAGACCAAAAATATTGTCACACAATTTCATATCAGAAATATTTAAATTTAAATATTTCATTGCCATATTTCCAATTTTTTCTGAGATAAATTGTACTGGTGTAGATAAAGTTTCATTTGCACTCCGAACTAGAGCGTTTTTTGATGTTGACGGAGTCAACCGTTCGCTTCGCGAACATGTGCTAGCTGTTGGTGTACTTTCAACTAATTGCGATTTGTTTGTATTTCTAATTGGTGATAATTGCTTTTCATTAAATTCTTTAGTTTGTAAATCCATATTATTGTCAAACGATTTCGACAGAGTCGAAACATATTCGCTTTCCGAGTCATTTCCTTTGGAAACATATTTGATATTGTCAATTGGTTACGAAATATTTTCATGTCCATCTATTGTTTTTTTATATAATTGATTTGACTGATTTCTTCTGATTTCTGATCTTCTATTAAGTTTTTAAAGCTATCATTTAAATTGTAAACATTAATAGCCCCCGCCTGGAATACTGATGTACTCGTAACTTAAATATTAACATTAAAATAGTTAAAAACGTTAAAATATTGAATCGACCCAACTAAAAAAATGAAATAGTTAAAAACAATCAACTACAATGTGAAACATATTATAATTTTTTAATTATTTTTAATCGACCCAACTAAAAAAAATTAAATAGTTAAAATTTTGAGTTATTGAAATCGACCCAACTCAAAAACTGAAATAAAAACTATTCAACCAATTTAAACATTTCATTTTTTGATCCGCACGGACGAATGCTTATCTTGCAGTTTGTGACTCATATTTACTCTCTCAATGGCATAAATCTTATTCTATTTAAAGTTTGTAAGCAGTGTTGATAAGATCAACGTTTTGTTTTGCAAACATGCTCACTTTGTGAACGATTTAGACAGAGTTGAAATATACTACTTAACTTTAATTACATTACTTCCACATGTGCTGTTTAGATGAGTTGGTTAAGTGATTGGAATTGTAACAATAATTTTTGTTGCGAGTTCGATTCTCAAATATTTTGCGTTCCATTTGGAACGCTTTTTTCTTTCCGAACGCTTTTTAAAAAGTACTTGCAAAAATGAAGGTGTCCTTTTTTTATTTAAAAATTAAGTAAATTTTTACAAATTACTTACTTATACTATTTTAACTTTAACATTTTAAACATGGCGGGTAAAATCGACCATGTTAAAAACTCTTTTAGTGACGAATTTCATATTAAATATTAAATTAACTATCATTAATTTTTTAAATATTCTTCCCCCCAGGAATATTGACGTACGTTAACTTAAATATTTGATTTATATTTAAAATTAAAATAGTTAAAATATTTGAATTAACTATCATTAAAATTTAAATATTCTTAACGCGTATTTTCAGGGGGGACGCTAGCGTCTTGATGCACTCGTAACTTAAATATTTGATATATACTATATTTAAAATTAAATTAGTTAAAATATTGAATCGACCCAACTAAAAAAATGAAATAGAAATGTACGTTAATTATTTACTTTTATTATAATTCATATTTTGGGTGGTACATTCCTGGTGTACCAACCTTATATCAATATTTTGATCTCTATGATAGTCAATATTTTTATCTTTAATATAGTCAATATTTTGAGTGGTATACTGGTAGTATACCACTCTAAATTCTTCATTAACTTCTTCTATACTGTACATCAAAAATTTCACTGTCGGAATTTACCAACAGTGAAATATTTTAACTATCACTAACGTTAAAATATTTAATAATAAAATTAAAAATGTAAATTATTATAGTAATCGATCCAACTCAAAATTTTGAGTTAACGTAGTTAAAAAAAACGATGTTAAAATTTGAAAAATATTAAAATGTTAAAATTTGGTGTTAGGATTGTCAAAATGATGGTGTTTTGGCAATAGTTAAGTTAAAAATTTAATATTTTTAGCTTGTCTTGTAATCCGGGAAATACATACTACTAGTATCTAATAAGAAAAAATTTGGAAGAAAGTAAGTGATATTAAACTGTCATTGTCCACAAGACCACTAAACAAAATAAACAAAGCATTAATAACTTTACAATTAGACTACATATATTATGCAAAATCTGTTTTGTTTTTTTTTCTTTTAAGCTGTCTTTGACTATATTTCTCTACATTGGGGAGCCTTCTAATTATAGGATTTGTGTGCGTCAGTATGTCTCTTCTGTTGATTGCCTCGTCAATTGTATCGATATCAAGATCTCGATGAATATACGCATTAGGCGTATACCACGTTGAATTAGTCATAGTCTTAAGTATTTTAGATTGGTTCTTTGCAACATACTTAAGTTTGATTTAGAAGCAGTGCCCCAAACCTATATCTCATATTTCGAAATTGTTTTATTAATATGGACTTTGTTTTTCAATGATAATTTGGATTGAGGTCCAAGCTACCAATACAGGTTTCGAAAGCGATTTTTGATTTCATTTCGCTTTTTTAATGTGTTCCTTCCAGTTTATTTTGGAGTCGATTGCTATGCCAATATGTGCATCAGAATTGCCAGCCCTAATCGGTTCTATGTTTGTCCTTTCATTTGTGTAGTTTGTTGGTATTGTTTTACCTCTATTAGTTTCGATGCTCCATTTTTAAAACTAATTTTAAATTATATATTACATATGTAGCTCGTTTTGTATATTATGTTTGGCTGTGTTTCTGTCTCTAACAAAGCGGTCGCCAACCCGTCGATCGCGAGCTACTGGTAGCTCGCAATGGCAATTCTGGTAGCTCGCGCTGCTCACGTTGCAAGAAATCCAAAAGTCTGAAAATCATACCAGTATTAGCAAATTTCAGAAATTTTTATAATAAATAGATAAACAGCGGCAACACTGCGGTAAGCGATTTCGCGCCGACAAACACGACGCGAAGTCGCGTCTCCGTTCTAGGATCGACTGGAACCGATTAGCGTGTTCGAGAATTTTTTGGCTTTATATATACGCAATGCACGTCGACATTGCGCTCAGCTTAATACTGAACGGCATTATCAACGTTCTGCGTGCAGCGGTTGGGTTAGAGTTCGAAACATTATGGCAAGCAGTAGTAAGAAGGCGAAGACATACCATTTCCATTCGGAATGGGAAGAACAATACTTCTTCACAGAAGTTAAAGGCAAAAGTGTTTGTTTGTTATGTAATACATCTGTGTCAGTTCCTAAAAAAGGAAATATTGAGAGGCATCATAAAACTGTACATTCGAATTTTGAGAAGACATTCCCGTTAAATTCTGCCACCAGAAAAGAAAAACTGAAACATTTAAAAATCCAGTAATTGGACAACAGTCAATATTTTTGAAAACAATCGACAAAAATAAGGCTGCAACTGAAGCATCTTATCGTGATTCCCAGATAATTGCACAAAAGAAAAAACCTTATGAAGACGGGGAAATCATAAAACAAGCATTTTTGGAAGCTGCAGATTCTTTATTCGCCAACTTTAGAAATAAAGACGAAATAGTGTCTGCTATAAAATCTATGCAACTTTCTGCTAATACAGTGATGAGGCGAGTAGAAGTAATGAGCAATGATATTTTTTTACAGTTAAGAAGTGACTTAGATAACTGTATTTATTTTTCACTGCAACTGGATGAATCAACAGATGTAGTTGACACCTCACAGATGGCCATATTTGTCAGGATGGCTTTTAGTGATTTTACAATTAAAGAAGATCTTTTGAAGTTTGTTCCACTCAAAGGACATACTACTGGGCTAGAGCTGTTTTCTCATTTTAAAAATCTCATCTCTTCTGAGAAAATTCCAATATCAAAAATGGTAGGCCTGACAACTGACGGTGCTCCAGCTATGGTGGGTTGTGATAAGGGGCTCGTGGCGCTATGTCATAAGGATGAAAGTTTTCCACAATTTCTTAGTTACCACTGTATTATACATCAGCAAGCATTATGTGGAAATTTTCTAAACTTGAACAACGTTATGAATCTGGTGGTGAAAATTGTGAACAAGATTAGAGCTCAAGCGTTACAAAGGAGATTATTTAAAACCTTGGCTGATGAAATTGACTGTCAATACGGAGAGCTACTTCTTCACTCTGAAGTGCGATGGTTAAGCAGAGGACGAGTGCTCAAACGTTTCAATGATGTCCTGACTGCTATACTCTAATTTTTCAAAGAACGCGATGAACCGATTCCTGAACTGGAAAATTCGACTTGGCTCAGAGATTTTGGTTTTCTTGTGGACATTACAGAGAAATTAAATGAGCTTAACTTGCAGCTTCAAGGCAGGGATAAAGAATTAGCGGAAATGATTTCTGATATAAATGCATTTATTACAAAACTTGAATTTCGGGAACAAAACCTGAAAAACCGCGATACTAAGCATTTTCCTATTCTTTCCGAAAAGATATCCAAAAATCTATTAGAGCCCTATGACAGTAAATATCATATGGAAATAGTTTCTAACTTGAAGGAAAACTTCAAAAATCATTTCAAGTATTTCAGCAAAATTGCTTTAGTGACGCAATTTGTTGTTTCCCCCTTCATGGACATTGATATACAACAGTTTGCAACTTGTGTTATGAACAACTTTGGCGAAGACATTGCTGTGACAGAAATGGAAGTGATTGCTTTTCAAAGTGACTTGACTTTAAAATCTTTAGGTTCAAATACAATACAGTTTTATGTCGTGTTGCGTTGAAAGTGAAAGCGTTATTCAGTTCAACTTATTTGTGTGAATCTTCTTTTTCCAATATGACATTTATTAAAAATAAATATCGCCATCGGCTTACAGATATACATTTGGATAATTGTATTCGAATGACTGTATCAAATTATACTCCAAATATTAAAAAAATTATCGATGAGTCAGAATGTCAACCTTCTCATTAAATATGCTCTTTTTATCTGCCCATATTTTATTTATATAATAATGTACTATTACTGTTTTGTTGTTTTTTTAAGTCGCTTGTGATTTGCCATTATGATGGCAAAAAATTTTGTTGCGATTGATAGGTGTGAACATGGATGTACATAGTTATGCATAAGTATAAGCACTATAAGTCATAAGTTTATTATACATAGAACGTATATTAGTAAAATAAATACATGTATTGTATGTCGAATATAACTGTGTATTATTTAATTTATGTTGGCTTGTGCAAGTAGCTCGCTGTTTATTTCAAAATCTTGAAAGTAGCTCAACACATTGAAAAGGTTGGCGACCACTGCTCCAATAGATACCATTAGGACTATGACGTTAGGATATGTTGCATCATGATGTTTTCTGAACTCCATGTCGGTATACCTAATATAAAAGATACAACGCTGGTCCTAATGTACCGTCCTGGTCCTGCCGTCATCGGTAGGATTTAGGAGCAGACCCCTTTACATTTGACATAAAATTGTCTGTCTTGAATGTAAGTTCGTAGTATGAGATAATAGTCATTGCGTAGCCACGATTTAAAAATACGCATGGATCCTTTGCATAAAACGAAATTGATTTATATATTGCGTGTTTTTTAACTGCATGAGAACAATGGATATCGATGTATATGGTCGGACAGCTGAGAATGGCAACCCGTGTTAACATTTCTATTCAGTAGGTTTGGCAAGTCAGCACGAATCATTTAACACCGGAACAAAGCATCCAAATTGTGGTCCATGGAGCACTGGCTGAAACGGCCCTTATTTCTTTTGAAATGAGGAAGGAACTGCTGTTACGGTCAATGGCGTGCGCTATCGAGACATGCTAACTGAATTTTTATTTCCAAAAATTAATCAGCTAAACATCGACAATTGGTTCCAATAAGACGGCGAAACTTGTCATACGGCGCGCTTAACAATCAATTTAATGCAATGTTCAAGCCACTATTGACACCACTCGGCCAGAATTTTGGAAAAACTAGTCAAAAATTGGCCTGGTCGAATGGACCATGTAACTCGTATCCGCGGCGGGCATATATCCGTCATCATCACATTAAAAAAATAAATGCCATGAAATTATTTACCAGATTATAATAAAAACAAAATTTATCCTAACAATATTTCTGTTTTGTATTATTGTTATTCGGCCGCCGTAGCCGAACGGGTTGGTGCGTGACTACACCAAAATAAACAAAAAGCTTTTTCTAATAGCAGTCGGCCTTCGGCAGTAAATAGTATCTGCCGTTTGGGGAGATTTTGAGGAGTAGCAACTAACATTCCATGGCACGAGCCAACCTCGACTTGTTTCTTGTAGTACCAGTAAGTTTTTTGGGGTTGGGGTTGAGAATTTGGCGACTATGAACGGTGACTAATATGCGGTTGTGTTAGGCGCTTTGTGCTGCTGTTGAAGTTCATCAGATTTTTGATATCAAGACCTGCTTTGTCAGCAGGCTCAGAAAAGAAGTGCGAATCAAGATGGTTAAATCTTAGTCCCGCGATAGCAGGTGCTAAGATGATTCCACCTCATCCTTCATACAGCTGACGCAAAAAGGACTCGAAGTAATTCCGAGTCTCACGGCATGTATACCCCGCGAATAGTGCCCCGCGAGGATGCCTACAAAATTTGAGAGCTGAGATTTTGTCATCCTCAGAATATCCCTCGAACGCCTCCGATCCAAACGTAGCCAGGAGAATTTCGCGACATGACACGTTTGTGTACTTGCTCGTCGCTTGCTGAGTTGGTGCAAAGCCCATCCTTCCAGGAGTAGAGCGCAGGTTGTCAAGGGGATCCCGATCCTCTCCTTTCGCGGGCACACTACCTCACAGATCCCGTGTCTGGCCAACTCGTCAGCTTCGCAGTTTCCCGCAATGTTGCCATGACCAGGCACTCAGATTATCGGGGGGTGAACTCAAAGTTTCTAAGAATGCTTGAGTGCCCATATGTGAGATCTAGTCTATAGCCCAAACCCCTCAGTCTGATTGCGGTACGTGCAGCGTCAATTCTACCTACGATGTCTACAGGTACCACATTTAACTTTACATTAAGCGCTAGTGTAGAAATAGGTCGAAGTGCCCCACTGATTCCAGTGAGTGAAGACCTTTGAGCTCTCTCCAGCTTTTAACAGATATCATCCTCTCCAGTGGGTTCCACCAGACAACTACTCTATATAACAAAATTGGTTTTATTATGGTATTATAGAGCCAAAATACAACTGTAGACGAAAGGACCCATCATTTGCCTATTGCGCCCTTGCATCCATACAAGGCGATTGTTGCCTTCATTACTTTCTCCTCAATGTTGGGCTTCCACGTTAGCTTACTGTCACGGATTAGACTTAGGTACTTCACCTTGTCAGAAAGCGCCCCCTATTGAGAAGAGTTGACCTCTCGGTATTTTATATTTCCTCGTGAATAGGATGAACTCTGTTTTGCGAAATTGCTTGCGGGGATTGCGGGAAATGAAGAAGTGTGTTATGCTTAGCTGAGCAATGCTTGCAGGTGCTTGACTGGAAATCTTTTCAGCACATGTACCTTTTTTAGGCAATTAATGCAAAGTTGCAACTTTTCGATTTCTCGAAAGCGTAACGAACCGAAGGGGGAAAACTTTAGTATAATGTATATCGATTTGAAAAAAAAGGTCAAAAGGGGGGGATAGAGGGGTGTATCCCCATCTTAAAAACGAAAACTGAACCTGCCGGAGGCTTATAGTTTTAAGTAATTTAATGTTAAAGTTATCTAATTTAGCGAAAAGTTGGTGTTGCCATACACCTGAAATAAAAACGAAGTTCGTATGCAGGGATGTTCAGTGGAAGGTTCATTGTAAAACTGCAAAATTTTTTGACGTAATTTTAAGTTGAGAAATATTTTTGAACATAAAAACATACAACTCATTTAAACTTAAAAACAGTGATATTAAGCGTATCACAAAAAATAATAAACTAATTAAAATTAAATTAAATTAATTAACACAGTATTTTTGCGTAGAACTCCTTATCGCGTAGGCGGCCTTCGGCCGCGATTCAAAAAAATAACCCTCATCAGTCCAACTCCGGCTACGCAATCCACAGTATTTTTGCGTAGAACTTCTTTTCGCGTGGGCGGCCTTCGGCCGCACTTCAAAAAAATAACCCGCATCAGTCCAACTCCGGCTACGCAATTCACAATATTTTTGCGTAGTATTCCTTTACGCGTGGGCGGCCTTCGGCCGCGCTTCAAAAAAATAACCCTCATCAGTCCAACTCCGGCTACGCAATCCACAGTATTTTTGCATAGAACTCCTTTCCGTGTTAAAACCATTGAACCCAAAATTAAAACATCATATGCGTGTATGTAGTAAGGAGGCTCAATAACCCCCATCCCCATCATTAACACTAAACTTAAATACTTAATTTTTGTTCATATTTTTGTTTCATTTGCAGGCATCCGGCAACACCATACTGTTGTCATTCCAATCTTCTTCTTATTCGCGTTTAAAATTGGAAAGTGACTGCATGGGCAAATGCATTTGCATTTAATTTTAATAAAAATAATTCGAATATAAGGATAAAAATAAGTAAAAACACGCGTGCGAGTGTATACGAGGGCGGGTCAATAAGTCCGTGACTTTTTGTATTTCTGACCTCTTTACTGAAAAAAAAATACTGCTTTTGTCAATAGGCATCTGTCAGTTGACTCCTGTCAAAATTTGAACGTGCTGCGTCAGTTAGTTTTTGTTTTACAGCTACCTTTATCAGACTACCCGACTAAGAAATATATAGTGTAATGTGGCAAATTATAGTGAAGTTCCAAAGGGCATTTTGAAGGCAAATAACTATGTGTTCAACTGAATTGCAAAACACACAATTCTTGATGACGCTAGTGGTAGCAAACGCTTGACTACGATCAGATTATCTGCTTGTAATTTGTTTTGTGGAGCTTACAGTGATGGCGTGGACACTTTCCCATATGTGAATTCTTCTTTCCAAATATATGTAACAAGATCCCTAGAGGCAAATTTTGAGTCTGTGGTTCTCCTTCCAATTTCGCTTGAGTCTCAGCATCCACATTGCTGATGAGTAAATGCGTTAACTATCCAGCAACTCCTCATTAGTGAGGACCAAGGCGCTGGTGGTTGGTGGCTTTGTCGTTGAGCTCCCGTAAGCAAACTGCCGGGCCAAAGGGTACTTTAATCAACTCAAAAGTATTTTTGTTGTGGCCCTAAAATTCAACTCTGTCAAATCGTACCCTTAATAATTTTACCGCCTCTTCGTAGTTAACATCATTTATTTCCAAGGAACGGACTGCATCCAATGCGATTCTGCTTAGGCGCGATCTCATGTGGTGGAACTTCTTAATATTCGTCAGTGTCAATTCTTGTTCTGTGATGACATGACCCCGAATTCCGACCATTCTGTAACCACTCCGTTAAATCGGAGTACCTGTAAGACGGGCAAACACAATTTAACTGAATGCGATGGCGTGTGCATACCTAGTTCGTTCACCACAGAATACTTGCGCATAGATGACCTAGCGCATGAGATTGAACACGAACCAAGTACCTGGGTTATATTTGTTTTGATAGACGGATATGCTTCCCTGAACTTTCCTTGCTTCGCCTCCAATTTCCGTGCCGTCTTTCCTCTCAAGTTGAGATTGCGTTTTGTCGAATTCGGTCTACAGCCAGTCAAGTTACGCCGACTTCACTACCAGTGTTGATTCATCAAAACGTTGAAAGTTATTCTTATCCGCATCAACCTTCAATGTGCGGATAGCTTTGTTTTAAAACATATGGCTCGGATTTCGCATTTTGTATGTAGAACTTGTTTGTGCGCTGTAGTTTCAAAAAAATGACATGAGCGGATCCAACAAGTATACACGTATAACAACGATATGCAGTAATATGCTTGGGCACTTTGTTACCGAAAGGCGATAGGGCGATGACAACAACCAATGTACTGCTGCTGATTGCACCTACGACCTAGCACCTGTGCCTAGCACTGAAAATACGACGAAATATCAGCAATAACGATTGTGGAGACGCCAAATGTGCGAATGCATCAGAAAGAGGTGATTGCAATAACAAATATATTGATGCTAATTACGTTTACACTATCTATGTACAATGCGCAACCAAGATATTTACAGCTCGACTTACTATTTGAAAGTTAAATGAGACTTCCAAAGGTGAAGTGAGAAATCCAATAATGTAATTGTTGCTAAATGCGTAAAGTACTACATTTTTACAGGGCAAATAACTAAGTTGATTTATGCAGTGATAAACTAACCCGTGAAATTAATCACTTCCAAATGTTTGAGATATCAAGAGCTTTTTTCACATTTTAAACTACACATAAAAGGGTGGTAGGTCGCAGGGCAGCTTTTATTTCGGAAAAGCTGAGTTCTAACACCATACAATTTTAATGTAATCTCTTTAACTCTTACTATACTACTGTACCTAACGTACCTGTGTACTATATACTTGTTCATACATGTATATATGTTCATTAGTTATTATGTTGACATATTTTTCTGTACATCGGTTCACTTAGAAAAACCAATTGTAATCGAACGAATAGAGTTACAAAATAGACTGAGCAAATGTTATGCATATGCAATTGCATTGTTTCTGCTTTAACCCTTGGACAATATTAATAATACAATTAACACTCTTGGCTGAGAAAATCGTTACGCTAATTCACCGTTTTAATGCGTTCATTTTTTTCATTGCCAGATATCTTTGTTGGTGAGTCTTGTGTCAAAACCAAATCTGTTTTTTCCTGGAACTTGCTTTCCGACTCTTGTAATGCAGCATATTAAGAAAATGGACAGTTAAAATCAAATGTCTTTAAAATCTAAATTCTAAAATCCTTTTACATCTTGTGCACTTCCAAAACAGCACTCATGATGGCCCAAAAATAATAAGCGGTTTTGCTTTATATAATTGCAGCTCAAACGATTGCTGCGATTCAAAATCCCCCACATGTAGATAAGAACATATGAACATTTTATTGTTTGCTCACTGTTTTGCTGTTGCTGCAATGGAAAATAAAAAAGTTAGATAGAAATATTTACTACAACGGCGACAAATGCTCAGTGTTTCATGAAGTCTGAGTTTACCAGTGATAGTAGGAACAAGCAACGGTCAACAACTATACCAAGGTGGATTTATTAAGCATTCGCCCAGCTGAATTTTTCACCGTAGGTATGGCTTACGTCAAAATGATATGCTTTGTTTGTATGTATTGGTATGTTTACATTCGTATGTATACATTTGCTTGCTGATTTTGACGTGATGGTTGGACCAAACGCAACAACAAATACATGTAGGATTTTACTTATATGTGTTTGCTGTCACCTGTAATAAATTCGCCTTGAACCATACCAAAGAAAGTTACATTTTCAATTCACAATAGTTTTCAAGTTCTACCTAGGCGAATTGAGTATCTTAGGTGGTGCCTTTAAAAAACAGTTACTTTATTTTTCAAGGTTTTGACAAATGTAACGTCCGCTCCATTCCCTTTCCTTCAGCCCTAAAAAAAAGAGGAGAAAATATACATGTTTATGAAAATTCGGTGAGTAGCTTGATAATATTGTGGTATGTGAGATTTTGTTGAAATATATTTAAAATAGAATAAGCAAAAATGTAATAATTTAATAACAACAAACATACCTGCTTTAGTAGCATAAAGCATACGTGTGTATGCAGCATTAAGAATATGAATTATGTAAATAAAGCGAAGCTTGATCATTGCCAATGTAGACTTCAAACAAGAAAGACGTATCAATTTATTTTCACTGCGAATACTTAGCAAGCAATAGCTTTTTATTAGATTTAAACCAAACAAGCTAATGAAAACGAATGCCGTGAGTTAAATTGTGAAAGCACAAATTAATATGAAGCCTCCAAATGTAGTTTGCTTGCGTTTTTATGCGAAAGATAAGTATGTGTATGTGCGTATAATTTCTTGTGTTTGGTTGTTTCCATTGCTTTCGTCAACTCTTCTTCCAGAGAACGTTCAGAGAACGTTAATATATAGAGAAGTCTCAATGACAGGAACGTATGGAATTTTGAGGGGTACTCGTTTCGCGAAGACTAATCACCACAGACACGTTTTTCATCAAGAGTTAACAGTAAGGGATTGAATTATATAAATTTAGCAGCAGTCGATAATAATTTGTTGGTGATTAGAAGCAAAGAATGTTAGGTAGCTTTTTAATATGACCTATATATTTGAATTTTTCCAAATCATCCAAATTATATACATATGTTATGTCTGTCTGTCTGGTGGTGTCTGTTAAATTTGTTGAATTCCCTTCAACTGAATCAAAATCCTCTATGGAAAGCGCTTCATTACCAGGCACACAGGAAGATGGCATATGCAAATGTAAATTTGTGAACTTATACATTTGCGGCCGCGTGCACTTGCCACAGAAAAATAGTTCACATATGTTGATGAACCAAATTAAAATTCTTTATAAAGAATTGATTCATTACCAGGCACACAGGAAGATGGCATATGCAAATTTAAATTTGTGAATTTATATACCTACATATGCATATGTATGCTGTGTGTATGTAGATATGTGCACTTGCCACAGCAAAATATATTACGGTAAAACTTCTCAAGAAATCCAGCAAGCATTAATAGGCACAGCACACATTCATAGGCACAGCATTGTATGTACAGTAACCTTGCAATATGTAAAGCAACCTTCAAATACTCTGATTTCAGAGTAAGCTTCAAATCTTCCAGATATATGCATATGCTTTGTGCACTTCTTATCCATTGAAGAACTAAACAGGGGAAACAGCGAGACTTTCCAGGTCCTTTATCTAGACCGCTCAGTAAGGCTGGATTCCATTCGAAAACCTGATGGTTCATACACCATTTCAAAATCGAAAACGTTTAACGCTCTACTCGAAACCCATTTTCCGGGTAGTAGAACTCTCTATGAAGGAAAGAGTGGCATGAACAATAACGGTAGCAACGGTGGAAAGTCTAAGGTACAGCTGGTATATTGCTAGTCGGATAATGACAAAAGAATCGATAAGCAATGCTTAAAAAATGAGGAGACAGGCTGATTGAGGCTCTGAAAAAGATCTTCACAGTCTGTCTTGCATTTGGTTATATACCATCCCAATGGCGACGAGTAAGAGTATTATTTATTCCAAAACCAGGAAAAGATGACTATTCCCTAGCAAAAAGTTTTAGACCCATCAGTTTGACATCGTTCGTTATGAAAAAACTAGAACGAGTGATTGAGAAAGATATTCGAGTGTGGGTACTGCCGAGAAGTCCACTTAGTAGAAATCAACACGCTTATCAGAGTGGAAAATCATGTGTATCAGCCTTACACGATCTTGTTAGCAAGATTGAAGCCGAGCTGGAAGCTAACGAATGCACAATGGGCGTGTTCGTGGACATTGAGGTGGCTTTTGATAATGCCACTTTCGGCTCGATATGTTCTTTTGCCGAACGACACGGAGTTAATCAAACCATTGTAAAGTGGACATATTCCATACTCTCTGAGGCTGTTAAACGCTGGTGGGAGCGGTGACGAACAAATCACGGTCAGGGCCAGACAAGGATGTCCCCAAGGGGGTGTTCTTTCTCCGCTGCTGTGGTGCTTCGTCGTAGACTCTCTACTAGCGGAGATGCACGAACTCGGCTTTCACGTCCAAGCATATGCGGACGACGTCTGTGCGCTAACATCGGATAAATCCTTAAGGAGGCTTTGCACGAAAGTGCAGAGGATTCTTGACAAAATTGATGACTGGTGCATGAGACAAGGTCTTTCCGTTAATCCGAACAAAACAACCAAAGTCTTGTTTACGAGAAAACGGAAATTGGATGGACTCAGTCTTCCAACACTGAAAGGTGGGACACTTTGTCCTTCCGATAAAGTTAAATATCAAGGAGTAATCTTGGATAAGAAGCTGACTTGGGAGACACACGTTTCACCGCAGAGCCTTTGGTAAAACCTGGGGTCTGAAACCTGCTGTGGTCCTATGGATATACACAACACTTATCACACCAATCATCACTTACGCCTCAGTGGTCTTGTGGCGACAGAGCATGGTTAAGTCCACAATCCGCCAACTATACAGGCTACAAAGAAGTGTATGTTTATTAGGTAAATAATGGTAAATAACGGACATCACCAATTTGATTATTTTTCTTGGTTCGCCCCCGAAACTTTTAGTTTTCTGTATAAGAAAAATTATCAGATCAAAATCAGCTCTTAATATTCAGCATAAACCTTGCCCCAAACACGATATATTTCGCATTTACATAACATGGGATTTTGCTACTTTTTGGAATAAACTTTTTTTTCTTCAGTATGCTAATTTACAGCTATGAAAAACACATATTCTGATGGCAATTTTAACTCTCTAGAAAAAAGATCTCTTATAATTTTTCGATAAATTGACTCCTTTAAAAGTTAATCGAAGTTAAAGTTGAACTGTGTGTAAATTTCAGACATTTTCACTTTTGCAGCAAAATTATTATTGTTGTAGTAAACTTCTCACGTTTATATTTAAAAATAATCAATGGACCAATCCAAGTAAAAATTTTTCAAACATTTTTCTATTTACAGTATCTAATCAACTAATATTTCTGAAAAAATTCATCAATTTTTGTCCATTGCTATGAAATGTCTTTTTGAATTATTTTTACAAGCATTTCTGCCAACATATGGTTTGGTTTTTTCTTGCACATGCGCACTTAAGCATATTTAGTACTTTGACTATAGTTTAGTCGGCACTCTCAACTCTCAGTATTGCATGTAAATATCTTCTTCTTTAAAATATTTTAAATTTTTTGAAAGATTTGATATTAATACCAGCTTTCTTCAATTAGACAGCAGTAAATGGTTAGAAGATCCTGGATATTTGAGAGGTTTAGAAATTGTAAGAAATTTAAGAGTAATCAATGACAATGCAGAAAGAGCTGTAAAATTGTCGGAAGAATATGTTAACGTTTTAGCAAGAAGTGAAGATGACAAACAATATGTAATCCAGATTGTAAGTGAGTACAAAAAAAAAAAAATTGAAAATGTAATAAAACATGTTTACTAAAATAAATCGTGCATTCCTAGGTGGTATAAATTTGATTCGACTTATGGAGTTTTTCATCTTTCATCTTTCATCTTCATACCATAGAAATTGATCATTTTTTTATATAAACGTCAGAATTTTGCTATAACAGTAATGATTTTGCTGCAAAAGTGAAAAAGTCTGAAATTTACACACAGTTCAACTTTAACTTCGATTAACTTTTAAAGGAGTCAATTTATCGAAAAATTATAAGAGATCTTTTTTCTAGAGAGTTAAAATTGCCATCAGAATATGTGTTTTTCATAGCTGTAAATTAGCATACTGAAGAAAAAAAAGTTTATTCCAAAAAGTAGCAAAATCCCATGTTATGTAAATGCGAAATATATCGTGTTTGGGGCAAGGTTTATGCTGAATATTAAGAGCTGATTTTGATCTGATAATTTTTCTTAGACGGAAAACTAAAAGTTTCGGGGGCGACGCAAGAAAAATAATCAAATTGGTAAATAATGGACACCCTAATGTTTATGCATCACGGGGGCTATGAGTACAACCTCTGGTGATGCCCTAAATGCTATGCTTGATTTGCTCCCCCTGGGTCTTAAGATACAACAGGAAGCAATAAAAGCAATGTGTAGACTCCATAAATATGGTTTCTGACCCGAAGACGGAACTTCGGGACAAAGAGAAATCTTTAGGTTGCTATCTGAGCAGTATCCTCTGTTTTTGGCATCTAAAGACGACCTGATACTCACAGTTTCATTTGGAAGGAAATTTGATGTCAGATTGAAATTTGATTGCTCACGCAATGGAGCAACCCAGAATGCATGCAGGGAGGTTTGACGGATATTTCCTTTACAGGTGGGTCCAAGAATGAAATAAGGTCTGGAGCCGGATGGTACTTAAACGATAGTAATAAGTATCACTATGCTATGGGGGAAATGGCAACTGTTTTCCAAACAGAATTTTTTGTCATCCTGAAAGTAGCCGAATGGATAATCGAGAGGAGATGGAGCGGGAAACAGATTGGAGTTTTCAGTCACAGTCAGGCTGCACTGAAGACCCTGGAGGACGCGAAGCAAACCTTAAAGATTGTTCAAGAATATAAGAAGAAGGTCAATTCTGTCGCAAGACAAAACAGGCTTGTACTTATATGGGTTCCGGGACACTCCGGTGTTCAAGGAAACGAAATCGCCGACGAATTGGCCAACCGTGGATCAGCGGTGCCCCCACAGGGGCCAGATCTAATAACCGGAATCAGTTCTTCAGGAATTATTAATTGGATCAGCGATTATGTAGGCAATCTACTTAAGAACGATGGTCCGGTCAAGAACGCTGCAGAACTGCAGAGTGTTTTGTGACAAGTCCGAACAGAAAACTGTCAAACTTTCTACTAAAACTTAGAAGGAAAGACATTTGGTTGATGGTCGGTATCATTACAGGACACAACCCGTGGGGTCAGCATATGACCACCATTGGAATCATTGAGGACCCAGTGTGCCTGTCATGCTGGTAAGAGGCGTCTCTGTGAGTGTCCTGCCTTTGCTAGAGCACGGCTACGAGTATTGGGTTCCGGTGTCATGAGAATGAGCAATATCCGTTCTCTAAAACTGAGGGATATTCACAGAGTTGCCAAAGAATCAGGAAAATTCTCACAGGACTAACTATCTCTATCTCTGTCTCTGTTCCTTCCTGTCTCTTTCTCTGATACTTTTCTCCTTCCCTCCTTGACTATCCACCCCTTTCCAGAGCTTTAAATAAAATGGGCTTTTTAGCCTAAGTGTTTCAGGAACCACCAAATCTCCTGGTACTCCTAGGCTCGGCCTTTTCAAATTTCAATTTCAATTTCAATATACTGATTACCTAATTACCTACTATCAGAGAATATAAAATAATTGCTTCGATATTTTCTCATAGTATTGAAATGTCCGTCACAGAGGTTTTTTATAAGCTACTTTTGCTGTTCTCTGCAACTTACTGTATGCTCATGCGCGCACTTGACGCACAGCAGCTGCGGTTGTCGAGCATTTAGACAGACATATTTACATACATATGTATATTGATGCATACATATGTACGGAGCCGCAAGCACGCGACTTGACAAAAATTCAAGATTTACCAAATACAGTGCACTCGCGATAACTCGAATAGCCGCTAAGTCGAACGACGTGCTAACTCGAACACATTTTTTCCCCTATTGACTACTTTGTAACTCGAACAATATTAAAGCGCTATAACTCGAACAAAAAAACAAATTTATTTGTACACACATTCTTTTCAAACATGTACATTTTGTACATACATACATATGTAATAGTATATGTATATAAATTATATGTATACTAGTGTATTGTCCATATGAATATTTCGACGTTAATATCCCGTTAGTTTTATGGGAACAACATCTTGCATTGACCAAATTGCTTTAAATTTGTCATTTGTAGTGTAACAGTGCACGCGAGTAATGGATCGTAAAAGGTTGAAGTGTTTAACATTAAAAGAGAGGGCTGAAGTCCTTAACAAAATTAAACGTGGACGTAGTGTTACTTCTCTAGCGAAGGAATATGGGGTAGCCAAGTCCACCATAAGTCTTATAAAAAAGAAAGATAAGGCAATTTTAAAAGCAGTAAACAACACGTTTTTGGGTCCTGGGAAGAGGAGAACTTTAAAAGCTTCTGAGTTTCCTAAAATGGAAGCCGCTTTATACAAATGGTTTCTGTCCCAAAGAAAAAAGAATTACCCAATAAGTGGACTCATCTTGAAAGAAAAAGCGAAAGCTTTTCATACCCAGTTGTGTGGGGAAAATTCTAAATTTTTTGCCAGTGACGGGTGGCTTCAAAACTTTAAGAAACGTTATGGAGTACGCTTGTTAAAAATTTCTGGAGAAAAACTGTCATCACAGCCAGAGCTGGTAGACCCTTTCAAAATGGCTTTACAAGAAAAAATAAAGGAAATGGAGATATGTGCCGACCAAATCTATAACGCCGACGAGTCCGGATTGTACTGGAAACTTCTTCCTGAGAAAACTTATGTTTCGTTGTCGGAAAAACAAGCACCGGGAAGAAAGTCTGAAAAGCAGCGTTTTACATTTATGGCATGCACTAACGCTACCGGCAACCATAAGCTTAAACTTCTCGTTATTGGCAAAGCAAGAAATCCTCGTGTCTTCAAAAATTTTAACTGTCCGGTGGAGTACAAAAATTCCAAATCAACCTGGATAACTTCGGCGATTTTCAAAGACTGGTTTCAGAATTCGTTCGTGCCGCAGGTAAAATCCAGATTCATTAAAACAATTTTTTTAACCAAGTTAAATGACTCTAATATTTAGGTAAGAAAATATTTGAAAGAGGGGGGACTACCTGAAAAGGCTCTTCTTCTAATTGATAATGCCCCATCACATCCCAACGAAATCGAATTAAAGTCCGAGGATGGTTTAATTTTAACTATGTTTATGCCGCCGAATGTGACACCATTGATCCAGCCAATGGACCAAAATGTAATTCGTATAACGAAACTATACTACAGAAATTTTCTACTGGCTTCCATTTTCAACAATAATTGCGATATAACCGAATCTATGAAAAAAATTAATTTAAGAGATTCAGTAACTTTATTAGATGCAGCTTGGAGTCGGTTAGAAAAGGAAACTGTATCCAAATGTTGGAAAAACATTTTGAGTTTTGATTGACTCTGATGAAGATAATATTCCATTGAGCGTTTTAAAAAAACAATTGTTGGAAGAAAACCAGATAGTAACAGACTCTATTCTTATTAAGCTTAACAATTTAGCCCCACAGGTATTCTGACTGGAATATATGTTTTAAAACTTTGACTTCTTTATGAAAAACATAATTTACAGGTCGAATTTACGCTTCATGATGTTAACAAATGGAATGATGGTGCCGAATTTACCGACACAGAAGAAATAATTGAAACTAGTGATTCTGAGTCTGAGTTTAACAACACAACTGAGACATGTGAGCGGATATCATCTGAGGAGGCAGTTAGCTCTATCGATAAGGTAATTCAGTGGGCCACAACTGAACAACTAAGCCCCGCAAAGGTTAACACTCTTCAATTGCTGCGTGAAAAAGCCATATTCAACATTGCTGCAGGCAAGAAAAGACAAACACACATTACAGCTTTCTTTTCGGCCTAACTTTTCTGTTAAAGCTGACTTTTTTGTGTAACTGACACAAAGACTGCCAAATATTTGATGAAAAATATTGAAACGAATTAATTATTTTAAACATATTCATGTTCATATCCATATGTAAATAAATAAATAAATTTAATTGAAAAAAATCGATATCGAAGACTGTTTTTTTAACATAGCACACTCAATTGATAAGTCGAACAAATTCGATAAATCGAACAGCGCCTGTTTTAATTAGTTCGAGTTATCGCGAGTGCACTGTATTGGCAAATAATTATACGCGAAATATTCAAATATTGACTATTTTCGAATGGTCGAGAAAATTGGCATTTGGGCGGCTCGTTTTATGAATGAAAGTACTTTGCTTGTAGATGTGTTTTTGTTGTACAGTACAATAGTTGAAACTGTTTGGCGCCGCCGCGAATATTTCAGACTGTTCAGCACTATGGCAACTAGAATGATGACCGCAACGGCTGCGCTTATTAATGCATTTTGTTCTTGTAGTCGCTATGCATAGGATTTTAGCTTTGAGGGGCATACGCATCTAGAGCAATAAACTGAGTGGTCCGTGTATGCGGTTGTATTTACATGCATATGTGTATATTAATAAGCATTGTTTTGTTGGGAGTTCAAAACGCAAATATGTACGTACCATAGGCTAGGCCATGATTCTAGTTGCCATAGTATAGCATATGTAATATATATAAATTCACATGTTTCAATTTGCATATGCCATCTTCCTGTGTGCCTGGTAACAAAGCGTTTAAAGAGTTTTTTGATTTGATTGTCAAAACACATACATACATACATAGGCTAGGGCATACAAATATGAACATGGATATGCAAATGATAATTGATTTAGCAATTTGATCAATAGGACATTTAAAGTACGTTCACATATGCTTTAATCACCTACTATACATATCAAACAATCAGTTGTCAATACTGCTTTGAGAGGTTTTTCTTCATAGAAATTATTTTGGTGGAATATTTCGGTGTTTTTGGTTTTTTTAATTATTATTAACGATATGAAGAAAGTACAAGGAAAAGGAATAGCTAATTTAATTGCGCAATTAATTGGCTGCTAATAATAAACAGTTGGATTAAATCCGTAAGCGACGTTTACTGAGGCTGCTAAAAATTATGGCAGCAAAGCGCATGGGATATTCTATATTACATTTTATAAAAAGTAACAAGAGGACAAAACGTTTATGGACAAACACTTTTTTCTGTGAAATGAATCCATAATTAATAATATTTAACACAAATTTTATTAGAATTATGTTTACAGACCTTTTTTCTTTGCGGCATCGATTTCATTTAGTTTTTGTTTTGATGTTTCTCCTTACATTCGTAATAATAATTATCGATAACACAGGGTTGTTTGTAAAAAAGTATGGTTATTATCTAGGATTATTTTATAATCTCAGATTTTGGAGAGAAATTTTGCATGGGAAATCACGCTTTTTAATTACGGATTTTGAGTTAAGCGCGAAAAAGTAGATCATCTACTTATATGTGAATGTATTATTACTCTCTAATTATTGCATGAAATATAATAAGGCGATGCTCGTGAAGTAGGTCATGGTTGCTTCAGTGCATACATGTGTGCAACACTATATTTAATAAACATGCAATTGAACTTAGTTGTCCCATAAATGCAAACACGTTTCTTTGAAGTTTTCTTTTATTTATTTTAAACTAGCTGTACTCGGCGCGCGTTGCTACGCCAACAACTAAAATAAATTTAAGAAAAATAACTTTAAAGAAAAATCAGTATACAAATATTCAATTCATTCTAAACCATTTTATTGATTTTTTTTATTTCGCGAAAATTGTGAAATTACAAAGTTTAGTTTCAATTCGCTGTTTATTGAAGTGCTGTGGGATACACAATATTTTTGGTTATTCCATCTGGTACGTAGACGAATAAATCAGAAGGTTTTCCGACACGTGAGCAAGCCACATAGAGCTGTCCATGTGAGAAGCATGGATTCTCCAAATTTACTCCATACACTTGTAACGATTGTCCTTGTGCTTTGTTAATAGTCATTGCGAAAGCGAGTCGCACCGGGAACTGTAAACGTTTGAATTCGAATGGGATATCTGTCAGGATCATTGAGATACGTGACAACAGTACATCTTCATCTTTGAATTTTCCAGTCAAAATTGTTGCCTTCACACATTGTTCATCATTTTCTTGACTGAGAGCCTGGTTCCGTTGTAAAGTCGTGGTGGATTTATGTTTCGAAGAAGAATGATGGGTACGCCGATTTTCAATCTAAGAACGTGCGGCGGCATGCCTGGCAAATCAAGCGAATTCAAGAATTCAGTTGGATAGTTGACAACCTCGCCTTGATTCTCCACAGTATCGATGGACTTATATGTTGTAGTTTCACTGGTTATTTCTTGCTGAATGGTAAAGTTGATGGTATTGACATCGATGTTTTTGGCTGCTAATAAGCACGCGTACTAAGCCACTGATGGTTTTTTTAGTTTTGTGCAATCTTTGGATAAACTTTTTGCACCAATTCGTCGATGCTTTCTGTGATGTTACAGAAGTTTCCTGGCAGGGTGATACATTATGTAGATTCATCAATTTCCATTCGCTCATACGTCCATTTCCATTATCCAATAATTGTTTTGCAAAATTTCCAGCCGATACACCCGTTGTAGTTGTACAGGCATGTTAGTTTTCAAAGTTAATTTCTGTAAATGACGCTATAGAACTGATGATTTAAGACAAGCATTAAGTTCATCAGCGGGTGTTGAACGTGTCATATTCGTTTCGTCTGTGTAAAAATACATGGTCATACTAATTTTTATGACAATCGGTTAAACGGGGCAGAAGTTCCTACTCTGCAGCGCCACCTGGTGGCGAGTGGCATCAATGAGCATATTCTACAAACCTTCTCCGCGGAAAACAACATACAGGGTGGGCCACGTAAAATTTGCTCTTAGAATCGGCTATAAAAAAAAAAACTAATCAATATTTTTTGAAACTTTTTTTTATATTTTGAAGACTAAACATTGTCATTTATGAATGAAAAATAATATCGTTCAGGTGACTGCCACGATTGGCTTTACAGTAGGCCATTCGATCAACCCAATTTTTAAGCACATTTTCGATTGCTTGGGCTCCAATTTCATGAATGGTAATTTCGATTTCGTGTTTTAAAGCATCAATAGTCTCTGGATCGTTCGTATAGCATTTGTCCTTAACGGCTTCCCACAAAAAATAGCCCAACGGGCTTAAATCACAGCTCCGAGGCAGCCAAATGATATTGGAATTTCGACTGATTAATCGGTTTTCAAAAACGGTAGACAAAAGTTCGAGTGTAACTTTGGCAGTGGGACAAGTTGCACCGTCCTGTTGAAACCAAATGTCGTCCATGTCATCCTCTTCAATTTTTGGAAACAACTCGTTGAGCATGTCACGGTAACGCTCGCCATTTACTGTAACCGCGGCTCCTCACTCATTTTCGAAAAAAAATGGCCCGATGATGCCGCCAGACCAAAAACCGCACCAAACAGTGACTCGTTGTGGATGCATTTGCTTCTCTACAGTAACGTATGGA
This sequence comes from Anastrepha obliqua, assembly GCF_027943255.1. Classification (NCBI taxonomy): domain Eukaryota; kingdom Metazoa; phylum Arthropoda; class Insecta; order Diptera; family Tephritidae; genus Anastrepha; species Anastrepha obliqua. Next base: position 264,558 of record NW_026562182.1, on the reverse strand, counting down.
TTTTCTGAGCCCCAAATCCGACAATTTTGCTTATTGACGTAGTCACTCGAATGGACTACTAAAGCACAAAAATGAGTTGGAGATTGTACTCAATTCGGAAAATGTGCATGTCTGTATGATATCTGAACACATTTCACAACGCAATCATACATAAAAATTAAAAACTATGAAACCTATCATGTGATTCATCCAAGCAATTGTGCCCGAGGTGGTAGATCAATAATAATAAAAAGCTGCATGAAGCACTTCGAAGAAGAAAAAGTTTCTGATGATGAGTTCCAAGTTACAGCAGTAACCATTAATGAAGATCAAAACCCCCTTTCGCTTATCGCACTATACAGCCCCCCAAGATACCAGATCAAATGTGAACAATATTATAAACTATTAAAAAGATATAAAAATAGATTCATCATAGGTGGAGACTTTAACGCTAAAAACGTATACTGGGGTTCAAGACTAACTACAACGAAAGGAAGAGAATTACATAAGGCAATGCAACTTGCTGGATGTGATGCGGTCACAACATGCAAACCAACCACACTGGCCAACTGATTCCAAAAAAATGCCTGACCTAATCGATTTCTTCATAGTTAACAAAACATCTCGAAACTTTCTAGAAATTGAAGATAGTGATTATCTAAACTCGGATCACTCACCAATATTTTTGTCTCTCAGCGAGCATATCATTTTTAAAGAACATATGGACAAATTGAGTAACCGATTCACAGATTGGCATTACTTCAAGAAAATTGTACAAAATTGCAAAAGTAATGCAGCACAAATAGTTAATGAGGAACAATTAGATAGTGAAGTTCAAAATTTTACGTCCAACGTGCAACTTGCCGCATGGAAAAGTACTCCAACTATTAAAAAAACCGCAGTCATTACTCAATACCCAAAGGACATCAGAGATCTTATTTCACTAAAGAAAAAACTTCGCAGTAAGTGGCATCAAACACGAGCACCAATAGATAAAACTAGGCTAAACAAAATGACCAAAGACCTCAGTCGGAAAATAAAGAAGTTTAAAAATGATGGGTTTTCTCGTTACTTGCATTCATTGTCCAACGATGTCGTGTGGATTACTCTTTATGGAAATGCACAAAGTACTTAAAAAGGCCACAAATGCACTGTCCTCCACTCAAGATAAAAGAAGGAAAATGGGCTAATAACAATTCCCAGAAAGCAGAACTATATGCAGATTATCTAGCTGATATTTTTACACCTCGTGACGCAACATCCGAAAGCCTGTCTAAATCCGTACTCCAAGAGTTTGAAGAAATTCCACGAGTCACGAGCGCCGAACTAAAAAGAGAAATTATTATAAAATGCTAAAAAATAAAAAATCCCCTGGTTTCGATATAATCACTGCAGAAATACTCAAGCAGCTTCCCCCTAAAAGCATCCAAATTCTCACTAGCAATATGAATGCATCTTTTAAGTTTCATTACGTTCCTATTCTCTGGAAAACTGCGGAGGTTATTATGCTCCAAAAACCAGGCAAGCCTGGACACGAAGTTTCATCGTATAGACCTATATCACTCCTACCAGTGATCTCAAAGCTGTTTGAAAAGCTGTTGATTAAAAGACTCAATAAAATAATAGAACGAAAAAAAATAATTCCAACACATCAGTTTGGTTTTCGAAGTAAACATTCAACAACCGACCAGGTACACAGGATCACGCACGAAATAGAAAAAGCACTCGAAAATAAAAAGGTATGTTCGATAAAGTTTGTCACACAGGTTTGCTTTTTAAACTAAAATTAATACTTCCTAAGCAATACTACGAAATCTTGGAGTCGTACTTATCAGATCGCTATTTTCGAGTCAAGCAAGACGATGCTTATTCAAGTCTTCGACAAATAAATGCAGGAGTACCTCAAGGCAGCGTTCTTGGGCCTCTGCTGTACCTTATCTTTACACATGACCTACCGTCTGATCCTAATGACGTCACAGCAACGTTTGCAGATGACACCGCCTTGATTGCAGTTGGTGAAACTGAAAACGAATCGACAGCCACATTACAAACCGCGTTAAATAAGATCTGCCAGTGGACTAATACATGGAAAATTAAACTTAACCAAACAAAATCTGTACACGTAGTTTTCACAAACACTTAAATACAACATATACCACTATACATAGATGATCAACAAGTCCCATACTCAAACTATGCGAAGTACCTAGGTATGACACTTGACTGCAAACTTCGATGGAAAGAGCATGTCAAGAAAAAGAGGCAAGAATTGGACATCAAACTCAAAAACATGCAATGGCTCATGCGTAGCAGATCAGCTCTCACGATAGAAAACAAGCTGTTAATTTACAAGCAGATACTAAGGCCAGTATGGAGTTATGGTGCGCAGCTATGGGGGTGCGCCAGTCAAAGTACGAAAAACGAAATCCAACACTTCCAAAATAAGGTCCTTAGGTGCATTGTCAAAGCACCATGGTACTGTAGAAGTTCCGACATTGAGCGCGACCTTAAAATAAACTCCGTTAACACTGAAATCGCAAAGATTGCAGTTGCCCACAAAGAAAGAATATTAAACCACATCAATGAAGAAGCACTTCATTTAATTGAAACCAACGGATTAATACGAAGGCTCAGACGCACTAAACCTAGCGATCTCATACCTCCATAGAAATGCTTTATGTCATGTAGAGTGAAAATTGTGTAATGTTATCATAATTAAGCTGCTTGTTAGTCATTTGTAAATATTTATGAACTAGTTGCAATAAAAAAAAAAAAAAAAATATAGATATATATCCCAATTTTGATCAAGCGTATAGCGTCCCATTTCGTAAATGTCAAACCTTTAAGTAAATTATGAACACATTTGACATGTCATTTGTGTTACCATTTTCAAAAAAATAGATGGTTCAAAAAGCAAACGCTATATGGCCCTCCCTGTATATGTATATACCAATTTTTATAATAATCGGTCCCGTACTTTTTGAGTTTATCGAGAACATATGGATAAATATTCATTTATATATAAATATAAAGATTTCAAAGTTTTATACTATCTAGAAAATGCATATCTACATATGAATATTATTCCCTGTAGTAAAATGTAAATTGAAAAAATGTAGGTCATGGTTGGTGCAGTGCGTATGCAAATAGATACTATGTAACACTATAAGAATTGCAGATGCAATTGAACTTTTGCACAAACATAACTAACTTAATATAGATACATATGTATATATTAAGCAACACTTGTATACTCTATGAATTCTCGTCTAAAATTAATTTCGACTCGAAAAATTAGAGATTTGAAAGGTTTGTAGAAGAGATTTTAGAAAACCGACTTTATAGACACCACACTGAATTTTCCAACACAAAAATTGAAAACACCACGTATCTTTCACCTCAACACACAACACACCTCGACATTAAACCAATTAAATTTTTACTATTTTCTTATTTTTGAAAAATAAGCGAATACTTAAAATTTATTTATATATATACAGGGTGGGCCATATAGCGTTTGCTTTTCGAACCACCTGTTTTTTTGAGAATGGGAGCACAAATTACATGTCAAATCTGTTCATGATTTACTTAAAGGTTTGACATTTACGAAACGGGACGCTATACGCTTAAATAAAATTGGTAAATATTGAAAATCTATTTCCAAAGTGGTGAGTCTTCTTCTTCTTTTCTGATTTTCATATCGGTGGCTACGTCAATAAGCAAAATTGTCGGATTTGGGGCTCAGAAAATCCATACGTTACTGTAGAGAAGCAAATGCATCCACAACGAGTCACTGTTTGGTGCGGTTTTTGGTCTGGCGGCATCATCGGGCCATTTTTTTCGAAAATGAGCGAGGAGCCGCGGTTACAGTAAATGGCGAGCGTTACCGTGACATGCTCAACGAGTTGTTTCCAAAAATTGAAGAGGATGACATGGACGACATTTGGTTTCAACAGGACGGTGCAACTTGTCCCACTGCCAAAGTTACACTCGAACTTTTGGCTACCGTTTTTGAAAACCGATTATATATATATATATGTATATATATAATTGGCGCGTACACCCTTTTTGGGTGTTTGGCCGAGCTCCTCCTCCTATTTGTGGTGTGCGTCTTGATGTTGTTCCACAAATGGAGGGACCTACAGTTTCAAGCCGACTCCGAACGGCAGATATTTTTATGAGGAGCTTTTTCATGGCAGAAATACACTCGAAGGTTTGCCATTGCCTGACGAGGGGCGACCGCTATTAGAAAAATGTTTTTATTAATTTTCGTTTCACTGAGATTCAAACCAACGTTCTATCTGTGAATTCCGAATGGTATTGACGCACCAACCCATTCGGCTACGGCGGCCGCCTTTGAAAACCGATTAATCAGCCGAAATTCCGATATCAATTGGCCGCCTCGGAGCTGTGGTTTAAGCCCGTTGGACTATGTTTTGTGGGGAGCCGTTAAGGACAAATGCTATGCGAACCATCCAGAAACGATTGATGCTTTAAAACACGAAATCGAAGTTGCCATTCATGAAATTGGAGCCCAAACAATCGAAAATGCGCTTAAAAATTGGGTTGATCGAATGGCCTACTGTAAAGCCAATCGTGGCAGTCATTTGAACGATATTATTTTTTCATTTATAAATGACAATGGTCAATCTTCAAAATAAAAAAGAAAGTTTGAAAAATTATTGACGTTTTTGTTTATAGCCAATTCAAAAAGCAAGTTTTACATGACCCGAGCCATACATATGTGTGTATGCGCGTCCCCGATAAGGGAAATGTTTCCTGCACGTTCGAGACGTTTGAGTTCCTCCTTACAGGAGTTCACGAGAAGAGAGCTGCCATACGGGGACGACAGTGCCTTGATTGCAGCTTGAATATCGGAGAAAATTTTAATGTCTCCCTCCCAAGAGCGATCCCGAAGCATTTTGCATGCCTGCAGGATCGCGAAGACCTCTGCTTGAAAAACGCTGCTTGTTTCCGGCAGTTTAAAGGAGATCTAAATGCTACCTGATTTAGAGTAAACCCCCGCTCCCACTCCAGACTCCATTTTGGATTCGTCAGTGAAAACAGAGGTATCTATATCCGCACCGACTCTCCCTTCTTTCCAATCTTGCCTCCTCGGAAGGATAGCCATAGCACAACTCTCAAAGCACAGTTTCCGGATGGAGAGATCAGTGCTAATAACAGAGAAAGAAGGGGAGATCTGCTTTAAGATGCTACTATGTCCTACAGGAAGTTGTCTCAAGGGCCAATCTCCTTCAGCCTAATAGCACTCTGAGCAGCAATGGATTTAACCTGCAGATCCACAGGAAGTAAGTGCAGAATACCGTTGAGCGCAGCAGTGGGACATGTTCTACACGCACCAGTGATGCCCACACATGCAGTTCTTTGCACTCTCTCTAATTTAGTGGTGTTGTAGCCCTTCTGAAGAGCTACCCACCAAACTAGGCAACCGTATGTCAAAATTGGCAGAACCACTAAGTACGACACGTGGCTTGAGACCCCATTTTTTACCGAACATAGATTTACATGCGTAGAAGGCTATATTAGCTTTCTTAACTCGATTTTCTATGTGAAGCTTCCAGTGAAGCTTGGGGTCAAGTATTACACCAAGATACTTGAATTCCGATGAAAGAGTAAGACATTGGCATCAATAAGGATTTTTAAAGATTCGCCTGCAGATTCAGCCCACTCCCCATTCTCTCTTTTGATAAGAGTTTTACAAGAATGGTCCTTGGGTAGGACCCTGCTGAGTCTGGCTGAGTCTTTTACGAGATCAATGGATTCGCAGTACTCTTTCGAAGAGTACAAAATTCCTTATTTGGTAACATTTATTGAAGACTCTCCTAACCTTCGCTTTCAAATCGGTAAGCGTTTTGCTCCACCAGGGAGGAAAGTCTTTCTTGCTAAAGGATACTGGGCAAGCCACTTTGAAGGCAGTATGATAGGACCTCTCTAAGTGTCTAACTTGCATGTCCAGTTGTTCCCTAGTGGTAGTCAAAAACTCACTCTTGTTCAGCTGTGGAAGAGACCAGTCGGTTCTTTTAGGGTTCCTACGGGGTAGCACGCTTTCCCGAACGAAATCGATTTCGAAGAGGATCAACCTGTGGTCCGAAAAAGAGTTCTTCCGGGAGACCGTCCAATTTTCAACCCTAACAGTAGATGAGTTTGTCGAAAGAGAAATATCAAGAACTTCCTCCCAACCTCTTGATGTTTCCGATGACGGGAAAACAAAGGTTGGGGAGTTGCCCTTGTTCCAGATAAGTAAATTACGGTTAAGTATAAAATCAAATAGAGACTCACCCCGTTCATTGATCTCGCTGCTGTCCCAAATGGTGTGTCTGACATTCGCGTCGCATCCGATCAGGATGTTCTCTTTCCTGGGCTGGAGAGTATCCACTATATACTGTATCTCCTCTGGAGGTGCCGATCTGTCGTGGGCCATGTAGGCAGACACCAAGCAGAAGCAACTGCCTCTGGATAGTTCTACCCTGACCACAGTCACATCTGGTGAACTGAAATTAAATAGCAAAAAGGCATTAATTGTGTTCCTAACTAGGATACAGGCCCTGGGCTTACCATCAGTTTGGACATAAAATAGGTCATAGCATCTGTTCCTCAGTCCCATGATTTTTTGCTGCCAGATCCAAAGCTCCTGTATCAGGCAGACATCGATGTCCTCCTCACGGAGGGGGACTCGTAGGTTATCGGTGGCTAGTTTAGAATGACGAAGGTTCATTTGAACTACTTTTAACAAACTGTTCAAAAGTGTTTCTTACCTTAACGACTGCTCCCCCTGTTCAGAATCTGCGTCCGTTCCAGACAACCGCAGCTCGTCGAGCAGTTTCTTAGTGTCGTCCCCCAATTTCTCCAAGTCATAATCCAGGGCAACAGCGACGGAAAATATCTTCACTTTGGCCAGCCTGAGGCCAAAGCGAAGTTTAAACTGCTGATTTCCGAGTGCCTCCAGCGACTTGTTGCTAGCCAGCAACCTCTAGGTATTTTATTTTCCGCCTTCAGAGGATTTATCGAGATGCCACAATTTGCGGTTCATTTCACACTTCGATATCTTTAACAATAGTATGCAAGGCAGACTCAACCTATCTGCCTTTACAGTAGGCATGTTGGGCGTCCGATGAGCGCCCCCGAGGGATTACGCACTTTATGTGCAGATCAATCAGCTTTCGGCAAGAGCGATGAGAGGCTGATTGGCTGAGCGGAGGCGAAGAGGCTTCTGTATGTATTCTCTCCACCCATGTGGTACCTGAGTGACTCCTCGCTGTTAATGTCTAGCACTGCGATTCCTCCCTCAGGTACCACTTGGGTGAGAGAATACATACAGAAGCCTCTTCGCCTCCGCTCTGTGGAACAGTTGCCAGATACCGAAGACTGGCCCCGCTCTCTTGTGGACACCGTCAGTACTACCCCGATCCGACGTGACAGATTCCATATCTATCCTTGCGGGAGCTTCCTCCACCTTAACCCCCCTCCAGTTGTGCGTTGGAAGTTTTGAGTTACAAAAACGGAGTATTTTATTTATTTTCTCCGCTCTGAACCAGCGGTGAGCCAGACCCGGGCCCGCGAACCCAGAGGCAGATCCTTTTTGTCCACAACCTCGAGCTTAGCTCCCTTCCAGATCTCCCCCACCAGAGCTACCAACACGGTGGAGGTCCAGGATTTTCCCTTACCACCTTCATAAAGACTGTAGAGACGGCGGACGCCACTTTTCTCCATTCTTCCCAGGAAATGGCACCGTATTCTCTGCCGTTATAGACAACCACGAGAGTATTGAACTCCGCCCGCTAAGCGACTTCGCTATGCGATTTCGGTTCGGTTTCTTCTTCAGGGGTACTTCCTCTTCTTGAGAGCATTGCCGCTTGACTGCCGATTCCAATGAAGGTACTCTCGAATCCTCCCTTTCTACACAGCCTTTCTCTGCACCACTCAGTACCATCCTTGGTCACTCAAGCCTCCGTAAGTACAAGCTAAAAAAATCCAGCGGCGTCTGACTCATAGTGGGCGGCTACTTGATCAGCGACTGTTTTCAATATTAGTAGTGGGTCATCAGGATTGATTCCAGTGAGATCATGATTATGCTATACTGGATCGAAAGCAGATTGCGATCATATATATATTGAAAAAAAAAGTATTTATGTATACCTACAAACAAAATTTTTTTTTTTTAATAAAAAATCCTTTACGAAGGGGAATTTAATATAGTGGTAAATCAACCTTGAACTGTAACCACCGTTGGAGCTGTTTTTGGACTCACCGTTAATAGACATTTACCGTTTAACGCCATTGAGGAGTTTACCCGTTATAAAGGACATCGTAAAAAGTGGGAATGATCTGAAACTGCATAGCTTGCAAGAGGGAAGTCGAGGGTAGAAACAAACTGGTGCATATTAAACATGTCTTGAGTGCGAAAGTTGAAGCAAATAAACAAATTGGCTTTGTGGTTGACTAAATTATTACAGTTCCTAATAGTCGTCTCACATATAACAAATGCTTCAATTATTGGTATCTCATACTTACATATATATACATATGTTGCCTATGAAGTGAGTGATACAGTGGAACATGAGGTAGAAGAACGCGTTTGTCATCAAATAGTTTGGAAGTTTAAGTCTCAGCCATATTTTATCGCTTTCGTTTTCGTTTGCTGACAAGCTTCCAGAACTGTTTTTATTTTTACAAAAGCCGCAGGCTTAAGCAACGTACTTAAATTTTAGTTTTAATTTCAGAACATAAGTAAGCCAAAGTCGACTATTTCAAGTCTCTCGTTCAAGTAATGAGATTATGGACTTAAAACCTTCAAAGTACCAGAAAAATGTTACAAAATGCAGCAAGTTCCTTGCATCAGATGCAATCGAATTGGAGTCGCGAAAAAAAAAAACAAAAAAAAAAAAAGACCTCGACACAGTGCAACAAAGTGAAGCCGCACAGATAGAGACACAAGAAGACGAGCCTATAGCATGAAAGCTGGCTACAAATATGGTGGACCCAGACGTGGGTGAATAGAATTGGTCATTTATGGTCGATCGTTTTTGTAGCCACACCACACGACGCAGTAGACGCCGGTCGCTGTAAGTGCGAAGGCATTTTGAACTCTACCTCACCCACCAAAAACAAAAAAAAAAAACAAAAATTGGAATCGCGACTCGACATATTGAACTCCAACAGCGAAAAACTTATGAAGTGTCCATCGAAAATAGAGGAAATCGATGAGGAAGACATTGCTCGTGGAGAGTTAGAGGACCTAATTGTAAAAAAAGTCTATTATAAAGTCTATTCTGACAAGAAATAAATCGCCAATTGCCGAAACATCGTTCATTGCACCTCCCAATTCGCGAATACCAAACATGTCGCTTCTCAAATTTAAATGGGAATGTTCAGAATTTTTCATCTTTATGAGCCTGCTTGAGAGTTTGGTGTACACAGATCCCACAATCCCGGATATTGAAAAGTTTAATCACTTAGTGTTATGTCTATCCGGGAAGCCTTAGGCACAATGAAGTCCTTGTAAAAGTCGGAAGAAAACTATCCAAAGGAGTTGGCAAGTTTGAAAAAAGTATATGGCAAGAAATGCCTGATATTTTTTAATGCAGTGTCAAAATTTTTTGATTTGTCAAAGATCCAAACACCTTCTACGTTGCCTTTGCGATCTATGATCGATGCAGTGTCTGCAGTATATGACTCTCTTCTATCGCCGAATGACGATAAGCTCATTTCAAATGCACAATTGATCCCACAACTCGACCAAAGTGAAAGGAGCAACTTGACCATGATAAGCTGCCGCTTTGCGCTGGGTGTGAAGCTATGCTCAATAAGAGATACCAGCATCTACCAGCTGAAGAAGCTTCCTCATCCTAACAAAAGCTAAACAATGAAAATACGCAGTAGACGACAAAAAATCAACAACTGCAACACTCAAAAACAAAATTTATAGCGACAAATTCCAAACAGCCGACTTTCCTTCACTGTGGCTCGAAGGGCCATTATTATAATACCTTCAAATAAATTCAAAGCTCTTACTGTACTTAAAATATTTGAGTTCGCAAATCTATTTCGCTGTAGGGTAAGACTCCGTCAGAAAATATGAGATTTGCAAGTGGTCTTTCGATTTCTTTGAAACTTTGGGAAATATTAGTTCTAGCTAAGATACATTCGAGCCTAAAAGGATTTTGAAAAATTTTCAAAATTGAGTCATCTACGCCATGTTGAAAATCGGAACCGTGTTTTTTTTAAAAAACAATATTTCTTGAACCGTTGGATGGATTTCAATGCAATTTACAGACAATATAGAAACAAATAAGTAGTTTAAATTAGTATTATGTTATGATTTAACCTTTATTTTTGAAAAAAAAAAATTTTATGGTGTCTATAATAGTTCTCGAGATATTGCGATTTTAGTGGAAGCGCGCACGCACGGTTCGCACTACTTATTTGTTTCTATATTGTCTGTAAATTGCATTGAAATCCATCCAACGGTTCAAGAAATATTGATTTTTGAAAAAAACACGGTCCCGATTTTCAACATGGCGTAGATGACTCAATTTTGAAAATTTTTCAAAATCCTGTTAGGCTCGAATGTATCTTACCTAGAACTACTATTTCCCAAAGTTTCAAAGAAATCGAAAGACCACTTGCAAATCTCATATTTTCTGACGGAGTCTTACCCTGTACAGAAATTGCTTGCGCAAGGGACATACGATCTCAAAGTGCCAAGCAGATCACTGAGGTGTCTGCAACTGGTCGCATCACACCACGTCGCGTCAATATCCAATCTCCTTTGTGACCCAGCCACCACCCTCGAAGTCACAGGCAATGCATATTAGCAAGGTGCCTGAGCGAGTGATGTAAGTTACAGCCGTAGTTAATTAAATGCCAGTTCCAAGGTTTACGTGCAAGCGTGAGCTGAACTTGACTTCGGGTCTCAAGTCAACTTTATGAACTACTAGCGGACCCTCTGCCTGCTTCGCTAGGCATATCAAAATTATAAATGAATAATGAACACTCGATTTAGATTCACTCTATGTGTATTTATTCTTTTTTTACAATATAAAATTAATGTTAATTTTAAACTTAAACTAACTCAAACCCTTTTCGTAAACTACATTTTTTGTTTTGCCCTGGGTTGTGGTATAAATAAACAGAACTGATGGCTTTCCTACACGTGAACATGATACATATAATTGTCCGTGGGAGAAGCATGGATATTCTAAGTCAATTCCGCATAATTCCAGCGATTGTCCTTGTGCTTTGTTTATTGTCATTGCAAATGCAAGACGTATTGGAAATTGCAATCTTTTGAAGTCAAGAGCTAAATCTGGTGGAATCGGCGGAATACGCGGAATCAATACGTCTTCACCTTTGAATTTTCCTTTTAAAATTGTTGCTTCAATAAGATTATTAATGACCTTTTTGCTTCTGCTAATCTGCTAAGTAAAATAATTGGTGCAGCAACTTTAAATTGTAAGCGATGAGCCGGCAGTCCAGGTAAATCCAAGGAATTTACAAATTCTGTTGAATAATTTACAGCGTCATCTTGATTTATAACTGTATCAATTGATTTAAATGTTAGAATCTCACCAGGCATATCATTTAAAATATTCGCATTCAATTGACGAACATCATTATTTTTCGCAGCCAGTATTGCTCTTTCAGCTAACCAATTGTGATTTTGATAATTTTGCGCAATATTTGGAAAAACACTTGAAACTAATTCTTGTTTCGTGTGTGCAAAATTACAAAAATTATCTGGCAAAGTGATTAAGCCAATAGCAGCATCAATAGGAATTTGTCCATTTCCTATCTTCAGAAGTTGTCTTGAAAATTCGTCAGCCGATGCATAATTTTGCAAATAAACTCGCAGATTTGTTTTCAAAGTCAAAGTTTTTACGTGCCTCCATAAATGGGATGTCTTTAAACATGCTTTTAATTCACCTGTTGGTGTTGAACGGGGAATTACTGGCAAAGTTTGACGAAAATCACCAGACAATAATATTAAAGCACCACCAAATATTTCTTGATTATTACGTAAATCTTTCAAAGTTCTATCCAATGCTTCCACTGATTTTTTATGTGCCATTGCACATTCATCCCACACATTTAATTTGCATTGTTGCAAAACTCTTCCCATTCCAGTAAGTAATATAATTTTCTTTTTTCAATTGTTGAAATTAAATTTCTAATTCTTTTGGCCGCATAAGTTGATTTCCAATAAGTTAAAACAAAATAATTGAAAAGTAATGAATTTAATCAAAAAAACATGAAAAACTTACAATGTGCATTACAATCGCTAACAACAACAACGAAACCACCGTTTTTTTATTTTCACTGATTATTAAAATTTTACGCACAATATATTTTATTTTTATAAACTTTTTCCCAAAAAAAAAAAACAACAATGAAAAACACACTCATATTTGCTATTTTAGTTGTTAAATGAAAATGTGTTTCAGGTACTTTTTAATGTTGCAACTACTCTTTGACTTTGAAACTGCTTACACTCACAAAATAATCCAACTCTTTTAAACACACATACAAATATAATTATTTATTTTGGGTTTTCCACTCGTCAAAGCAGCACATAAGGTTGCATTATTTAATTACATATTACCTAATACAAACTTGTTCTCTTTTAACAATGATAATATTACTATGTGAAATCAAGTAAATATGCATTTTTGTATTATATCCTCAGCATTCGTCTTCAGCGCTAACCAATGCTCGAACACTTGGAGCATGAAATTTACAGAAGAATTGTAACAGAAATGCCTGAGAGCGCTATTTTAGTTATACCTGCTTTTAGGCATTTATCTCGTAAACGTACCTTTGCCCATATAAAATTGTCTACGTAAATGCATGAAAAAAGTGTTAGCATAACTTTTTCGAGTATACATGTATGCATGCAGGAGGATTTATTTTTTACATTTTGCTCGTCGGCTTTCGCGTTTTCTTTTCTTGGTTTTAGACTTTCATCACAGAAAAATTACGCAAACCCATGAACAAAGTTATACTAATAGAAACCTGATCTTAATATTCGAGCTACCATCAAATTAACACATTTTATTTTTGAAAAGAACATATATGGCGACTGTCGATCCATATGATGGATTTCAAAAAATGTATGGATTCAACCGCTGAATAATTTCGTATATTTTAAATCCATCTAAACTTTTACATTTGAGCATTTATATACATATATGTATTTAACATTTAATTTAAGTAAACGTTTCAATATTTGTCCAAAAACTTTGAGCTTCGAAAAATACAGGCTTATGGTTATTAATGGAATCAAATATATTTAACGAATTTTTATTTTATCTAAATCATAAAACGTTCAAATGAAGCTCAAAATATTTTTCCAGTTAAAAAAAAAGCAATGTGCTTTGATGCCGTGTCATGCATGCATAAAAAGGAAAGAAAAGAGAGGACAACTATTGCGTTACGAATAATACAGTCGCATACGGCACCCGACATCGAAACAATGTTATTCATGACTGTGTATATTCTATTCATTTGCGTGTATTCTCATTCCGTATACGTAATGTCCGCATAAGGGAAACACGCAAATATTGTATTTTTCACACTTACACAACGCACGCATACTTTTACCGATTTCTTTAAAACTTCACATAAACCATCTATGGACCAATACCAATGATCTGTGAAAATTTGATTCAAATCGGTGAATGCGTTTAGGCGTGAATCGGCGACTAACGAACACAAAAAAACGTCTCCATTTTTATATATAAGATTTAGTATCGAAATTGTTACTGACTACCAACCCTTTACCTTGTCGATACCAAAACTTCAATGCGAAGTTAAAGCGGTCGAGAGCTTTCGTTGAGGAATTTTCACCCAATTTCACTATAAGCCAGGCAAAGAAACCGTTGTTGCAGACGCACTGTCAAAGCAACATATAAACGCTTTAGATTTAAAAGCTGCGTCCCATTCGGACGATGAGACGGTTCACTGTGAAGAATCGTCAATGGAAGTTGTTCCCACGTCTATTAATACTGCGTCCCATTCAGGCGATGGGACGGTGCTAAGTAAGGAATCATCAACAGAAATTGTTCCTACGGCTCCCCAATAACACTGTTATAAACCAGATACTCCTTGGAAAAGGAGACAAAATTCTTTTACATTTTGATCAATGCTTGGAGAGGGTTCGATTTCATGGGGGCAGAACACTCGGGTTAAGTGACGAGCAAATGTGTTTGTCTTCTCGAGATCTGTTTTAGCCCATTTGTTAGTTTCCATTTTAATGAATGATTGTGCTAGAGTTGGCCTTTTTTAATTTTTTGTTGTTTTCCATAGAGAGTAGTCAGTGACAGCCGTACTCACAACTGAGCCCCAACCCCATGTGGCCTCCCAAGAACTCCAGAAAGGGCTTGATAAAATAACTAATTGGTTGAAAGAGTGGCACATTAAGCCAAACGAGACAAAATCTTCCCAAGCCCTTTTTACACTAAATTGAAAACTTAGCCACCCGTTAAGCTCAATACAATACTACTGTGGGCAAAAAGTATGGTGAATTTATTTGTCAAACTTCGCGGGATTAGGATTTCGCTCTAGTTATTTTTTTCATGAGTTGGCAGCACTGTTAATAACATCTGGGCCAACTTTCATGTGAATGTCATTATCAGTGATATATTTACGCTTGTGTTTACCAAACGACCGAGAGTGCATTTTTCGATTTTTACAATGTCTGATTTGATTGAGCAGAGAAGTGCCATCAAATTTTGTTTGCGGAATGAAATTTCGGCTGCGGAAACGTTTAGCATGTTGCAGAAGGCATTTGGTGATTGGACCATGTCGCAGAAAAATGTTTATAAGTGGTACAAAGACTTCAAAGAGGGTCGAGAACGTATTGATGACTTGGAGCGCTCCGGACGACCATCGACGTCAACAGATGACCAACACGTCAATAAAGTGAAGGAGTTGGTGCTCAAAAATCGTCGGTTTCCTGTTAAAGACCTTACTGATATGATCGGAATATCAGAAGGATCTGTGAAAACCATTTTGAAAAACCATTTGGGCCTACGAAAAGTCAAATCTCGTTTGGTACCGAAAACTCTCAATTTCTTGGAAAAAAGTCGTCGGTTGATGTATGTGAAACAATGCTTTCGGAGTATCAGGACAAGCTCAAATGCATCATTACGGGAGATGAGACTTGGATTTATGCTTACGACCCTGAAACAACCGACCAATCAAGCGAATATCGTGCTAAAGGCGAGGCCAGACCGAAAAGAGCACGTCAAAGTCGTTCAAAAATAAAGGTCATGATGACTGTCTAAGATTATGAAATTATTTTAAACTATGTCATTTGAATCACCCTGTAGTTTTATTTCCTTTGCTATTATCTATTCTTCTTTATTTTGCTGTTTACTGTTCGCCCATTTGTCGTTCTCTTTTTAATTTGGACTTTGAATAAACTGGATGTGCAAATAAGCTGAGCTCCTGATTTTTATTAAACATTTTTTGGTGCCTCCTGTGAGGATTGATAAATTCACTATAACATCAGCTTAATTCGCACGAGTACGGTGCACAAAGGCTTCGCGTTGGATTAGGCCTGATTTCCTGGATAATTGCAGATAACTTATTCGAGGTTGGAACATGTCGGAATTAAATCTACGCCAGTTCCATGCTGCCGCTATTTTGCGGATGTATGACCAAACGAAAGAGGCGAAGGCTGGTGACCTCAATGTAACTCAAATTGATCAGCGTATAAAATCTGCTGCCGTCCATTTTGATCGGATGCTCACAAATCATGAGGCTTTGGTTGCCGCAGCCAAGGAGGAGGACTTAGAGGTACATTCAGGATGGTGGGAGTCCACCGAAGCTGTCTACACAGATTTGTGCGCAACGCTGAATCAACGACGAAAGGAGTTGGAGGGTGAATCTCTGCCTGCCAACAATTCGCACAAAGTTTCGCCAATGGAGTTAAAATTAGAGGCGCTTTGTGTACCATCGTTTGACGGATCCGCTTATAAGTGGCTTGCATTTAAGGATGCATTTGAGACATTGGTTCATCAGCGGGATTTGCCGGGCTAGAATTTAGTATAATGCCTATCGCTTTGGAAAAAACGGTAAAAAGGGGGTGATAGAGGGGTGTATCCCCATCTTAAAACTGAAAACAGAACCTGCCGGAGGCTTATAGTTTTTAAGTAATTTAATGTTAAAGTTCTATAATTTAGCGAAAAGTTGGTGTTGCCATACACCTGAAATGAAAACGAAGTTCGCACGCAGGGATGTTCAGTGGAAGGTTCATTGTAAAACTGCAGTATTTTTTGCTGTAATTTAAAGTTGAGAAATAAATTTGAAAATAAAAACATACAACTCATTTAAACTTAAAAACAATGATATTAAGCGTATCACAAAAAATAATAAAGTAATTAAAATTAAATTAAATTAATTAACACAGTATTTTTGCGTGGAACTCTTTATCGCGTAGGCGGCCTTCGGCCGCGCTTCAAAAAAATAACCCTCATCAGTCCAACTCCGGCTACGCAATCCACCGTATTTTTGCGTAGAACTCCTTTTCGCGTGGGCGGCCTTCGGCCGCACTTCAAAAAAATAACCCTCATCAGTCCAACTCCGGCTACGCAATCCACAGTATTTTTGCGTAGAACTCTTTTTCGCGTGGGCGGTGCGAGCGGTTCTTTGCCACTACACACCAACGTATGGCCGACGGACGCTATGTTGTGAGATTGCCATTCCGTCAAGATGGTCAACCGTTAGGCGACTCTTACGTCAACGCTCGACGTCAGTTCTCGCGTTTGGAGCGACGTCTGGCTGCTGATCCGGACATGCATGCAAAATATATAGCGTTTATGAGGGAATATGAGGCCGTTGGCCATATGGAAAGAGTTGTTCAGCCAGTTGTTCAATCCGGATGCTATTATATTCCCCACCATGCTGTATTGGGAAAATTTAGAGTGGTGTTCAATGCATCCGCTCCTACCTCCAACGAGCTTTCGCTTAACGATATCCAACTGGTTGGATCCCCCATTCAAGATTCGTTAATCAACATTATCCTCCGCTTCCGACGCTATGCCATCGCGATCACAACCGATGTGGAGGAGATGTTTCGCCAGGTTCTCGTGGCACCACAAGACAGAGACTTTTAGCGTATACTTTGGCGTGAATCTCCATCAGAGGAAGTAATTACTTACCGACTGTCTACTGTCACGTATGGCATGGCATGCAGTCCTCATAATGCGATAAGGGCTATGCATCAGTGTGCGTACGACAGCTTCGACAAGATTCACAATCGCAATATGGGCATCCAAGCGCGAGAATCCATTCTCTCATCATTCTACGTGGATGATTTCCTCACCAGTTGTAGCACCGTCGAAAGTGCTATCACTTTATTTATTTATTTATTTATTTATTCAGTCTACAAATAATTCTTACAGACTATATTAGACAATTTTTAATAATTAGTTAAAGATTATAAACAATTGTTGCCTAAAATTATATAAACTTTTGTGACTTTGTGACTAGTGCCAAATTAGTACAAGTGGATTTTAAGGGGACAAAGCCATGCTGGTACTCGCAGATAAGATCACTAATACGACTTAACATTTTAACTTTGAGAATATAATCGAATAATTTCGAAATGGTGCTTTGTTTAACTATTGGGCGATAGTTGCATACGTCATTTCATTGCTTGTACAACATCATTGGTTGAAACAGTAAAGTCATCATAAGATTCAGAAGAGGATACATTAAGGTTAAAAGTGTCTAATGTGTCAAATTTTTCATAAACTTTTTGGAAAAATTTTGCAAAGAGGTCGCACGAGTCTTGTTCATTATCCGACACAATGCCATCGTAATTTAAACAAGTGGGGAAGCAACAAATATCGACACCATACTGAGAGCTGGAGGCTTTAAGTTAAGGAAATGGAATTCTAATGACGCCGCCGTATTGATTCCATTAGGGAAGGGCTTATCACCTACGGAATGCCCTATTGATGCATTAATTGCCTCTGTGCTAGGTTTGCGATGGAGTCCAGTCGACGACATCCTGCTGTTCAACGTGGAACTCAAGCCACCCGGCGGTATATACACAAAGCGCAGTGTGCTCAGCGAGGTGGCGAAGCTGTTTGACCCAACAGGATTCTTGTCACCCGTAGTGGTGGTGGGTAAGATATTTATTCAAACTCTTTGGTCAGCAGGTATTGATTGGGATACTGCTCTAACAACGGAATTACGCGAAATTTGGCTAACATTTCGCAATGACCTTACTGCTCTCAACATGCTTCGGATACCTCGTTGGCTTGGGATGAAAGAAGGGTCGACTACCACGCTTTATGGGTTCTGCGATGCCAGCCAAAAGGCATATGCTGCCGTGGTGTACGCTCGAACAACAAATTCTCAGGGGGACATTCACGTAGCTTTAATTACGGCCCGAACCAAGGTGGCACACCTAAGAGGAGCCACTATACCTCGCTTAGAGCTATGTGCGGCACAGTTACTAGCTGAGACTCTTCGAAACGTCCGAAGTGCATTAGGATTAGTCGACCAAGTAGCATCTTTGGGTTCAGACTCGACTATCACCCTTTGTTGGTTGCGAAAGCAGCCTGAGACGCTTAAACCCTATGTATCAAATAGGGTCCGGCAAATACAAGAGTTAACTTTGAGGGATGAATGGCATTAGGTACGTTCATCGCAAAACCCAGCGGATTGCGCTAGTAGAGGCATATCTGCTTCAGAACTTTTGGACCACCATTTATGGTGGGGTGGTCCCAGTTGGCTACGGGATGACACAATAGATCCCACCTGTCACCCTGAACTACGTGATTGCGATGAAGCTGTAGTGAATAGCGAGAGAAGGGTACAGTGTTTAGCCGTCACAGCCACTCATTTAACATTGACAACGCGACGCTTAGACGGTGAAATTATTCCGCTTACAGATCGATTCAGCTCGTTAAAAAAACGTATATATACTACGGCGTTAATACTCAGGGTGGCTTCCTAGAAGTCGGAGTTTTCGCCGTTCCACAATTCACCCCCAGGAGATGGAGACGGCATTAGAATGGCTTATGAGGATCGATCAAATGAATGCGTTTCCGAAAGACATTAGGTGCATACAGGGTGAGTCGGCATTACCAACTGCTAGTAGTATACTCCCGTTAAATCCTTATCTAGATGACCACGGACTATTACGAGTTGGAGGCCGCATTTCGAAATCTGCGTTAATCGAGGCACATAGACACCCAATCATTCTTCCGAAGTCAATGGGGCTAGTCCGGCTGCTTATTTCACAGGCACATATCGACACTCTTCATGGCGGAACTCAGCTGACTCTTCAAACTCTTCGATGTCGCTTTTGGATTATTCATGGGAGAGTAGCAGTACGTAGTCTGATCCTCAAATGTGTCATATGTCGTCGCAACCTGGGAGCTGTTTTAACACAACAAATGGCCTCGCTACCTCGGCATCGGGTTCAGGCAGCTCGACCCTTCATTGCGTCCGGTGTTGATTACTGTGGCCCGTTCAACTTGCGTATTGGAACCAAAAGCTCGCGGACTACAGTGAAAACGTACTTGGCAATTTTTGTTTGTACGGCGACGAAGGCTGTTCATATTGAGGTTGCTGATGATCTCTCCACACAGGCTTTTTAGGACGTATTTACTCGGTTTGTTAGCCGGCGAGGTCCATGCAGGGACTTGTACAGCGACAACGGAACTGCGTTCGTTGGAGCTAACTGCGTTCTGAAGGAAGACTTAGCCGCCTGGTTTAATGAACGGAGTATTCAGTCACTGACTGATTTGGGTACCCGGTGGCATTTTATAACGCCGAGCGCTCCCCATCAAGGAGGCCTATGGGAAGCAGCTGTGAAGTCTGCAAAGCGGCACTTAGTACGCGTAGTGGGTACGCAAGCACTTTGGTACTCTCAGCTACAGACGTTGGCGACTCGCATCGAGGCTTGTCTGAATTCTCGCCCACTCGTACCATTGCACGATGACCCGGATGACAAGTATGCATTAACTCCAGCAGACTTCTCAATAGGATCTCAAATAATAGCTATCCCAGAGCCAGACGTTTCGGAGATTCCTGCTAACCGAGTTAAGCACTGGCAATGGTTACGGCAGATGCATCAGCTCTTTTGGAAAAGATGGAATGAGGAGTATTTGGCAACCTTACAGGCGAGGACAAAGTGGCAACGACGGGTTCCTAACATAAGACTGGGTGACATCGTGGTAATACGCCACGAAAATCTACCACCTACTCATTGGAGGCTAGCACGCGCCACTGAACTCCACCCAGGCACCGACGGAGCAGTCAGAAATGTTACACTTGCAACCGCACATGGTTCGTGCACCCGGGCCGTGCAGAAGCTATGCCTTCTTTTGGAGGATCACATTGAAACCAACGTTTCAACCGGGGAGGATGTCTAAGATTATGAAATTATTTTAAACTATGTCATTTGAATTACCCTGTAGTTTTATTTCTTTTGCTATTATCTATTCTTCTTTATTTTGCTGTTTACTGTTCGCCCATTTGTCGTTCTCTTTTTAATTTGGACTTTGAATAAACTGGATGTGCAAATAAGCTGAGCTCCTGATTTTTATTAAACAATGACAGTTTTTTTTCGATTTTTGTGGTGTGGTGCACTATGAAATCCTTCCACCCGGCCAAACTGTTAATAAGGAATATTATTTGAGCGTTATGTGTCATTTACGTGAAGCAATTCGTCTAAAAAGACCAGAATTATGGGCCAACAACTCTTGGTTTTTGCATCAAGATAATGCACCGTCTCACACGGCACTCGTTCTTCGTGACCATTTCGCCGAAAATTCCACGCATATCGCTCCGCAACCACCGTATTCGCCTGATTTGACTCCGTGTGACTTCTGGCTATTCCCAAAACCAAGAGACCACTCCGGGGAACACGTTTCGAGTCGTTAAAGAGATAAAATCTGAATCGAAGAAGGTGCTGATGGCTATACCGGAAATGGACTATTTGGCATGTTTCGGGGATTGGACAAATCGTTGGCATAAGTGTATTTCATCGAGAGGGGATTATTTTGAAGGGGATAAAATTGATTTACAAGAATAAATAAAGATTTTTCATTTTACAACCTAATTCACCTTACTTTTTGCCCACAGTAGTAATTATCCTCCAAAATAACGCCTCAAAATATCTCGGCATGCATCTTGATAGAAAATTACTTGGAAAACCCATATTTTCACCAAACGGAAGGCTCTAGGAATAAAACTTAAAAGCTTTTATTGGTTACTAAATCGAAATTCTCATGTTTCTCTCGAAAGTAAGCTCTCAGTTTACTAAGCTATCTTGAAACCGATATGGACATATGGCACTCAACTTTTTGGCGCTGCATCTAACGTCAATATCGAAATACTTCAAAAGGTTCCAGTCGAAAATTATCAGAATGATCTCAAACGCCCCTTATTATATCACAAATGCTCAAATTCATCCTGACCTTAAAGTACCCACAATCACTGAAGAAATACGAAAATATGCAATATCATACCTACAACATACGACTACAATCGCACTCAAACTTGGACACAAAAATAACTGCAAATCCCATAACCTTCACCAGACTCAAGAGAAAATCTACAAAAGACCTTATATGATAAGTTAGGTTAGGTTATGGTGGTAGTCGGTCTGCACGACCAACTCACTTAGACCTTACAGGTCCGTTGTGACACCACTGTGCTATACGGGAACCTCATTTATCTTCCTTCGTGGAAACATTTTGTGGCTCTTATAAAACGTAGTATTGATGCCAACCCCACGCGAGACAGTTCTGTAAGAGAATTAAAATAGTATTTACCTAGACAACCTGCTCTGATTAGTCCTCATTTGATACCGACCGCTTTTTTGCAATTATATAATGCAACGTTGGCCTTCTTTACTCTTTCCTCAATATTAGTTTCCACGTGAGTTTCCTGAGTCCTAGGTACTTGACATTCTCTTTCAAAGGAATCTCTTCTTCTTCTTCTTAATTGGCGCGATAACCGCTTACGCGATTTTGGCCGAGTTTAACAAAGCGCGCCAGTCGTTTCTTTCTCGTGCTAAGCGGCGCCAATTGGACACACCAAGTGAAGCCAAGTCCTTCTCCACCTGATCTTTCCAACGCAGAGGAGGCCTCGAATACTTTCAAAGCCGGAGCGTTTTTATCCATTCGGACGACATGACCCAGCCAACGTAGCCGCTGGATCTTTATTCGCTGCGCTATGTCTATGTCGTCGTAAGGCTCATACAGCTCATCGTTCCATCGTCTGCGATATTCGCCGTTGCCAACGTACAAAGGTCCAAAACTCTTACACAGAATCTTTTTCCCAAACACTCCAAGCGTCGCTTCATCGGATGTTGTCATCGTCCACGCTTCTGCGCTATACATTAGGACGGGCATGATGAGAGTCTTGTAGAGTGTTAGTTTTGTTCGTCGAGAGAGGACTTTACTGCTCAGTTGCCTACTTAGTCCAAAGTAGCACTTGTTGGCAAGAGAGATTCTACGTTGGATTTCAAGGCTGACATTGTTATCGGTGTTAATGCTGGTTCCTAAATAAACGAAGTCTTTTACTACCTTGAAATCATAACTGTCAACAGTGACGTGGGTGCCGATACGCGAGTGCGCCGACTGTTTGTTTGAAGACAGGAGGTACTTCGTTTTGTCCTCGTTCACTACCCGACCCATTCGCTTTGCCTCTTTACAAAGGAATCTCCACACCCTTAACAATTAGCGGGAGATTATAGGGAGCCTATGTTTCTTTGTGAAGAGAATTATTTCAGTTTTTGAGGGGTTTACTTCGAGTCCCCTGCTCTCAATCCAGCTTCTAAGTTGGGCCATGTTAGAGCGCAGAATATCCATAAGGGTGTTAGGATATTTGCCTTTAACGGCAATTGCTAAGTCATCTGCGCAAGCTGTGACGTGACAACCCCCTCGTTCCAAGGCCAGCAGTAGGGAGTTTACTGCCAAAATCCAAAGAAGAGGGGAGAGGACTCCGCCTTGCGGTGTGCCTCTGCAGACCTGTCTGCTTACAGTAGTGCTGCCTAATTTAGCCGTTATATTTCTTTTGACGAGTATATCTTCTATCAGGGCTACGACATGTGGTTTAACTCCAAAATCTTCTATTGAATCTACTATAGCGTTTGCACTTATATTGTTGAAGGCGCCTTCTATGTCTACGAAAGCAACCAATGCAAACTCTTTGTCTGATAAACTTTTTTCCACCAACCCGACGAGTGATTGTAAGGCGGTTTCTGTAGACTTCCCTTTAGTATAGGCATCGCCGAAAAGAGCCTATTTAAAGGCACGACACCCCGTAAGTATTTATCCATTATTCTCTCCAGTATCTTGAAAAGAAAAGACGTTAGGCTAATGGGCCTGAAGTCTTTGGGGTTAGTGTGTGAGGACCTACCTGCCTCTCAAAGGAAAGCAGCCGGAATGGGGCGGTAGACATGAGAAACTGATTTTGCTGCATGATAACGCCAGCCCACACGTTGCTAAATCGGTCCAGAAATATTTAGAGGGACTGAATTGGGAAATCTTGCCCCAGGTATTGCACCTTCCGATTACCATCTGTTCCGATCAGAACATAAGTAAGCCAAAGTCGACTATTTCAAGTCTCTCGTTCAAGTAATGAGATTATGGACTTAAAACCTTCAAAGTACCAGAAAAATGTTACAAAATGCAGCGTAGTGCGCATAAAAACGGGTCCCTTCGAAAAGTTCCTTGCATCAGATGCAATCGAATTGGAGTCGCGAAAAAAAAACAAAAAAAAAAAAAGACCTCGACACAGTGCAACAAAGTGAAGCCGCACAGACAGAGACACAAGAAGACGAGCCTATAGCATGAAAGCTGGCTACAAATATGGTGGACCCAGACGTGGGTGAATAGAATTGGTCATTTATGGTCGATCGTTTTTGTAGCCACACCACACGACGCAGTAGACGCCGGTCGCTGTAAGTGCGAAGGCATTTTGAACTCTACCTCACCCACCAAAAACAAAAAAAAAAAAACAAAAATTGGAGTCGCGACTCGACATATTGAACTCCATCAGCGAAAAACTTATGAAGTGTCCATCGAAAATAGAAGAAATCGATGAGGAAGACAATGCTCGTGGAGAGTTAGAGGACCTAATTGTAAAAAAAAGTCTATTATAAAGTCTATTCTGACAAAAAATAAATCGCCAATTGCCGAAACATCGTTCATTGCACCTCACAATTCGCGAATACCAAAAATGTCGCTTCTCAAATTTAAATGGGAATGTTCAGAATTTTTCATCTTTATGAGCCTGCTTGAGAGTTTGGTGTACACAGATCCCACAATCCCGGATATTGAAAAGTTTAATCACTTAGTGTTATGTCTATCCGGGAAGCCTTAGGCACAATGAAGTCCTTCTAAAAGTCGGAAGAAAACTATCCAAAGGAGTTGGCAAGTTTGAAAAAAGTATATGGCAAGAAATGCCTGATATTTTTTAATGCAGTGTCAAAATTTTTTGATTTGTCAAAGATCCAAACACCTTCTACGTTGCCTTTGCGATCTATGATCGATGCAGTGTCTGCAGTATATGACTCTCTTCTATCGCCGAATGACGATAAGCTCATTTCAAATGCACAATTGATCCCACAACTCGACCAAAGTGAAAGGAGCAACTTGACCATGATAAGCTGCCGCTTTGCGCTGGGTGTGAAGCTATGCTCAATAAGAGATACCAGCATCTACCAGCTGAAGAAGCTTCCTCATCCTAACAAAAGCTAAACAATGAAAATACGCAGTAGACGACAAAAAATCAACAACTGCAACACTCAAAAACAAAATTTATAGCGACAAATTCCAAACAGCCGACTTTCCTTCACTGTGGCTCGAAGGGCCATTATTATAATACATACCTTGAAATAAATTCAAAGCTCTTACTGTACTTAAAAGATTTGAGTTCGTAAATCTATTTCGCTGTACAGAAATTGCTTGCGCAAGGGACATACGATCACAAGCAGATCACTGAGGTGTCTGCAACTGGTCGCATCACACCACGTCGCGTCAATATCCAATCTCCTTTGTGGCAATGCATATTAGCAACGTGCCTGAGCGAGTGATGTAAGATACAGCCGTAGTTAATTAAATGCCAGTTCCAAGGTTTACGTGCAAGCGTGAGCTGAACTTGACTTCGGGTCTCAAGTCAACTTTATGAACTATTTAGTATCGAAATTGTTACTGACTACCAACCCTTTACCTTTTCGATACCAAAACTTCAATGCGAAGTTAAAGCGGTCGAGAGCTTTCGTTGAGGAATTTTCACCCAATTTCACTATAAGCCAGGCAAAGAAACCGTTGTTGCAGACGCACTGTCAAAGCAACATATAAACGCTTTAGATTTAAAAGCTGCGTCCCATTCGGACGATGAGACGGTTCACTGTGAAGAATCGTCAATGGAAGTTGTTCCCACGTCTATTAATGCTGCGTCCCATTCAGGCGATGGGACGGTGCTAAGTAAGGAATCATCAACAGAAATTGTTCCTACGGCTCCCCAATAACACTGTTATAAACCAGATACTCCTTGGAAAAGGAGACAAAATTCTTTTACATTTTGATCAATGCTTGGAGAGGGTTCGATTTCATGGGGGCAGAACACTCGGGTTAAGTGACGAGCAAATGTGTTTGTCTTCTCGAGATCTGTTTTAGCCCATTTGTTAGTTTCCATTTTAATGAATGATTGTACTAGAGTTGGCCTTTTTTAATTTTTTGTTGTTTTCCATAGAGAGTAGTCAGTGACAGAGGTTGCATCAAATTTTCTGAGATAATTACTTTTGAGTTCGACAGTTTTGATGAATAAACAAATTTATATTCAATCAAATTCAAACCTTTCTTTATTAAATCTATCTTAAGACTGACCTAAAAATTACTGTTACAGTATTATTTATTGTTTAAATTCTGTCCATGTTGCAATTAGCACGGTGAATAATTCTGTGGAATTGTTTACCGTTTATTTGGCAAGTGCCGGAAATGCAAATTCGGCAAAAAGGTGAATAAGTGTTCGATAAAAATATAAGTTGCATTATTGCATTTTTTGTAAAGCAATTGTTTGGAGTTGCTTAATTCCAGACGGCACTTGGCGGAAATGAATTAAAATATAAGTTGCATCATTGCTATTTTAATAAAGCAATTTTTTGGAATTGCTTAATTCCAGACGGCACATGGCGGAAATGCAAGTTTAGTTAAATTATGTATGTATTAAGGGGCTTAACTGTAATAATAATTCTGGAGCTGAGAGTTGTGTACTTTTTAAAGGAGATCTTTGAGTTCTTGAGTAAGTGAGTTAAGTATTTTTTTTGTGTGTTCAGGGTGTTGGCTTCTTTGTCATGTTTTTCTTTAAATTTTTCTTTTACTTCAAGGGATATCCGTGTGTAGTGTTGCTTGGTGAGACATGGTGTTGAGTTCCATGCTGCATGTTGGACACAATCATTTAAATGCTCGACAGCGTCTTCATTGCTCTTGAGTGGGTGTTTTAAGTTAATGTTAGAAGTAATAAGGGTTCGGAAATACGTCCAGTTGGTTTTCCTGTTATGGAGACAGCAGTGGGCAAGTGATTCAGCTGAATCTTTATTTAATCTGGCAAATATGGGAGAATGATCAACTATCCTCTGACATGAGCTGCAGGTTATTTCACTAGCTGGAACACCTTTCGCTACACAATAGTGTTTGGTTAGAGTAGCCAAAGGATATTTACAGCTCAAAAACAAAAAATTTAACTTAAACAAAAAACAACCGAAAAATAAAAAAATGCCGATTGGCCCTTCCCCCCCCCTGATGGATGCGGTGTTAACCAAACTAGCAACAGTTGCAGAAGCAATTTAAACAAACGCCAGCAAAATTTGCAACAAAAGAACACAACTTTCAGCTCCAAAATTATATCAGCAAACTTGATGCAACCTCTGCCACTGATTACTCTCTATGGAAAACAACAAAAACCTTAATAAGGCCAACTCCAGCACAGTCATAGATTAAAATGGAAACTTACAAATGGGCTTAAACAGATCTCGAAAAGACAAAAACATTTGCTCGTCACTTAACCCGAGTGTTCTGCCCCCCAGGAAATCGAACCCTCTCCGAGCACTGATGAAAAAGTAAAAGATACACTAAAATGCACGCATCAGATACACCCACCCATAAGAAAATTCTCGAAAAATGAAGTTAAAGAAGTGATAAACAATCTTAAAAAAAGAAGGCCCCTGGATATGACTTCATAAGAGGAGAGGTACTGAAACAACTCCGAAAAGGAGGACTCGCTTTCCTTACGTACATATATAATTATATTACATTATCTGGTTTTGTTCCACCTCAATGGAAAGTAGCCCAAGTAAAAATTATCCTCAAACCAGGAATAAGCGTTGTACAAGTAGAATCATATCGATCCATCAGCCTATTGCCTCTAAAGTAATGAAATCCCTTTTCCTCAAAAGAATAATGCCCATAATTGAAGAACGAAATAAAATCCCAAATCACCATTTCGGTTTGAGGAAACAACAGAGTGCCATCGAACAAGTCCATAGACTCATAAACAGCATACACTAAGCATTTGAACAAAAGAAATATCACAGCGGCTTTTCTCGATATACCTCAAGCCTTTGACCGCGTTTGGCTGATGGCTTACTCTATTAAAAAAAATACACTCTTCCAATAAATTATTACATATTTATTAAGTCCTACCCCGAAAATCGATATTTCTTTGTTAGACAACACGCGAGACAGTCTGAATTATGTGAAAGTTGAGCTGGTGTACCCCAAGGGGGCCCCATCCTTTGCTTGCTATACACATACGATCTACCAGCTTCTGAAGAAGCAATAGTTGGAACGTTCGCGGATGACACTGCCGTACTCACAACTGAGCCCAAACCCCATGTGGCCTCCCAAGAACTCCAGAAAGGGCTTGATAAAATAAGTAATTGGTTGAAAGAGTGGCACATTAAGCCAAACGAGACAAAATCTTCCCAAGCCCTTTTTACACTAAATCGAAAACTTAGCCATCCGTTAAGCTCAATAAAATATAGTAATTATCCTCCAAAATAACGCCACAAAATATCTCGGCATGCATCTTGATAGAAAATTACTTGGAAAACCCATATTTTCACCAAACGGAAGGCTCTAGGAATAAAACTTAAAAGCTTTTATTGGTTACTAAATCGAAATTCTCATGTTTCTCTCGAAAGTAAGCTCTCAGTTTACTAAGCTATCTTGAAACCGATATGGACATATGGCACTCAACTTTTTGGCGCTGCATCTAACGTCAATATCGAAATACTTCAAAAGGTTCCAGTCGAAAATTATCAGAATGATCTCAAACGCCCCTTATTATATCACAAATGCTCAAATTCATCCTGACCTTAAAGTACCCACAATCACTGAAGAAATACGAAAATATGCAATATCATACCTACAACATACGACTACAATCGCACTCAAACTTGGACACAAAAATAACTGCAAATCCCATAACCTTCACCAGACTCAAGAGAAAATCTACAAAAGACCTTATATGATAAGTTAGGTTAGGTTATGGTGGTAGTCGGTCTGCACGACCAACTCACTTAGACCTTACAGGTCCGTTGTGACACCACTGTGCTATACGGGAACCTCATTTATCTTCCTTCGTGGAAACATTTTGTGGCTCTTATAAAACGTAGTATTGATGCCAACCCCACGCGAGACAGTTCTGTAAGAGAATTAAAATAGTATTTACCTAGACAACCTGCTCTGATTAGTCCTCATTTGATACCGACCGCTTTTTTGCAATTATATAATGCAACGTTGGCCTTCTTTACTCTTTCCTCAATATTAGTTTCCACGTGAGTTTCCTGAGTCCTAGGTACTTGACATTCTCTTTCAAAGGAATCTCTTCTTCTTCTTCTTAATTGGCGCGATAACCGCTTACGCGATTTTGGCCGAGTTTAACAAAGCGCGCCAGTCGTTTCTTTCTCGTGCTAAGCGGCGCCAATTGGACACACCAAGTGAAGCCAAGTCCTTCTCCACCTGATCTTTCCAACGCAGAGGAGGCCTCGAATACTTTCAAAGCCGGAGCGTTTTTATCCATTCGGACGACATGACCCAGCCAACGTAGCCGCTGGATCTTTATTCGCTGCGCTATGTCTATGTCGTCGTAAGGCTCATACAGCTCATCGTTCCATCGTCTGCGATATTCGCCGTTGCCAACGTACAAAGGTCCAAAACTCTTACACAGAATCTTTTTCCCAAACACTCCAAGCGTCGCTTCATCGGATGTTGTCATCGTCCACGCTTCTGCGCTATACATTAGGACGGGCATGATGAGAGTCTTGTAGAGTGTTAGTTTTGTTCGTCGAGAGAGGACTTTACTGCTCAGTTGCCTACTTAGTCCAAAGTAGCACTTGTTGGCAAGAGAGATTCTACGTTGGATTTCAAGGCTGACATTGTTATCGGTGTTAATGCTGGTTCCTAAATAAACGAAGTCTTTTACTACCTTGAAATCATAACTGTCAACAGTGACGTGGGTGCCGATACGCGAGTGCGCCGACTGTTTGTTTGAAGACAGGAGGTACTTCGTTTTGTCCTCGTTCACTACCCGACCCATTCGCTTTGCCTCTTTACAAAGGAATCTCCACACCCTTAACAATTAGCGGGAGATTATAGGGAGCCTATGTTTCTTTGTGAAGAGAATTATTTCAGTTTTTGAGGGGTTTACTTCGAGTCCCCTGCTCTCAATCCAGCTTCTAAGTTGGGCCATGTTAGAGCGCAGAATATCCATAAGGGTGTTAGGATATTTGCCTTTAACGGCAATTGCTAAGTCATCTGCGCAAGCTGTGACGTGACAACCCCCTCGTTCCAAGGCCAGCAGTAGGGAGTTTACTGCCAAAATCCAAAGAAGAGGGGAGAGGACTCCGCCTTGCGGTGTGCCTCTGCAGACCTGTCTGCTTACAGTAGTGCTGCCTAATTTAGCCGTTATATTTCTTTTGACGAGTATATCTTCTATCAGGGCTACGACATGTGGTTTAACTCCAAAATCTTCTATTGAATCTACTATAGCGTTTGCACTTATATTGTTGAAGGCGCCTTCTATGTCTAC
The DNA here is from genome assembly GCF_027943255.1 of Anastrepha obliqua. NCBI lineage: Eukaryota > Metazoa > Arthropoda > Insecta > Diptera > Tephritidae > Anastrepha > Anastrepha obliqua. Next base: position 234,495 of record NW_026562182.1, on the reverse strand, counting down.
GAAAGCAACCAATGCAAACTCTTTGTCTGATAAACTTTTTTCCACCAACCCGACGAGTGATTGTAAGGCGGTTTCTGTAGACTTCCCTTTAGTATAGGCATCGCCGAAAAGAGCCTATTTAAAGGCACGACACCCCGTAAGTATTTATCCATTATTCTCTCCAGTATCTTGAAAAGAAAAGACGTTAGGCTAATGGGCCTGAAGTCTTTGGGGTTAGTGTGTGAGGACCTACCTGCCTCTCAAAGGAAAGCAGCCGGAATGGGGCGGTAGACATGAGAAACTGATTTTGCTGCATGATAACGCCAGCCCACACGTTGCTAAATCGGTCCAGAAATATTTAGAGGGACTGAATTGGGAAATCTTGCCCCAGGTATTGCACCTTCCGATTACCATCTGTTCCGATCAGAACATAAGTAAGCCAAAGTCGACTATTTCAAGTCTCTCGTTCAAGTAATGAGATTATGGACTTAAAACCTTCAAAGTACCAGAAAAATGTTACAAAATGCAGCGTAGTGCGCATAAAAACGGGTCCCTTCGAAAAGTTCCTTGCATCAGATGCAATCGAATTGGAGTCGCGAAAAAAAAACAAAAAAAAAAAAAGACCTCGACACAGTGCAACAAAGTGAAGCCGCACAGACAGAGACACAAGAAGACGAGCCTATAGCATGAAAGCTGGCTACAAATATGGTGGACCCAGACGTGGGTGAATAGAATTGGTCATTTATGGTCGATCGTTTTTGTAGCCACACCACACGACGCAGTAGACGCCGGTCGCTGTAAGTGCGAAGGCATTTTGAACTCTACCTCACCCACCAAAAACAAAAAAAAAAAACAAAAATTGGAATCGCGACTCGACATATTGAACTCCAACAGCGAAAAACTTATGAAGTGTCCATCGAAAATAGAGGAAATCGATGAGGAAGACATTGCTCGTGGAGAGTTAGAGGACCTAATTGTAAAAAAAGTCTATTATAAAGTCTATTCTGACAAGAAATAAATCGCCAATTGCCGAAACATCGTTCATTGCACCTCACAATTCGCGAATACCAAAAATGTCGCTTCTCAAATTTAAATGGGAATGTTCAGAATTTTTCATCTTTATGAGCCTGCTTGAGAGTTTGGTGTACACAGATCCCACAATCCCGGATATTGAAAAGTTTAATCACTTAGTGTTATGTCTATCCGGGAAGCCTTAGACACAATGAAGTCCTTCTAAAAGTCGGAAGAAAACTATCCAAAGGAGTTGGCAAGTTTGAAAAAAGTATATGGCAAGAAATGCCTGATATTTTTTAATGCAGTGTCAAAATTTTTTGATTTGTCAAAGATCCAAACACCTTCTACGTTGCCTTTGCGATCTATGATCGATGCAGTGTCTGCAGTATATGACTCTCTTCTATCGCCGAATGACGATAAGCTCATTTCAAATGCACAATTGATCCCACAACTCGACCAAAGTGAAAGGAGCAACTTGACCATGATAAGCTGCCGCTTTGCGCTGGGTGTGAAGCTATGCTCAATAAGAGATACCAGCATCTACCAGCTGAAGAAGCTTCCTCATCCTAACAAAAGCTAAACAATGAAAATACGCAGTAGACGACAAAAAATCAACAACTGCAACACTCAAAAACAAAATTTATAGCGACAAATTCCAAACAGCCGACTTGCCTTCACTGTGGCTCGAAGGGCCATTATTATAATACCTTCAAATAAATTCAAAGCTCTTACTGTACTTAAAATATTTGAGTTCGCAAATCTATTTCGCTGTAGGGTAAGACTCCGTCAGAAAATATGAGATTTGCAAGTGGTCTTTCGATTTCTTTGAAACTTTGGGAAATATTAGTTCTAGCTAAGATACATTCGAGCCTAAAAGGATTTTGAAAAATTTTCAAAATTGAGTCATCTACGCCATGTTGAAAATCGGAACCGTGTTTTTTTTAAAAAACAATATTTCTTGAACCGTTGGATGGATTTCAATGCAATTTACAGACAATATAGAAACAAATAAGTAGCAGGCATTGCACCTTCCGATTACCATCTGTTCCGATCAATGCAGTCAGACTTTATTGGATATCGGTTCACTTCTTATGAGAACATCGCAAACTGGCTCAATGAATGGATCAAGCCAAAAGAAGGCGAATTTTTCGGCAGAGGAATCCGTATGCTGCAAAAAAGATGGAGTAGAGGTGTAGCTTCCAGTGGCATATACTTGGCATAATTTCATGTATTATTTAGTTGTTTAAATAATAATAACTTTGGCTAAGAAAGGACGGAAATTTATTCCCATACCAATATCATAAAATGCGTGAAAATTTGGATTCTTTCTTTTAACAATTGCATGTGAAAAATTAGATCATTAAAATGTCCACGATGAGCACGTCTACAGATAAAGGATGAGAGCTTCGAGATATGGAAGGCAGTCCTTGTTCTATCCCCTACAGAACCATTTCTTTGTAATTGTTTCCTCATCGCGTTGCGCATGCTGCTGCTTCTGCGCCTTCAAAGGTACTTTCTTTTGGTTTTTATTTAATAAAGAGCATATATTTGTATTTACAGTTATAAATACATATGTATGTACATGTATAGTTAATATGAAATTATCTACTTTCATGTGACATAAATTACATTTGGCGGCCGCCCTAGCCGAATGGGTTGATGCGGAAGACGTTGACTCGAATCTCCGTGAAACACCATAATGAAGAAAAAGTGTTTTCTAACAGCGGTCGCCCCTCGGCAGGCAATGGCAAGCCTCCGAGTCTATTTCTGCAATGAAAAATATCCTCGTAAAAAATATCTGCCGTTCGGAGTCGGCTTAAAACTGTAGGTTTATACTTTGTTGGGTTTCTTTTAGAATCAATTACAAAAATTACTAATTTGGTTCCACCCTTCAAGTATCGCCGTTTTAAGATCAGATTTGTTATGGATGCCTTATTTTTTTATGTTTGTCTTCAAAACCGACCACAAATTTTCGATGATGTGGGGCATTTATATATAACATTAAACATATTTGTAATATTTGTGATTTGTGCTTAGGATCGATACGTTGATCTTCTATTTGTAGTCTTCTAGTGCTTGAAACTAAGTTTTCTTTCAGAAGCTTTCAGTAAACAAATTTGTCCATTATTTCTTCGATAAAACTCCAATTTCCATTTCCATTTGATGACATGTATGCTCAAACCATAACGCTGCCACCGCCGTGTTTTATAGTAGCTCACAAATTGGGTAGCTTGAGCCCCGTAATGGACTCGTGCCATATATAAAGGTCTGCCATCTGATCCAAATAAATTAATTTTTACCTCGTCTCGCCTGAAAAGAAAAAATCCTGGGGTCTTATTTGGATGGTCAAACGCGAACTGCAATCTCTTAAATCTATTCTTTGCACCTAAGGTTTATAACGAGCTATTCCGAAATTCCAATTTGTTTCCCACAGTACCCTTCGAATAGTTTCTACGAGCGCTTGTTCCTGGATTTTCTCTGTGAATGTTTTGTTTGGAGCCTATCGTCCCTTATTTATCATAAGATTTTCGAGCATAAGGCGCTCAATAATGTGCTGAGTTGTTGACAAACTTAAAAGTACAATTTCAGCTAATTTACGATACGACGTAAGTAATATGTCTGCATACTCTGTTTTTCCAAACCATTGTGAAATATAGAACACCTTACAAAAAAATCGTATCTGTATCAAATAAGGTGTGAGTGACTGTATTTCCAAAGCATCGAATGTGCTACGCTTGAGCGTACATACAAATGCATGTATGCATGAACACGCAAAACACGAGTATACGAACACAAAAAAAATAATAATCGAAAGTCGAGTGTACGTATCCCACGAAATTTTAAAATTCACCTTATTATATAAGTTAACAAATAACACTTAATATATCGGATATTTTATAAGTTTATAATCAACCCTCGCTATCGCGTACTTCATAAGTTAAGAAACAGCCCTCGCAATTGCGACATTACATAAGTTGTATCAGCGCGCTATAGCTGCAATGGTCAGCGACGGTAACCGGACACTTTTGTTTTGCTGCAAGAGTTTCCGTTATCGCCAAAGATTTTGCTGAGTCGGCTTGCCGACCATGACATTGTGGCGTGATGCGAGTTTTGGCTTAGCTTAAGTGAAATATTCTATGTATTTAGTTTTTAGTTTGAATACAGCGCTCTTCCAATAAGTCGCTTAAATAAAGGTGGAAAGCGCGCATTGACGAGTCTAATGCACGTATCTTCTATAAACCCGGCAAGGACAATCTGGTGGCGGATGCCTTGTCAAGACAGCAGCTCAACGCTGTGAATGAACAAGAAATTGAGTCCTGCGCAGCAACGACCCACAGTGAGGTATCTCTCACCAACACCATTGAGACAACAGACAAACCCTTGAATTGTTTTCAAAACCAAATAGTGCTAGAAGAAGCGCGTTTACCCTTAAAACGAAGTTTTATTCTTTTTGGAAATAAGAAACGCTACTTGATCAGCTATACTTGCATCGAATCGCTGCTAGACGAGCTCGAAGATGTAGTTTCACCCAAATGCGTAAATGCTCTCCACTGTAATTTACACACGCTTGCAATGATACAAGATTCATTGGTTCGTAGATACCCGGCCACAAAGTTCTGGCATTGCAAAAATCGCGCAGTGGACGTATTTGCGGTGTGAGATAGAAGGGAAATCCTCACAGCCGAGCATAATAGGGCCCATAGGTCTGCACAGGAAAATATTAAGCAGGTACTCTCGGAGTACTACTTTACAAAGGTGACCAGAATGGCCAGTGAAATAGTACAAAATTACAAAACATGTGCTGGGGCTAAATATGATAGACACCCCAAAAAACAAGAGCTTGGGGAGACACCGATCCCCTCACATGTAGGTGAGATGTTACACATAGACATTTCCTCCACTGACTGTGACAATGAACCGTCATTGAATTCAGAGACCATAGTGACTATGCTCGCAAACAACTATGGGGTCAGCATTTCAAATGCACCACCATTGCATAGCATCTCGAATGGACAGGTTGAGCGCTTTCACAGCACTCTGTTAGAGCTAGCCAGATGCCTAAAGATCGTTAAAGGCATAAATGACACCGTAGAAGTCATTTTACTGGCTACAACTGAGTACAATATGTCGATCCATTCGGTCATCGACCAGAGACCAGTTGATGTGGTTCAGGCGCGCCCAGATGAGCCACAAGAAAAAATACAAGAAAAGATCAGAAACGCTCAGACGATGCTCAGAGCTAGGGAGAACGCAAATCGGCAGAATAGGGTCTTCGACGTTGGTGACAAAGTTTTGGTCAAGTCCAACCGACGACTCGGAAACAAACTCACACCTTTATGTGATGAGAAGGCCGTGGAAGCAGACCTGGGGACCGAGGTCCTCATTAGAGGGAGGGTGGTCCACAAGGACAACCTAAGGTGACTCCCTTGTTTTTTTTACACCTTTTTTTAAGCCACTAGCAAACTCGTATAAGTTAGATATAGTTGTTCAACTTACTTTTAGCCACTTGGCATAGTTTTTATAAAACTTTCTTGGTGGTGGGCCTTAAAAAGAAAAACAAAAAAATTGCTAAAAAAGAAGAAAACAACCTCATTTCACAGGTTTGGATCCATATTACTCCTTTCCTTATCCCTGGCTTCGGCACATGTCATCGACTACTCGCGTGCCAGGTACATTCCCATCGTCGACGGCGAAATCTTGGTATGGGAGAAATACGCCTATGTCAGGCACTCGGCAAACCTCTCAGAGTACGCGCGAATGGTGGAAGAAACAGTCAAATTAATTGACATGTTCCCGCTATCCCACATGAAAAAACTTCTAAGTGTGGACACGGCACATCTACAAGACCTATTGGAGGCGTTAGGCACACACCATAGAGTCGCCAGGAGCTTAGATTTCCTAGGATCCATACTGAAGGTTGTGGCGGGTACACCCGAAGCCGATGATTTAGAGCAGACTAGGTTTACTGAAATGCAATTAATAATGCCAATAATAGACAGATAGAAATAAACACTAGAGTCCAGGATCAGCTTAGCCAGTTAACAATCACTGTCAACAGAATTCTCAAGATAGCCAAAAACTCACAAGTTGACACTAGTCATTTATTTGAAACACTACTGTCTAGAAACAGAATGCTAATGATGGAGTTGCAAAATTTAATGCTTGCTATTACTCTTGCAAAGGCTAACATTGTTAGCCCAAACATTTTGGCCCACTCAAATTTGAAATCAATTTGGCTAGAGGAACCCACCAACACTCCCATAGGAGATCTCCGTTGCGTCCGTAAAAGTTCTTAAATCCATTAACACCATACACTTTATAATTAAATTCCCCAAGATTAAAAGAGCTTGCAGAAAGATCACGATTTATCCTGTCGTCCACAAGAACTTCATAGTGCGATTGCTTGACAACGTCATAGCCGAATGCGATGGAGAAACCCACACACTGCAGAGTTGCGCCGCTTCACCTGGAGCCACATTTTGTCGTCTGGCTTTGGAAAGTTCATGTGCCAAAGAGCTCCATGCAGGTGGCACGGCACACTGCGAGATCCAGCCGAGCAACCTGGAAATAATCACCCATGTAGATGACGGAATCATCATCCTCAACGATGGGTCCGCAAGGATTCAGGTGGACAACGGCACTGAGATCCAGGTACAAGGCACGCATCTCATCACGTTCGGAGACCGAGTCGCAATTAACGGGACTCTGTTTTACAATCACAACAACGTACGCAATAGAGTCCCGGGTATTGCCAATTCTCCCTTGCTGAACATCACTGCCACCCAAGATGTCCTCAGCCTCCCTTACCTTCATCGTTTGAATGAACGTAATCTGGAGGTGATACAGCAATTCGAGAAAAACGCCGGAACTGATCAAGCTTATCGTGTGGCATTCATCATTAGAGCCATATGCTGTGCTTTAATCTGCATTGGCCTCACTCTTTGTCGAATCATCGGTGCAAAGAAGTCTGCAAAGCAGTTACGAGAAGTCGTCGCCGGGATTGGGTCGGCCGAGGACGGCCTTATACTTGAAGGGGGAGTAGTTAACAAATAACACTTAATATAGGATATTTCATAAGTTTATAATCAACCCTCGCTATCGCGTACTTCATAAGTTAAGAAACAGCCCTCGCAATTGCGACATTACATAAGTTGTATCAGCGCGCTATAGCTGCAATGGTCAGCGACGGTAACCGGACACTTTTGTTTTGCTGCAAGAGTTTCCGTTATCGCCAAAGATTTTGCTGAGTCGGCTTGCCGACCATGACATTGTGGCGTGATGCGAGTTTTGGCTTAGCTTTAGTACAAGAATACAGCGCTCTTCCAATAAGTCGCTTAAGGGGTAACACCACTGTAGAAATTTCAAAAAATTGATTTTTTTTTTATAAGCTTAAAAAATTCTTTGAACCTTTTAAAATACAGAACAAAAAGTTTTATACGTTACCGAAGTTTATTTCATAAATATTTTAAGCTTTTAACCAAGCGTTAGTGACTGCTACCTAACGATTTCTCCAAATTTCCAAACTTTAAAAGCGTTTTTCTCAAAACACGTTTTCTGAAATTGGCACGCAGCATAACTCAAACAATTTTAAATATTTTTAATCAGGTTTTTCACTACGTCTGTATAATAACCTTCTTAAGAGAAAAGCGTAGGGGATTTTCGATAGATTAATTTAAAAGATTGTTATAATTATTTAAGTGCCGTTTTTTTAGTCCAAAATAGAGTTTTTTCCTTCAAATGCTTGCTAATTCCACAAAAATAAATATTTTTTAAATCCCCTACGTGTTTCTCTAGCTATTCTTATCTAGATTAAGAAAGAACAAATTTCCTTGTTCCAGATTAAAATTTGCACCCTCTGTGCCGCGGAGCTCCTTCAAGAGAAACCACATTACAAAAATGTCTCCAATACCGCCATTTTGTAAAATTTTTCGATCAATCTTTGTAGTTTTGTAGTTTAGTATATAAGTAATAACTTCCCAAATCAGAGTGATTGTTTTCCCTTTCTTTCTATACAAAAAAATTCTTTAAAAATCGTGTTTATTTTACGCGTGTAGAGTGGTGTTACCCCTTAAATAAATATTCACCCCGGCACTTGGCCGTTAAATAATTTGTTTTATTGTCTGAGCCCGAGGCTAGCAATAAGATGCACAGTTCGCCTCTCAACCTAATCTTCACCCACAACAGGACCGGAGAATATTAATTTATATATATATATAATATATATATGTTTATACGTTTACCGTGCTCAGTGCTTAGGCAAAGACAAATCGACAACGCACTTGCTTTGTGAATTTGCCCTTCCCCTTCTTTTTACTCGAGTGTCCGCATCTATATGTCTGATTGCCAAAAGTTTAGTGACTGTGATTCTATCTCATTATTTACTAAAGGCTTACTAATTATTCGCTAAACTCGACATACTCCTGATTACCTTCTCTATTCCAATTATTTATGTATACTTTATTTCTCATAGGAATCACTGCATCAAATACAAAACCTGAGATAGAAACTGGAGGTGCTGCGCGTTCGCTTAAGGAACGTTTTGAGAGAGGTGATATATTCAAGGACTCTAGAGATCACAGTAAAGAGAAATCGTGCATTAAAAGTGGACTACAAAATGAAGCTGACGTGTTTGAATCCGGTAAAAAAGAAAAGCAGAAAACTTGTGATAGTCCTTGTCGGAAATAATTTATTCGGAGAGTATTTTACATTTACTGAATATACATTCATTTTCCAGCGATTAGCAAAACATCACGGAGCATTTTTATGGAATTAGATGCTAATGTAGCTGCTGGCAACAAACAAATGAACACATCAACGCCGCTAAATCGACAGCTGAACCAGCAACATTCATATAATATAAAGCGGCATAGTAACGAAAATTATTCCGAGGTAAGAAAATTACAATATATTAGTCTTGATGAAGTGCAAATGCACCCTAATTTACTCTGTTAACCGCTTACTATAAAACAGTAGGCCTCTTTGATTCGCCAAACATTAGCAAGTGGAGAATAGATGAAAAGGCGCTGCCCAAAATTATATTTGTTTGGAAGCACTTAATGAGTCTTAGTAAAACCGGTTTCATACACGTTAATATTTGTTGCTTAAACTCCTTACTTGTGATGCTTGTGCTCTGTCAACACCCTTTATGTTCTCTTTCTTCTTAATGTTGTTATTGACTGTAGACCAAAAACTAACAATTGCAAGGTATATGAACATGACGGACAACACCAAGGGAGAACTCGCAAAGTTAAAGCAACAAAAATCTCCCTGCATGAGCCTTTTTTTCTAACGCTCGTTTATAATAGCCTAACGAAATCGAGACAAATATGGAGAAAGTATGTCTGTTCGTCCAAGCCAAAAATTCTGGAGGCATAGTGTGTTACAATAGCTTTTTAGTCTCATTCGTACACTATCTAGTGTTTCTAATAAACCTCTGCAGCGATTTTAAATCAGTGTTCAATACGTGATTTAGTCTAAGGAAATGAGAAATTGTCATGATATCGGATGATTCCATAACGGCTTATCTGCACATCTTCCTATTAGGGGTTGCTCTGTTTGAATTTTCATGAAGACGTGTATATACTTATATGTACAAATTGTAAAATATTTATTTTTTAACAAAAGAATTTACAATAATCTTGTAAGCTTAGCAAAGCTAACAATCGTAGTCATCTCCAATCTGGTGCATTTGAAAAGAACTCCCATTAACCAATTCTAATCGGATGAAGATGAACTTCATACTTAATTGCTCTTTACTGTTAACTACTCTGTACGCTCTCACACCAGTCGACTCCAACTTTCATAGTAACTGCGAGCGATGCGTATGATGTTCGCTGTCAACTGCACTCACTCTCCCAGCAGTCGACTCACACTTATTAGAGCCGTATGCGTATGATGTTCGCTAGTTGGACAGAAGAAAGAATGTTCGATTGCGTAGGAGACCAGCAGTTATTTCTGCGTAACTCTTCCCCTTCTAAAAGGCGGCTTCCGCGATCCTCGATGGTCTGTGACGTAGTACGTTCAATTTACAAGCCGCCCTATGTTGATAAAACTTCTGCCAAGGATGCTATAGCGACTTAGAGAGTGTTGTAGAGGTCAAATACATTGAACAACTGGATGTGAAATCCATAAATGCAAGGTGAAATGCTGGAATTAGAGAGCGTATGCAATATCATGATTGCAAGATCGCATTTTCTTAAAACTTCTAATTATAATTATAATTAATTCAAAAATAAAATAATCCTGAATTGTTTACATAGGTATAATATGTGAAATGGTTTTATTATTTAACTTTTGTAGAAAATCGAATCCGAGTTGTTATTGTACGTATATAAATTAATATTTATTTCGAATTGCCTCTATGGACTACCCCCTCTTTAATTAAAATTGTAGTCCCTAAATCTTTCTCAACTATATGTTCTTCATGGAGTGGTGTTAATTTATTTCCAAGTCTGGTATTTCTTATTACCATAACCCTATCACCTTTTTTTAAATACACGTTCTGTTTTTCGTTTATTGTAAGTTCTTAGTACCAGTTTCTGCGCATGTCTTGTACGTTCTGATATTTCATTACTCGTATTGTCAGCCGTGGCTCGATGTCAATTGGCCTCTTTATAGTCACGGAATGTATTGTTTTGTTATATTCAATAGTTGACAGCAATATTGTGCCATCAATAAGTCTTTCTAACTTCAAGCATCTAGCAATCTCTACTAAAGCAGTGTGAAACCTCTCTACTTGACCGTTAGAACTGCTATGCAGCGGTGGAGCATTAATGATTTCGATACCGAATTTTTTGGAAAGAAGATGTCTGACAGTGTTTGAATTCAGCGATGTCTCGTTGTCACAGTCAATAATTTTTGCTTTAGGAACGATATTTAAAATTTGTATAAGTTGGGGTTTTATGTCCACAATTGTTCTCGACGCTATGGTTTGAACGATCGCGAATTTGGAGTACTTGTCCACACATGGTAAGAAATACTTTGAATCGGTAGAAAAGGTATCAATATGAAGGACTTCTCCCGAATATAATTGAATGGGGGTGTCTCTACTATTTTATGTCTTTGATGACGCCTGTTGTATTTTGATTTTGAGCAAATCTTACAGTTTATCACAATCTCTTTTTTTTCTTTCTTTGGGAAAATGTAGTCTTTCAAAATTCGCTTTACAAAGTCCTGCGCGATTGTGCTCCGTAGTTATTATTTCAAGCTGGTCATTTGGGTCAAAGATGTAAATTACATAATTTTTAGTGTATCATAATTTAGAATTTTGAAACATTTGGTCTAAGTCATGTTGAATGTATGCTAGGATTGATAAATAATTATATAATGTACTGCATTGACTATATTAGTGTTTACAAGATTCTAAATAGTATCCAAGAGAGTGCTTTTATCACAAAATTGTATAATGTATCTTGCTCTATTTCCGAAAAAGATAAATGTTCGTTTGGAAGGAATTTCAGCTTCTTCAATAATAATTTGATTTCTAAAACAATTAACTGGCTGCCTCTGTGGTATTAGTTAGGGGCCTCTCGCTGTGAATAGTAGCTGAATCTGAATTCAAGTTTTCTTCCATCACATAAACCTGCTGACCTCTGACCGTAGCATCCGCCGCCTACTGAAAAATGATCTCAAAGTCAAGTGTTGGATCTTACATTGTCTTTTCTGAAAAAAAAATTTTTCAAATTGAGCAATTCGTAAACTCCCAAAACGATAGGGTTTATTTTACCGACGGTTCATACGAGAATATGAGTCATCGATTGGCCACCAGGAGGCAGCACCCGCAACAGGCAATAGTTTGGACCGCTGTAATCGTAGATTACAAACTCACCAGACGCGAATCCGATGGATTATTCTCTGGCCACTTGGAGAGAAAGATCCGAACTAAAAGATTCACCAGTCTTGAGGCGCTGGAAAAAGTATTGCCTGCGAGGGAGCCAAAATACCTGCAAGTCACATTCGGACAGCTTGCGATTAGTTTCTAGACCGTCTCAAGGCCATAGTCAAGGCAAAAGTGGTCATATCGAGCAAAAGAAAATGGAGTCTTAATTTTGTATTATTTTCACACATTTTTTACTTTGAATTGAGTAAGTTTCCAAAATAAGTTTATGGCCTTTTTAATTGGTTTCACTTCGAGTGCCGGACCCTGTGTAGCATAGTTTCACATTGTGTTCGTCGATAAATGCTTTCTAACGTTTGATTTTTGCGTTTGGATTTCTGTCCGAAACCGCAAACGTTAGTGGTTGGTGGTCGGTAAAAATATTTAAATGTCGCGCGCCATAGAGATAGTTGTGAAGGTTTTTCAGCGTACACACAATTACCAAGAGTTTTCTTTCATTAGTAGCGAAATGAAATTCTTTGCTTTTCAAGGTTCAGGGGCTAGCTTCTTGAGAAAGAACTGCACCAGGCCATAATTGGATGCATCTGTAATTAAATCGAAAGTTTTTTTAAATAAGGGTAAGCGTGAATTACTTCCTCTGATCCTTAAATGTGTTTTAGCGTCTCAAACTCTTTGTGCTGTTGTGAGTTTAAGAGGATTTTAACATTCTTAGATCTATAAGCGTTGGCTTTTCCATTCTCAACTTTTAAAATATCACTCAAGAGTATGGCAAAGTCTTTGACGAAGCATCTGTAGTAACGTGCTAATCCTAAAAAGGATCTAAGACCGTACTATCTTTCGGCAGGTGGGAAGTTTAACATTGTGTTTACTTTGTCAGGGCCAGTATTAATGCCACCCTTTGGTACAATAAATACAATACTCTCATGTTAGCATCATGTAAACTATTCAATACCCAGGCTATGTCTTTGATATGTTGTTCTTTTTTCTGTGAATAAATTATAACGTTATGTACGTAAACACAACAGCTTTTTCTTATTTGTTCCCTCAGGATGTTGTCTATAGCTCTTTGAAAAATGCTGGTGGCGTTTTGTAATCCGAATAGTAGCCTACAAAATTCAAATTTTCCATTTTTTACGGAAAAAGCAGTTTTCTCTCTATCTCGTTCTGCGAGCTCAATCTGATGAAAACCTGACTTTAAATCGAGGTTAAAAGTATTGTGCGAGTCCCATGTTTGATAAAATAGACATAACATTTAGTATCGGGTTTTTGTCGACAGTGGTATTTTTGTTCAGTTAACGAAAATCTACTACTACTATCCCCCAAATGGGATTATTGTATGGAGACCTAGATGGTCTAGTAATGCCATTCGGTAAAAGTTCTTTTATTTTGTTATTAACAAAATCTAATACTTCGGGTACGGATATGGCTTAAAATAAATCGGTTCTTCATGTTTTGTATGAATCGCAGAATCGAATGTGGTAGACATTTGTATTATATGGCAGAGATTCAGTGAGATCGGCGAAAGCTTGTGATCTGTTTTCTATCATATTTAAGAACTCCTTTTACTGCAAGGGGAACGCTTTCTTGTTGAATTTTTAAAGCTTTAACACTTGTACTTCTAAGAAATAATTTTTTTTCAGTTCCGGAATCACGTACAATTTCTCCTTTTTGAAGGACCACGACTGCATTGAGTCGCATTAACTGGTCAAACCCAATTGTCGCATCAAATGTTATTAGATTTGGTAATATAATAAAATCGGAAGTTATACCAAACAAATTAATTTTACATTTCTCTCTTGCTTTGGTTTCGCCATGAATTGACTTAACTACGAATGGTTTAGTTAAGGTGCGTTAAGCAAATGGCTTAATAAAATTTTGTGAAGCTCCTGTATCTACTAAAATTTTTATCTCCCTGCTCTCAGCTCTTATTGATCTTCTGACCGAAGGAAGCTGGGGAGTTTTCCTAAAAAATTAAGTTCATATTCAATAGCTTCGACTTCATGTTCTACATAAGAATTGGTTTCTACTACAACCTCAATTGTATCAGAAATGTGGTGGAGTCTCTGAACTTTTGGCCCAGTGTTCCTATCTGATATGGGCGGTCACTTGATTTGTTGACCTTGGTTGCTACTATTTAATTGAAAAATGCTCAAACTTTGCTGAACGGCGGAAGCGAGATGTGGATGGGTCTACGTACGTTGCTTCAGGGGGAGCCTGGTTTATAAGGTCAAAAAAATCAAAAATCAATCTTTGAATTGGCGTACATGAATGAAAAAAAACGTATGAACCTTTTGAAATGAATCATAGCTTGTTCCCTTCAGTATTAAATTCTCTTCTATTTGAACTAACAAAATAGATAAAAAAAAATTTTCAAGATTTTTATACCAGGTTGAAGTAAATTTTTTTTTGAAGTTGAAATTTTGGAATTTCTCTCAGTTTTCTTAGTTCATCTAGAATAAAAAATCATGATAATTAGAAATCCATTTGAATTTTTTGCTTTAGATAATAATTACGAGCTGTATCTTGTACGCTAGCTGGAAACTCCAGCATTGCAGCGCTCTACTAATTTCTATGTTAAACATTTTTTTCAACTTATTTTAACCAGTACAACATTTTTTTATACTTTTTAAATGTTCATTAAAAGATAGGAAAAATTTTGCAGTGCTAAATTAATTTTTTCTTTAAAAAAAAAAATCGCAAAGAGATGCAATTTTTAGACCTCATAAACCAGGCTCCCCCCTTCACCGCGTTCCTCTCTACTATTACTGTCAGTATTGAATTTTTCTTGCCTTTTTTTGAAAGTTTGGATTTTTGTGACCACTCAATGTTTCCATTTGGTTGTTTTTCCTTTCATTTACTGTTCTACCTGAAAACTGACCCAGGTTCCTTTGCTCAAAACGCTTTGAATAGTTTGCTGTTAACATATGTATATCGTTGATGGTTTGCCTCTACCTCTTGCGCAAGTGCCAAAGCAGAAGGCAAATCTGTTGGACACGTATAAAAGAAAATGTCGCAAAGGGGTTTCCTAAGGCCAGAAACAAAAACACGTAGTTCATCCAGCCTATATTTCTCATTTATTGAGTTAGTTAAACTGCCTTCATAAGTCATGATACATAGTTTTATTAGTAAGTAATGTGAGTTTTCTTTCGACCTCATCGTAGAATTTCAAAACTGTCAGACTTCCCTATCTCAAGGTATTTAATTCTTGTTCAGTTAAATAAATTGGTCGCTTCTCTGCGTAAGTGAAATCTAATCTTGCTATAATGCCCTTGAAGTTCAAAGCAGTGTTGAAGGAAGCCAAAACTGCATCTGCAGGGCCTCTAACTTTATTTGTGATGATTGCCACTTCTTGATAAGGTTTAGCGCTTCCATCATACTGATCATACAATTTAAAGGCGGTATGTGTGGCTTGCCTCCATGAGACGTAAAACTCTCTTGCCTACCTTCATCTTCAGGCAAAGATTTAACAATCAGACTATAAATCAGACTATGAAATTCATGGAAATCCAATGATGACCATATCATTTGTATGAATTAAAAAAATAGGTACTGAGAAAAACACTTACATAATTGATTTTCTTTAAACTCGTGGTTTGATTATGTTCTGTATGTGCATTGATTTGCCAAAGGGCAGCCAAGGCCCGTTAGATGCCTGAGGTAGGTCGTCCAAAATGTTTACGGTAGTATCCAATGATTTTTACAGCAACAGGATTTCTGAATTTGCGCCGCTTCATCCAACACCGTCTAATGTAAACCAAAGGGGAAAACATGGTTCTTTTTTATGTATTCTACGCCATTGACGTCCGCAGACAGTATTAATTTCGTATTTTTAAAATTCCAAGCTTACTATACGAATTCGTAATTTGTTACGGAATCCGTTTTTTAATAGAATTGAGACTTTAAATTTTTAGCAAACCCCACGTTGGGCGCTAAATATAAAAAAATTATTTCTTAGCAAAAGAATTTACAATAATCTTGTAAGCTTAGCAAAGCTAGCAATCGTAGTCATCTCCAAGCTGGTCCATTTGAAAGGAACTCCCATTAACCATTTCTAATCGGATGAAGATGAACTTCACACTTAATTGCTCTTTACTGTTAACTGCTCTGTTCGCTCTCACAGCAGTTGACTCCCACTTGCATAGCAACTGCGAGCGATGCGTATGATGTTCGCTGTCAACTGCATTCGCTCTCCCAGCAGTCGACTAACACTTGCGTAGTAACTGCGTATGATCTTTGGTGTTAACCATGATGGAAAGAATAATGAGATGGCGCCTATCGTGGTACTGTTACTTTGCTCTCAGTGAATTTGACAATTTACGTCTTATTAGTGCCAGCATGCCAGATTACCATTTTCGTAACTTGATTTACCTTTTTTTTGTTATTTAGTCTTGGAGTTTTAGTTCTTTCTTCTTGACATTTTTTTAGCCTGTTCTATATAAAAGTAACGCTTATAAGTTTGTAAAATGTACATTTTTTAAAAATTAGTTCAATAATTCACTCAGTTTTATTTAGCTTTACTTTTTTTAACATCCCGTCGCATTACCAGCGATTGCAGTTATTGTTGGTATTCTTCTCCTTTCAGCAGTCAATCTCTCTCTCTCGCTACTGCAGTGTTGCCTAGCTTTGAACATAAAAACGTACTAAAATGCCCATTCAAAGAAAATAATATAAAATACCAAATTTTTATTGAATTACTTAAAGAACTTTGTATGCGTGACAAATTGTCTTTAAAATGCGCGTTTATTTTTTAAATAAACGTGTATTGATTATGTACAGTTAAATTTATGAGTTTTTCTGTTAAGAGAAACTTTTTTGCTATATTTGAGGTCATGTAACAAGATAAAATACTCCTTTTGTATAAATGCCGTTATACTTTCTTCAGTAGTATTTTGTTGCTTATTTTTAATATGAATACAACTCTTGATGCCCTATGCCCCACTAAGGATTGCGGATTCGATTTGCCATCAAATCTTTTGGCGGCTACAAGTCGCCCGGACTAGATGGCATATATCCTGCCATGCTGAAGGAAGGTGCAGAGTCCGTGACAGCAGCTCTGAAGAAAATCTTCTCGGTATGCCTGGCACTGGCTTACATACCCCGCTCTTGGAGGATGGTGAGGATCGCTTTCATCCCAAAGGTTGGAAAAGACGACTAGACCAGCCCCAAAAGCGTTAGACCCATCAGCATGACCTCTTTCATGCTAAAAAGTCTCGAACGACTGGCGGAATTGCGCATACGTCAGAAGTCGCTGAAGGCTCACTCTCTGTCTCCATTTCAGTATGCCTATCAGAGTGGAAAATACTGCGAGTCGGCACTGCAAAACCTTGTTGCTAGGGTAGAGCTGGCCATCGACAGGAGGGACTACGCTATGGGCATCTTTTTATGCATAGAGGGGCGTTTGATAATGCCACTTTTGACAGCATGTGCAACTCTGCTAGTAGGCACGGCGTAGATCGGGTGCTAGTAAATTGGATTCGTTCGATGCTGGCCCAAAGAATCGTTTCGGTGCGAGCAGAAGAAGATCTGTTGGTGTCGTCTGGCGTTAATAGAGGTTGCCCCCAAGGCGGTGTGCTATCTCCATTGCTCTGGTGCATGGTAATCGATCCTCTGCTCACCACCTCAAACGATGCGGGACTACATATATGTACGCACAATCATATGGGGACGATGTTGCTTGTTTGGTAACAAGCCTTTCGCTTATGAACATCTGCAGGAAAGTGCAGAAAACTCTGGATCGGATTGTCACTTGGGGCTGTGCGAATGAGCTATCGGCAACTCCCGCCAAGACTGGTACTGTCCTCTTTACCAGAAGGAGGAAGCTTGATGGACTCGTTCTGCCAAAGCTAAAAGGAGTCACAATCCAGCTATCCAAGGAAATTAAATATCTTGGAGTAATCCTCGATAGTAAGCTCCTGTGGAAATCACACGTTGAAACAAAGGATCCAAAGCACTGACAGCTTTCTGGCAGTGCAAAGATGTCTTTGGGAAAACGTGGGGTCTCTCTCCTAGCAAGGTCCTATGGATCTACACGGCTATGATAAGACCCATTATCACCTATGCATCAGTGGTCTAGATGAGTAGACTCTCTCTAGTGGGAGTCAGGAGGACCTTATCCAGACTACAACGCACTGTGGCCATCTGTTGCACTGGAGCTTTTCCGATTACTTCAGGCCCGGCACTAGATGCTCTGATTGGTTTACCACCACTTGATGAGGCTTTCATCAAGAATCGTACTTGAAAAGAGATACAGTGTAGTGCTACCAGAGGCTCAGTTGTGGGAAGACTCACAAAATGAGCCCGGAAAACACTGTTTTCGCATTTTTACGGATGGCTCCAGGACCGAGCATGGCTCCGGCTCTGGGGTCTACGTGGAATCCAGCGAGACAAAACTGCACTTTGCTCTTGGAATGCATTTGTGTTTCAAGCGGAGGTGTATGCAGTTCAAGAAGCGATGAACTCTGTTGTGGAAAAACGATGGAGAGACAGATCTATATGTGTCTGCAGCGACAGTCAAGCTGCGCTTATGGCATTAGACAGCCCTCCAACCACATCAGGGGTAGTCCTGTAAATCCAGGCTGAACTATGTCGGTAGACATAATAGCCTGATGCTAACATGGGTCCCGGGACACGTGGGTATCGCGGGTAACGAGACGTCTGACTCCTTAGCTAAGATGGGCTCCGAGGCCAACTTATTTGCGAACCGGATGAAACGATTACACCACTATGATTTTAATTCGCATTCAGTAAATTCAAACGTTTTTTAAAATGTGTAAAAAGGACATTTAATATCCTTGCATAACCTTAAAAGGAGCATACAATTAGATTAACACGAAATATTAAATTTTATAAGAACCAACAAATTTTCATTAACACTAAAATCTTATCAGAGTGACGTTTTTTTAAAATTCTTTTGTTTAATAATAAAGTTTTTGAAGTGAAAACTTCTTTAGAATCGTTGGGAGTGATTTGGGAAAAAGTGAAACGAAAAAAGCGACCAACTTGGCTACGAAGCGTTATATTATATGTTGATATAAACGTAGCGACGAACTAAATAAAAATAACTTTTATTTTTTCTTGTGATTCGAACCAAGGATTTTGGATCGGAAGCTCACATTGCTAGTCGCTCGGCTACCGCGTCATGCTATAGGTGCTGGCCTAAAAGTTATTTAGTTACGAAGCGTTATATTATATGTTGATATAAACGTAGCGACGAACTAAATAACTTTTAGGCCAGCGCCGACAGCATGGCGCGGTAGCCGAGCGACTAGCAATGTGAGCTTCCGATCCAAAATCCTTGGTTCGAATCACAAGAAAAAAATTTTTTTTAAACAGATATTTTATTTTATTTTATGATATGTTCATGAGGAGCTTTTTTTCATGGCAGAAATACACTCGGTGTTTTGCCATTGCCTGCTGAGGGGTGAGCGCTATTAGAAAAATAGTTTTCCTAAATTTTGGTGTTTTCACCGAGATTCGAACTGACGTTCTCTCTGTGAATTCTGAATAGTAGTCACGCACCAACCCATTCGGCCACGGCGTTTGTTTAATTTTACTGATGCAAAAATGAGGGAAAATATTTGAATAAAGCTTGCTTACTGTTTACACATTTTCCAAAGGTGACGGAGAACCAAAAAAAAAAGTCGATTTTCAAACAAATACGAGTGCATATGTGTAATTGTGTTAGAGTTTCGGTCACGCCCCAGCAAAACCTGCGTGCATATGTGTTTGTAACATTCAAAAAAATTTAATTGTGTTAGAGTTTCGGTCACGCAGGTTTTGCTGGGGACGCTCATAATAGCAACCGCGTGTGTATTTTTATATTCGTAAATATTTTCATTTTTAAATATTTACCGCAATTATGCCGAAAAATAATGCAGAAAAGTGTCGTGAATATCGACAGAAAAAAAATCAATAAATAGCATCACGGAATTCATTCACGAAAATTTAATAAAGTATACACCAGAAGTATCGCGGATACTTAGAAAAGATTACGATAAAGTTCCAATGATTTTAAGTGGCGATTTTAACGTAAATTTTGCATTAGACACAGCGGTTCCTTCAATTGACTTTCTCAATACAACATTCAATTTAAAAATGTGTAACAATCGCACTGAACCGACAACACGATCAAAAACAACAATTGACGCGGTATTTCAAAGATATGTTGACAACATCGAAACCAAAGCATTTGTATCATATTTTAGCTATCATAAGCCACTCGTATCATTTGTAGAAATTGAAAACATTGAGGATGAATAATAATAAAATGAAGAAAATAAAATATGAACTTTATAGCAATATTATAATGAACCTATAATTATCCCGCCCCTAATGCTGCTTTCGTCTCATTCTCTCTCAGTTTGTCTTACGGAAGGTTTCACTTCTATCCCGTCTAACCGTTAGACTGGTATTTTTTTTTTTAACTTATAGTTGGTAGCTTTAAATTAAAAATAAGAAACAAACACCAACTTAAAAATTTTCGCATTTTGATATATAAAAAAGCACTAAAGCACGAAGAGCAAATGGTTACAACTCGGCCAACGTGACGCCACGCACTTTCTGATGGGCGCAATCTGGTTGCTATCATTCTTGGGGGTTAACTGCACTGGCTCTCACAGCAGCCGACTCACACTTGCAATGTAACTGCATGGGATGCTTTAGAGTCGTATGTGTATGATGTTCGCTAGTTGAACAGTATAGAGCAAGTTCGTTTACGTAGATGACCAGCAGTTATATCTGGGCTCGAATTATCACATTCGCGAACGTACCACTCGTTACTGAGAAATGTATATTTCGGAGTATGGAGTACTTGAACTTACCTTCTTATGGTAGTTTCGTATGATGACAATTGTGAACGAGTGCTGAACGTACTCGATTGATCGTACTGTCATTCGAACACCGACAGCCGCTCGTAAACGACCAAATTAAAGCAAAGATGTAAGTAAATTGTAAAAATGCAAAATTGTAGTTGCAAAAAACCAACTGCCGAATACCACGCAAGGCAGATATACGACAGGTAGACTGTGGGAGGAGCTGGCAACGAAATTGAATGCTATTGGGCTCCCAGTTAAAGATGCCAAGATGTGGAGGAAGGTGTGTATATAAATGATATACAATATTTTGAAAACTTATTATTATTCTTGGTTTTTATAGGTTTTTGCTGATCAGAAGTATCAAGCAAAAAAAAGCTTTCTTTCAACAAGGCCAGTGAGGAGATACTAATCGAAGAAACAGGACTTGAGGCTTGTGTAGAGGGAATCCAAAATGTTCCAGCATTTGGAAGTGCCCAAGTGCGCGAATACCACACAACATCAGTGGCAGTGAATGCAATGAGGTGGAGTCAAACTCTGGTCATAGCTAATTACCAGGCCTGTCTGCACCAAAACTCCGCGAAGCAGAACACCGGGGAAAAAGAGTGGAAGTGACGAGAAGCTGGCGTTGCTCCAAGAAAATTTTAAATCTATGCATGAATTCCAAAGGAGTTTGGACTCAAAATTGGACAGACTGGTGCTAGCGCAAGAGAGAATGCTGGCAATAAAAGAGGAGAAACATCGCATCCTGCAAGCAGCGCTCGAGATTGACTTTGAAATTAAAAGACTGCAACTAGAAGCCCTCTCGACAGCTTAGGGAAATAAGACCTGTTATTTTATATTTTAGTTTTAAGTATTCATTGGAGATTTTTTTTATTTTATAAGGTTTTGGATTTTATGTGATTTACTTTTGTATTCTTTAGTATTTAAGTATTTACACTGACGAACATTTTTATGTGATAAAAATAAATAAAAAATTAATTTGCATATCTTTTTATTTCACTTTAAGTATAGTACAAAGGCATATGTATGTGTACATATATTTTTAATTTCGAGAAAAATTTAGTGAGGAATATCTTATTTGGTCTCTTATTGTTTGGCCTATTGTAGTGAGATGATTTGCTTCACCGGCGCCGATTTCAAGTGAATGGTCAGAGTCATAATTCTGAGGATTGTAGTTAATTTTAAATTTAATGCAGACGTTGTGTAATGCAGCACATACGTTAGCAAATCTTGCCATTTTGTAGGATGGTATCGTCCTCTCTTGCCATATCCTAAAATTCTCCAGCGCCCTTTTAGAATTCCAATGCTTCTTTCAATAATGTATCTTGCCTTGGAGTGAATATCATTGAAAATTGCTTCACTTGAATCATCCAAAGCGTTTCTATAAGGGGTTACGCACCATGGTTCAAGGGGGTAGTCAGAATCCCCTGTTACAAAGTAAAAAAATCAGTGGAATACACGTTGCGAAGATTTGAAGGATTGGGAACATACCTAAAAGCCATGAGTTATCCTGCCTATTGTTCTGAAATCGTTCTTCCAAAACTCTTCTCTGGTCTGAATGTTTCCAAATGATGGAGTCGTGAGCGGCACCACCGTATTGACAATTGATTGCCAAAATTTTGTAGGTGTGGTCACATACCTAGTAAAAAGATTGTAACAAATATCACATTTATTCAAGCAATATATTGTAATAGCTACTTACTACCATTGCGTTGATGCTATGATAGCCTTTGCTATTGAAGTACATGTGCTCGTTTGCTGTAGGTTTTTGCAAGCCGATGTGAGTGCCATCAACGCAACCTATAACTAAAAATTTCCTATAATTAGTAAAAATATAATTTAAGTTGTCTGTATTTACCTCCAGGTATTTTATACTGCTTCACAAACCACTCCTTGCAGCTAAGTGAATCTTCTGGCGCAAGTCGTATTAACTGCGGGCATAACTTCCTTTCCAAATATGTTCATATCTATGCCGTTCCGTTTCTTTCAGATGGCATGCATTTCCATACCAAAACAAACAAACAAAACAAGAGATGGAAATATTACATTGGGTTAAGATTTACTACAAGTAAAACAAAAGGTCAAATTTGTTTTGTTGATTAATTCATTGCTTATATGATATCTTACTCCTAATAGGGCTCCAAACACAAACTGCTGAACCATCAAATGTTAAGGCAATTCCTTAACTGCCTCCTGCAACAAAAGTTCTCATTGAACAACAATATATGAGGCGTTTTCTTTGAAAGTGGTGTAAGTTCATTATCAAACAAAAATTAGTTAATGATCTAAATGCATACAATTTGCTATGATTTTTTTGTTTATAAACTTGTCCAAAAAAATATTTTAAAATTTTCTTTGTTTTTATCATCACAAATTTTCGTAGTTAATGAAGATCCAAATATAATTGCTTTGAAAATGGTGTAAGTCCACTTTCCTCAAAGACATACTAATATTTAGTTCAAAATTGTACCACATAATTTATTTAGTTCATTTTTATATGTGTGCAAACATTGTAAATGACACACATTTTTATAGTTTCCTGGAATTTCTGTTCTGCCCGTTTATTATAGAACATAAAGTCATATAAGGTCACCAAGAAATTGGTTCTTGTTGCTTGAAGCATTTTGAAAATGTAACCACGTAAGAACATGTAACAGCCTACAGTGGACTGGACAAAATAAAAATTTGAAACTGGCTTTAATGTGGCTTAAAGTTGTTCAGTCCCCCAAGAACGGCGCCAAAATTATCGAAATATCGATTTTGGAAGCATTGAGAGTACAATAAGAAAAAAAGATTAATTGTATGTCCTTAAAAACTATTACACTATCACAAAACAGTTCCGAAAATATAAAGAGTTTATTTTGCGTGAAATGAAACAAGCTCATTTTGTTTCTACAAAATCTTTAGAAGATGCGGTTCTAAGAAGGCGAAAAATGTCAATAGTGGAGAAGTAAATGGGTAGAAATATATTAGATTTTAAAAAGCAAACCATACATAATGTTCAATAAAACTTAATTTAGTGATTTTAAATAACTAAATTTATTGCTCTCACGGGGAAGACAGAGCAATACAGATCTTTGGAAATATAGTAGACCACGTTTACACAATCATTCCAGACGTAGATTAATTTATTTCCATATATCGCTCCAATACATCATGACTATTTTTTAAAACTTCATCATATTGATATTTTAATAGTAAGAGGATAAATAATTTTGGTTGAATAGTAATAGTAGCCTTAAGTCAATGGCCTTTTTATTTTTTTATTGTTAAAGTATTTAAAAACTTCGTAAAACCTTGTAAAAATGGTTTTTTTCAATGGAGATCCCGTAGTTAATATTTTGTAACTATAAGATCTTTACTTTTTGTTGACTTTGAAAGTCCTTTTGAAGTCATTAAAATTACAATATAAATGTTTGTTAATCACGTTAAAAATCACGTCATTATAAATTTAAATTAATTTATTGTTGAAAAAGTACAAAATTAACGTAACAACATTTGTCCATATTTGTCAAATTATTCAAATGCAAAACCTTAAGTATCTCCATATAAAATAAAATACACTTATACCACTTTCAAAGAAAACGGCTCATATAATATGTTCACACACGTCTTTCAACTTATCATACATACATATCTGTGAACGTCAAAATACTTAATCAATATTGATTCTTTAGGGACACTCACTAAATAAGCTTAATGCACGATAATGTGATAGAGGCGATCTCATACGAAATTTACATATCTGTTTAGCTACTCTTGATTGTTGGCATCAAAAACAGTTGTTTGTTTCCTGCTTTCACATTCCAATGTTTATGCAGCTACTTCACAAATAGCCCGCGATATATCGAGTAATATCGGAGCTTATGATGTAAATACAGAAATACCATATGGGCTCATGCTGTATATACTCGTATTATGATAAATAATAATATAATAAAAAAAAAAGATCTATCTTCTTTAGACTAGAATTGGTGTTGTGTTAGGGCAAGGTAAAGCAAAATGATGCCTTATGTTTGGCACGCAACTTGAAAAACAAAGAAACAATTTTAATTTTTAAATTCCTTGACACTGCTCAAAATACTAAGAAAGACATACTATTAGCACGAACTAATATTTATACACATATGTAGTATATGTGCATACATCTAATGTGCGCTCCATACATACGCGTAATATCTATATACATACCTATAATGCATATCTTCACATCGCAAAAAATAAAGAATTTCACAGCTTTAATTTAAATTAAAATTTATATAATTTTTATTATATATATAATATATACAGCCATGGGCAGATAAATAGCACAAGTGTGAACCTTACATGTTAAGTTAAGTTTTTAGTACGAACTTTGGTTTAATCAAATCCATAAATTGGTTTGTTTACATTTATTACTGTTATTAAGCTTACATTTATGCGAGGAATTTACTGTGTTTTTTCGATGGAATTTTTAGCGTTCTATTTTATTTATGCGGCCGCCGTAGCCCAATGGGTTGGTGCGTGATTGCCATTCGGAATTCACAGAGAGAACGTTGGTTCGAATTTCGGAGAAAGCAAAATTAATAAAAAGATTTTTCTAATAGCGGTTGCCCCTCGACAGGCAATGGCAAACCTCCGAGTGTATTTCTGCCATGAAAAAGCTCATCATAAAAATATCTGCTGTTCGGAGTCGGCTTGAAACTGTAGGTCCCTCCATTTGTGGAACAACATCAAGACGCACACCACAAATAGGAGGAGGAGCTCGACCAAACACCCGAAAAGGGTGTACGCGCCAATTATATATAAATATATATATTTTATTTATGCTAATTGCTGTTTTGAAATGGACACAAAAATAGCACATTTTAACTTGTGCAGCGGAGAGTAAGACCTTAATATTGTTTCAGCGATTTTTAGTATAAATTTTTGTTTCTTAAATACAATTTTTAAGTAAAAATAGGACGTGGAGAACATTGAACGACGGAGAAAAGAGCTCTTATGTACCGTATGAGGCAAAAAGGAAAAAGCTATGCAGAAATAGCTGAAATGATGATGTGCTCTGAGAAAATGGTTTATAATGCTCTTAATTTAGTTAAGAAAGATTCATCCTACTAAGCAAAAAAACGGAACGAAAACCAAAGCCGCGAAAAAACTGATGTTAATGTGGATGGAGCTATAGTACGCAAAAGCAAAGCAGATGCTTTAAGTCGGCACGGCAAATAATGCTTGAAATAAACCAAGAATCTGGTCTACAGGTGTCCAGAAAGCTTGAAGAAAGGCGACTTAACGAGGCCCAGTTGTTTGGTCGCATGAGCAGAAAAAACCACTCCTCTCAAAATGACATATCAAACACCGACTTTCCTTTGCAAAAGCCCACAGAGACAAATCTATTCAGTTTTAACAAAACGTACTTTAGACCGACGAAACCAAAATCAATAGGGTGAGACCAGATGGGAAAACTATTGTACGTCATCCAAAAACTCACGCGCTAAATCCTAGGTTCACAAAAGAGACGATTAAACACGGCGGAAGAAGCATTATAGTTTGGGGAGCCTTCTCCTGGCATGGTGTTGGGCCAATTGTTCGCGTGATTGGTAAAATGGATAGATTTCAGTATCTGGGTATACTCCAGAATAAAATGGAGCCATTTGTGTTTGGGTTTATGCCATTAAATTTGACATTAATACAGGACAATGATCCAAAGCATACTGCAAAGACAGTGAAGCAATGGCTCAGAAGAGAAAAAATTAATCTACTGGATTGGCGGGCGCAGAGCCCTGATCTCAATCCAATACAAAATTTGTGGAATGACGTTAAGGTCAAAATCGCTAACAAAAATTTTAAAAATGTTGATGATTTGTGGGCCGCTTGGTACTCGATTCCAAAGGAGAGATGCCACAAGCTTGTAGGAAATATGGAGCGACGGTTTGAAGAATTAATCAAAAACGGTGGATATAGTACAAAATACTAATCTGGTAAAACAATATTATTAGTTAACTATCTGATTTGTTTACTATTTTTGCTTTTATTTGGAATTTTCTAGGATGTGCTATTTATGTGTCCAGGAGGTTTCGTGAGTTATCAACGTTCTCGTAAATTAAATCAGAACTGAAATTCTGTTTGACCATTTTTTTGTTTTAAAGTGGAAGTAAATAAGTTTTTTATTTTTTTTTTTTGTTGCTTTTTTCCCAATAAAAAATAACACTGTGGTACAAAAAAAAAAGTTGCGAAAAAACTTTGGATCGGACATGGTGAGGGTTGTAGCTTATGAAAAACTGAAAAGAATGGTATAGGAGAAATTTCCAATACACCCCCAAAATCTCATTTTATGGCCATAAAACCGTTTTTCAGTAGGTTGATGTGAAGAATAACTCCTAACTTCGCCAATTTCCATCCGATTTCGAATTTGCTTTTTTAGTTCGAAAGAACAAAAACAAGCCTTTTTGACAGTGTGTTAACATTTTTTCTGAAATGACAACTGACGAGACTGTAGGCGGAAGTATTTGGATTTTTTTTATTTTTTCTCTATTTTTTCGACTTTGACATAATTTTTACGATATTATCCGATATTGAGGATTTTTTTTAGTACCCTACTGTGTTAGTAAATTTAATTTTGCGTCAAATGAGCTATATTTGACTGTAACTGAATTAAAATTAGTAGAGTTGTGCGAGTTTTAAGATTTTTTGTTTTTTTTTTTTACTAATTTGGAATGTTGGTATAGCTTACGCTAAATGGGAATAAGGACGTGTTTTGATGCGTTATTATAGATACGTAATATTTATTGGAGTGTATATGTATACATAAGAGTACACTGTACTGCATACAACAGAACTGGTTAGAACTTACGAAAATATCTGACATATTATAGCACATTTTTTTTTCAATAGAAATATGAAAAAGCTCCCAAGTGTACCAAAGTTCACACTGTACATTGATTAACAAAAGAAGTTTGTTATTATAAGTTAACCTTATTAAAACGTCAAAGTTTTATTGTTTGTTTCATTGAAATTCAAAAGATATAAATCAAAACGTTGCCAGAAAAGTCAAATTTCTCAATATTCTCCGATGATATGGCATCATCAGCCTTATCATAAACCAGATGATTGTTATTTTTATAAAACGGACGTAAACGGTCATCATTATAAAACTTGAAAGCACATAAAGTATGCTGATGTTGCAACTGTTAAGAACCCCGTAGTCTTGGACGATATGATTGACTCAACTGCAGGTCATGAACTGAAGGAAGTTCAACTCATTGCTGATGATGATCAAACTGATAACAATAAACCTGATGATGAAGAGTACTTTCCGTCTGGTTCTAAGTTTTCAGAACGAGACATTGTATCAAATTCAGATTTTCAGGATATTTCTCGTGATTTACATACTTCTATCGGGAAGACAATCTGAAACGCTCGCTTCTCGATTTAAGCAATGGAATTTAGTTGATGACGACTTCAGATGAATGATGATGATCGAATTTCTTACAGAGAAGTATTCAAAACTGATGAAGAAATGACAAATGTACCGTACCATACTAAACTCCAAAGGGCCATTTCCAATGCATTTTTAAGTTTGGAACCAGTGCCGTTGTGTACTGCACCGCACCATACCGTACAGTGCTGCACTGCACAATACTCCAATAAATATTATGCGTTTATAATGACACTTGTTACTATTTTCATGCTTCGAAACGCATACCAAATCTCGTAGTAAAAAAAAAAGAAAAAATCTTAAAACCCACACAACTCTATTAATTTTAATTCAGTTACAGTCAAATATAGCTCATTCGACGCAAAATTAAATTTACTAACACAGTAGGGTACTAAAAAAAATCCTCAATATCGGATAATATCGTAAAAATTATGTCAAAGTCGAAAAAATAGAGAAAAAATAAAAAAAATCCAAATACTTCCGCCTACAGTCTCGTCAGTTGTCATTTCAGAAAAAATGTTAACACACTGTCAAAAAGGCTTGTTTTTGTTCTTTCGAACTAAAAAAGCAAATTCGAAATCGGATGGAAATTGGCGAAGTTAGGAGTTATTCTTCACATCAACCTACTGAAAAACGGTTTTATGGCCATAAAATGAGATTTTGGGGGTGTATTGGAAATTTCTCCTATACCATTCTTTTCAGTTTTTCATAAGCTACAACCCTCACCATGTCCGATCCAAAGTTTTTTTGCAACTTTTTTTTTTGTACCACAGTGTAATTATTCAAAAACATGTGGAACTCTTTGCTTTCAAAGTCTTAATGTGCTCTTTATATAACCATGGCTGTATATATATGTATGTATATGGGTAAGGCTTTCTCAAGTGGGCCACAAAATTACCAAAGTGAATGATCTTACGGACGCATTTCGCGTTGAGACGTGTCCGAAACACGGTTTTTCGCAAGCCGCCCGCGATTCGCCGTTTGTGTGTTCGTGCGCGTCCGCGTAAGTCGAAGCGCGCATTCTGGCACAAAAAAATTAATTTTAAATAATCCTTTTCGAATTGCACGCATTTTTTCCATACACAGATGTTTATTACGTTAATATCCTTAAAAAATTTTCATCCCAGAGGCGCAGAAATTAGTTAAATTTTTAATTGTTTATCAAAAAAAATTATTTACAACAACAAAACATCAAGTTTCGGAACAAAAATAACGTTTTTGGAAAATATCATCCTTTATAAGTCTGCAGTTGAAAAATCGTTGTAATCGGATACTTACTTTACGAGAAATGTGATAATTATTCAAGCGCTGCAAAAAACTTCGATAGTTAATAAAAAAAAAACTATTTAGAATTTTACAACAAAATTTTCTGAGTGTGCTTCTGGAGGTTAGAACTCAGTCCTGGCTGAATTTCATCGCAAAATATTCACTTTGGTAATTTTGTGGCCCACTTGAGAAAGCCTTACCCTAAGACAAGATATATGTGTATGTACTATGTTGTCAACATGCGCTTTGTACAGCTCGTATGAACTTTCAGGCGGCAAATACGAGGCAAGTAGTTATAAAGAGCCTTGTGAATTGGGACAACTTATGCAGACACACATCTGATCCAACAGAGAGTCACCTTTCATGAGGGGGCACGAAAATGCATTTAAGTGACACTTGATAGCACTAAGGACGCCACCCCCACTCAAGCACCCTGTTTTTGCAGCATCCCTGTCTTTGCGAAAAACGTTAAATAAGTTCGGGTCGAAGAATTCATTGTCGCGAAAACTTGTATTGTAAAAACAGGTCTCAACAAGAACGAAGAAAAGAGCAGCATTAGAGACAGCATCGACTGGCACCGAAGCCTTAGCAATGTGTGTGTAGACTAATTCGAGCGAATAGCTCAACATCAACATTAGCAGCAGTAGTAGGTGAGAGAGCAGCAGAGGAGACAACAACTGTTGGTGCCGAAATCTCAACGTGCGAATGTAAAACAGCACTTGACCAAGCATTAGATTAGGATGGTAAATCATTAGTAGCGATGGGTGAAGAAAGAGCAACATGAGAAATTAGCTGCAGCATTATTACTACCAAACTTCTCAAAAGCAACAGTAATGTATGAGGGTGGGCTATTAACCTCGGTTGTGAGTAAGGATAACATATTGGGCCTTATGCATAATAAGCGAGCATTTGCTCAGACTCGAGTTTTGGAGTAAAAGGTAGGTTTGGTATGCATAAAAATTGTTGAACTCGCTTGCTTTTACTCGGTGCATGAGATAGATCTCACATGTCGAGTTTGAACTCAAGTCATGAAATGTTCGTGAGTTAGAGCTCACTTTGGTATGCGTAACAGCAAGAAGTTGCTCCCTTTTTTGAGATCGATCTCACAAAAAGGTGAGACTGCCTTTCAGTTGACTCGCGTGTTTACAAGTATAAAGATGGCCAAATATTTTGTTCCTCTTAGACAAAAAAAACTTATAAATCAAGAAAAACCGCTATTCAAAGTGAATATAAAAAAATGTACCGGTTTGATTTTGAGCACGTAGACTGGCTGACAAACTATTTCCTTGGTGAAAGTAGTGAAAGAAAAGGTGGCGCGATTCTCAACAGGGAAAAGATATGTATATTATCGGTAAGGTTTTGTGCCGATCCGGGCTTCCAAAATGGAATTGGGGAAGATGTAGGAGTTCACCAAACCATCGTGTCAAGAGTGATTGGCGAAATGGCACAGATTATATCAGGGAGGGCTCATGAATGGATTCAATTTCCATCCACAGATGAAGAAATCAGAGCTGCACAAAATCAATCGTTTTCCGTTTGCGATTGGCGTCATAGACTGCACGCACATTAGAATAAAAAAACCGTCCTCGCAAAGTGATGAGTACATATGTAGAAAGGGCTTCCATTCGATAAATGTGCAAGCAACATGCGATGGTTATGAATGGTTCACCAGCTTGGATGTATCCTGGCCAGGTTCGGTTCATGACCCCTCGGGTGCTAAGGAATAGCAGCATATACACGATCATAGGGAATGCTCAAAGTAATGCCTTACTTCTTGGAGATGAGGGTAATGCTCTCTCTCCTTGGCTAATGACTCTATTTCGAAGCCCACAAGCAGAAGCAGAACTAAACTATAATAGAATATTTAAGAAAGAAAGATGCATCATCGAGCGGTGTTTCGGTCAGGTAAAACAGCGGTTTGCAGTTTTACAGTACAAGGTGCGAGTAGCAACAGTTTTTTCTTTATATTCGCCACAAAGTTTTTTCTAATAAAGTCTTATATTTTTTTAAGTATCCAACTATGAAAATTGATAAATTCTCATTAGCATTAAAATGTAAATTTTCACTTACACTTTCACTATCTGAACTCATTTTTGCAACTAATCAAACAAGCGGTTTGATCTCAGCTAACTCGAGTTCAAGGTATTTGCTCTATCTAATTTTTATGCATACCAAATTGAGCACGAGCTCAGTCGGTTTGCTCGAACTCACCTACTTGAGATAGATCTCACCAGACTCTACTCGAGCAAATGCTCACTTATTATGCATAAGGCCCAAGATCTGAGTGCATATTCTTAATTTTATTCATGATGGAAAGAATAATGAGATGGCGCCTATCGTGGTCCCATTACTTTGCGCTCAGCGAATTTGACAACTAGTTTCGTGATTTTAGCTCCAGTATTGCCAGATTACGATTTTCGTAACTTGATTTAGCATTATTTTTGTTATTTAGTCTCGGAGTTTAAGTTCTTTCTTCATGACATTTTTCTAGCTGTTCTAATTAAAATGTCGTGTTTATAATTTTGTAAAATTTACAGTTTTTAATAATTATTTAAATAATTCACTCAGCTTTATTTAGCTTTACTTTTTTTTAACATCTGGTGGCATTGCCCGCGATTGCAGGTGTGGTTGGTGTTCTTCTGCTTTCGGCAGTCAAATCTCTCTCTCGCTACCCCAGTGTTGCCTAGCTTTGGATATAAAAACGCACTAAAATGCCCATTCAAAGAAAATAACCCAACAAATTTTTATTGAATCACTTAAAGGACTTTGTATGCGTGACAAATTGTCTTTAAAATGTGCGTTTTTTTAAATAAATGTGTTATGCTTATGTACAATTTAATTTATGAGGTTTTTTTGTTAAGCGAGACTCTTTTGTTAAGGGAACGACTATTTGCTATATTTGAAGTTATGTAACTAGATAAGGTACTCTTTTTGTAAAAATGTCAGTATGGTTTCTTTAGTATTTTCTGGTATTTTCTTGTTTATTTTTACAATGAATATAACTCTTAATGTCCTTTGTCTCACTAAGGATTGATGACCGGAAGAAACGATTACACCTCTATGGTTTTAATTCGCATTCAGTAAGTTCAAAGGCTTTTTAAAATGTGTAAAAAGGTTTTCAATCTTAAGAAGAGTTGAGAGAGGGGCATTTAATATTTTTGCATAACCTTAAATGGAGCCAAAAATTAAATTTGCACTTTCAAATTATCAAATTTTATAATTCAATTTTCATTAGCACTAAAATCTTCTCAGAGTGACCTTTTTTAACCTTTGTCTTGTTTAATATTATAATATAGTTTGTTTTTTAACTTAAAGTTTCGGTAGCTTTAAATTAAAAAAAAGAAACAAACACGAAACTTAAAAATTTTTGCATTTTGGGTATAAAAAAGCACTAAATTTATTGCGAAGAGCAAATGGTTGGCAATACTGCACAACTCAGCAAACGTGACGTCAAGTACGCTCTGATGGGCGCAATCTTCTTTCTATCATTCTTGAGTTTTATTCAAAAGTTTATTATTGTCTTCACGAATATCACTGATTACATTACGCACACGGGCATTCTCAGATCGAAGAGAAACCAATATGCTGCATAGAGATTCTCATGTTACTTCTTGCTTATTGGTGCTTTCACTGTAACTATCACTTTGATTAAGCGAACCAATAGAATTTATATTTAAAGAGTTCGAAGAGTTGGACTGAACATTTGAATTAGTTGCGTTAGTTGATATGGCGTTCATGGGAGGTGGAGGTGGTGAACGGATTGAATTACGCTGAGCAGCAGTACAGACAGTACAAAAGAAACTCCTATCCGATTTCATAGGATACCAATACAATGCGTATGGAAAAGTTCATAGCACTTCGCGCGCTGCACTTTCGGCTGAGCCCTTCGACCTTTCGACATATTTATTTTTCTCTTTTTGTAGGTTATAATTGAATTGTTGGAAATTTATTATGAAACCCTACAGTACAACACAACGCGCTAAAATTATCGAGTTTTTCTATTCTTGTCAACGATCAATTGTTTAAACGTAGCGTACATATCGGCATATGGCGGATGAAGCGCAATTCCATTTAAATGGTTATCTCAACAAACAAAACTGTAGATTGTGGGGTCAGAAAATTTAAGGGCAACACGCCAACATCAGTTGCATCCATCTAAATGTACTGTTTGGTGCGGTGTTATGGCCACTAGAGTTATCGGTTCATATTTCTTCGAAAATGAGGATGAAACGCCGGAATCGATTTCAGGAGCTTCTTACAGAACATTGATTAAAAATTTTTTGCGGCCAATTACAGAGCAGTATCCCTACTGCTAGGCAAACTATGCACCTGCTGCGTAAAATTTTTGGCGAACGTCTGATTTCCAAAAATTCAGATCTCCCTTGGCCACCTCGTTCTTTTTATGGGGATGTTTAAAAGACAAAGTGCATTTTAATAAACCAGAGACTATTAGACAGCTGAAGCAAAATATTCGAGACGAAATACTGAGCCTTCAACCAGAAACATTATGTGGTGTAATGAGAAACGCGTTAAAAAAATGGTGATGTAATATTTCATACATAATTTCCATAAAATATATTCAATGTATAAAAACAATTAACCAAAATAAATGATTATTGCAGAAGTTATTTGTATTTAACATTAGTAGGTCTTATTTGGCCCACATTGTATATACATATACTCGTACATACGAAGACCCGGCCATTCGGCATGATAAAAGTTCACTATTTACAAAATATTGGAAAATTGCAATTTTTTCAATCTTTATTTAGATTTTTTCTTCATCGTTGAAAAAAATTGGCATATTGGCACCTCAAGCGCGCTCTGCACGCCTTATGTTTCGTTTATGAATGAAAGTAGCAAAAATGATAGAATACAAGGTTGCGCTTTCTAAATTAGCTGTGTCATCAGGCTCCATGAATAGACAAACAAAACGAAAGGAAGTTTCTTGTTTATGAAGAGGAAGAATAGGCGAAAGCAATAGAAACTACGAAGCACAAGATATTCCTTTGGCAACCGGTTCAACGTTACCTGATTGACTCGGGTTTTTCCTAACCAAGAATTGCCGCTGCAGTAGACTAGCTCTGTCTAGTGCACCGCACCTTACCCCTCATCTTTTGTCACAGAAACAATCCAATCTGCTTCAAGTACTTCTTTTCAAGGCTGGTATCGAACCCAACCCTGTATCAAAGTATTCTGTTCCTGCATCTGACATAAACGGCTCCACCCGAATTCCACCTTGGTTACGTGTAACAAGTGTAACGAGTGGTGCCGTCTTAAGACCTGCTCAGGCCTTAAGACACATACAGAGTGGTCCACACGGTATGTCGCCACGTGTTGCTCTCGCCATCAGGCGGCCCTTGCCTCAACGGCCACATCCTCTAATGTGCCGGCACTACAAACCGCCGTCATAAATCAAACCTTAGCGGTTAGGAGCTCATCGGTGCAACACAACTCGCTCAACACTGACCAACAACTCTCTTGACAAACTGGACAAATCAGCAGCTCTTGGTCACCCGCACAGTCTGATCCGTGTTTCAGACCGGAGTTCCTCGGAACCTGACATCAGTCAAACGCAATTCTTGAAATCGCTGGTGCCACTTTCGGAGGTGCTCTGGGCTGCAGTCCACCCGTGAGTTGGCACGCGACTAGGTTGCCCCCTGCTTTAGAGCTCTGCACCCGTAACCGCCCCCTGTGACGCGGCCGCCCACCACCATCAGGCCGCAACAACAATAGCGGAACACACAACAGGACCAACGTGACAACATCCATTGCGAGTAGGGTATCTCACAAGGCTTTTCAATATGTCTATAGCCACTGTCATAATTCCTGACAAGTGGAAATCAAGGAGAGTGGTCCCACTACTGAAACGTGGGAAACCCACCAATCAAGGGGAATCTTATCGGCCGATAACTCTTCTTTCCCCAGTAGTGAAGACTCTTGAAGCCTTCCTACTCCTATTCTACACGAAACACCTAGCCCCAGCCCCACATCAGCATGGTTTCCGACGAGTGCGTAGTACTACCACAGCACTCATCCCCAAAACACCCGGATTAGTCGGGGGCTTAACCAAACCCGCCCCTGCGAGGGCATTGCCCTAGTAGCACTGGACCTGAAGATATGTTCGACACAGTCAGCCACTCAATGCTACTAGATGACATTTTACAGTAGACACTCCCGCCAGGGCTGAAGTGGTGGTCTGCGAACTATCTGAATGATCGGCACTCATCGGTAATCATTATAGACCATATCTTTAAACAGATGAAGATAAAGCAAGGTGTTCCGTAGGGTTGTAAGGCTTGCTTTTCAACTTCTACATATCGAAGCTCCTCCAGCCACCAGAGGGAGTCTCACTGGTTTCCTATCATAATGGCGTCGGGCAATAACATTGATGACCTCTGTGCCAAAGTAAACGACTACCTCACCTGCCTTTCTCGCCTTTTCACTGCGAGGAATCTGCAATTTCCCTCCACTAAGTCCAGGGCGTAGCCGAATGGGTTGGTGCGTGATTACCATTCGGAATTCACAGAGAGGTCGTTGGTTCGGATCTCGGTGAAAGCAAAATTAATAAAAACATTTTTCTAATAGCGGTCGCCCCTCGGCAGGCAATGGCAAACCTCCGAGTGTATTTCTGCCATGAAAAAGCTCCTCACAAAAATACCTGCCGTTCGGAGTCGGCTTGAAACTGTAGGTCCCTCCATTTGTGGAACAACATCAAGACGCACACCACAAATAGGAGGAGGAGCTCGGCTAAACACCTAACAGAAGTGTACGCGCCAATTATTTATTTTTTTTTTTTTTTAAGTCCAGGGCGTCCCAATTTATCACCTGGAGCAAGGAGGTGAAACTGCAACTCAAAGTCAAAGTCGACGACACACCAATACCGACTATTGATAACCCGCAATTGCTACTATAGTCCAAAACCGCAACAAAGTCCTCAAATCGCTTGCCGACAGCACTTGAGGCAAAGACAAAGAAATGTTGTTGGTAAACAACTGGCCGGCCGATTCTAAACTACGCTGCGCCTGTCTGAAACTAGTGATATGCAGTGGACAAAGCTTCAGACATGCCAAAACAATGCTATTCGGATAGCGACGGGATGCCTCCTGATGTCCCCACTACAACATATACATAATGAGGCACAGATGCTCCCTGTGAAAGAGCATTACATACTGCTAAGCTAGCAGTTTCTGCTAGGCTGCTACCGCAGGTTTCACAAATGTAAACACCTGATTGAGGCAGAGCCTCCTCCCAGGCAGGTCAGAAAACACCTCTTCAATTACGCCGACGAGATTCAGACAAATACTGGACCGGACAGTGCTTAGACAGACAATGAACGACGTTTATCGGGAGACACTTACCACCTTCTTATGCTCCCGATCCCCGAATGCCGTTGCCGGAGTTCAAGCACCGCCCATAGCAGATGAAAAGCTCCAGCTTACACAAGAGACTCACATAACCTTCGTATAATTACGTTCTGGATACTGTAGCAGGTTAAACTCTTACCTATCCACAATAAGCCCCGACATACTAAACACATAACACTAACCACTTTTTCACATGCCCATCAAATCTAACTAACACTCCTCTCCTTCTGGACCCAAACTGTCGAAACAGCAAGTTCCCTGGGCAAGATTGTTACTGGCATTTAATTATATCAGTCCACCGCAGGT
Source organism: Anastrepha obliqua (assembly GCF_027943255.1). NCBI lineage: Eukaryota > Metazoa > Arthropoda > Insecta > Diptera > Tephritidae > Anastrepha > Anastrepha obliqua. The sequence continues at coordinate 197,499 of NW_026562182.1, read as the reverse complement.
GTGCTCTGCGATTTTCGCTATGGATAAAAATATGGAACAAAGAATTTGCCGTAAATTTTGTGTTTTGAACAGGATATCGTGTGCCAAACCGTTGAAAATGTTGCATAAAGCACATAGCGAGTGTGTTTTATCAAAAACAAGGGTCAATGAGTGGTATAAGGATCTTGCAGAGGGCCGAGAAGTCGTGGAAGATTTGCTCCGATCTGGTCGCTCATCAACGTCTTCAATGGGTGAAAACGTCGACAAAGTCAAAGAAATGGTGTGGAAAATCATCATTTGGGCATGAGACGCGTGGCTGCTCGACTCGTTCCAAGAGAGTTGAATTTCTGTCAAAAAATTCATCGGAAGCAGGTGTCTGAAGACATGCTTGAGCAAGTGAATTCGGACCCAAGTTTTATCCAGCGCATTATAACAGGTGATGAGACGGGGGTATATAAGTTTGACATGCAATCCAGTAAACAAGCGGTTGAATGGCGCTATCTACATGAGCCGAAACCCAAAAAACCGCGTCAAAGTCGGTCAAAAGTGAAAGTCATGCTACTGGTTTTCTTTGGTTACCATAGTGTTGCGCACTCGGAATCGGTTTTGAATGGTTTTACGGTAAATAAAGAATATTATTTGCACGTAATGCGTCGTTTGAGAGAGAATGTGCGTAGGACGGCCGAATTTGTGGAAAGAAAGCTGATGGATATTGCACCATGATAACGCACCGTCTCACAAGGGTCATATTGTGAACACTTCTTTGCCCAAAAACTGGACAAATATCACCGAAAAACCACCGTATTCACCGAAAGTAGCCCCTTGAGACTTTTTCCTTTTCCATTTCCCCCACTTTGAGTCGATAGAGGCCATTAAGGAGAATTCGCTGAAGAAACTGAAGAAGATTTCTTCAAACGCGTTTTAAAGGTGCTTTGGTGACTGGACTAATCATTGGCATATGTGTATTGCTTCGAATTGAGCCTATTTTGAAGGCGACAAAAGAAATTTTGATGATTAAACAATTATTTTGCGTTTTATTGAACAATTCCCGGTACTTTTTTGACAGAATATATGCACATTCATATGTGTACACTAATAATCATAGTTTTGCTGGGAGTTCAGAACACAAATATGTACGTAACTAGGCTAGGGTGTCATGTGTGTATACGCACTTACATAAGTGTATATCCATATGTAGATTATAATTGTTTTATAGTATCATTTGTTGGACAGAAATTCGATTATTCGGATATTTACACCCTAATTATTGTATGTAGAAATGATAAGAAGATGCGTCGTGAGGTAGGTCAGTACGTAGGTATGTATGTATGGAACTCTATATTAATTAAATATGCAATTGGACTTTTGCTTAGTTGTCCCATATATGATACATGTGCATATATGTAGATTTATTTATATTTTTCTTTTATTTATTTTAAATTTCAAATTTTTATACTACCTAGAAAATCCATATTTTATTCCCTGTAATAAAATGTGGATGAATAAAATTTCTAGAAAATCCATATTTTATTCCCTGTAAATGTGGATGAATAAAATTTCGCTTTAAAAAGGAACATAGAAATAAATACATTAAAATGCCTTGCAAAATTCCATCGGCCATTATTCAATTTGATTTCCTACAGAAACCAAAAACTGTGCAGACGCAATATACTCGTACTTAGAGAAAAATCACAGCAATGAGATCTGTTATGAATTTGCTCGTTGTCGAGCTGAGCAGATGAAAAAGTCTTTGCGGTCCTACTTTATTTTTGACTATTCATACAATTCGTAGCCCGTAAGACTTCTCTATACCAATAACGTTCTCTGCCTTGTATTAGCGAGCTCTTCCAATACCAATTGGTGATTCTGCTCATTGTAATAACAATGAATGAAACAAGTTCACAAGTAAAATAAAGGTGGATATGAATTGCGCTCACACTCAATGCGACTTCCTTCGTGTGTGATAAATACAAATTGTTTGTTCAAGTACTTGCAATTGATAACAATCTTGAACACTTTGTGGTTATAATTCCGGCAACTTCTGGCTTATCGCTCAGGGTTAAATAGTAAATGTGGGCAACTTTTTACTAATAATATTATATTACTAATTTATATATATATATATATATAATTGGCGCGTACACCCTTTTTGGGTGTTTGGCCGAGCTCCTCCTCGTATTTGTGGTGTGCGCTTTGATGTTGTTCCACAAATGGAGGAACCTACAGTTTCAAGCCGACTCCGAACGGCAGATATTTTTGTGAGGAGCTTTTTCATGGCAGAAATACACTCGGAGGTTTGCCATTGCCTGGCAAGGGGCGACCGCTATTAGAAAAATGTTTTTCTTAATTTTGGTGTTATCACCGAAATTCGAACCGACGTTCTCTCTGTGAATTCCGAATGGTATGTAGTTGCGCACCAACTCATTCGGCTACGGCGCACAGTGGTCAAGTAGCCCGACGTTTTGGTCAGAAAACAATAAGTCAAAGAAAAATAGTACGATTTTGATGAAATTTTTACATATAAGGTTTTTTGTGTCGCTGATTCTGAAAATGAAATCAGAATTTCAAAATTCAAAATGGCGGACACAAAATGGCGGACATTTTTCGCGAAAAGTGTTCAGATTTTACTAAAATTCACATTACCAAGGCTTTTGGGGTCGCTGATTGTGAATATGAGATCAGAATTTCAAAATTCAAAATGGCGAACCCAAAATGGCGGACAGTTTATGCGAAAAGTTTTCAGTTTTTACTGAAGTTCACATAACCAAGGTTTTTGGAGTCTTTGATTTCGACAGTAGACGTACGATTTTCAAAAGAATATGCCACATTAAAAGGGGGGAAAATATGTCGTGAAAAATAATACACTTGAACTGAAAGTGACTATCATACATTTATTTATGAAATGAACTTAAATTTTAATAGGAAGAACATACATTTATTCATATCTCCTCCTCATTGTTCACATCAAGGATGCTGTCTGAAAACTTCATTAATGTATATAAATTAATATAAATATATTTATATTAATGTAAATTTATGTAAACTATTCACCGTTACGCTCGTTGAATCGTCCAACCAGATTTTATTATTCTCCAGGAAACGATTTTTCGTACTGCGAGCATTTTTCCATTTCTTTCTCAAAACAGAAATAACTTTTATCAAAGCCATTTTTGATTTTTCTTCGATAACATATGAAGGTGTTGCGTCGTCCACTAGTTTATTACAGATAATTTGTATTAAATTATCAAATTTTTTTGACAGAAAAACATCATTGATGGCATCGAATATTTTCCTCATTGTCCATGAAAAAATTTTTCTCTTGAATCTTATTCAAAAAAAAAAAAAAATTACTTTAAAATAATAATTTAATTACCATTTAAAAATACTTATTATATTCATTATTTTATTATTATTATTATATGATTTTTTTTATATTATCAAAACATGATTTTTACCACTCTTTTGCATTTATTAATAATTATTTATTGTTTTAATAACAATATTCACTATAGAAATTGAGATAAAAGTAGAAATAAACACTCTGCAAATATTACATTCACTCCTAACATTTCCCAGGCATACACACAAATAAAACCAGTTTCGATCGCCCCCCTCGGCTCAAATGCCCCAACACGCGCTTCAAGCTCGGGAGCGACCTGCTGCAAAGAAAGCATATTTTTGACGAGCGGGGATAGCGCGGGAGCAAGATCTAAACGGATTCGAAATCTGTATACTTTTCTGCACTAGGAAACGTAAATATCTCCGCGGCAATTCGTGGCAATAAAAATAATAATCTACGAGAAGAAGTGCAATTGAAAAAAAAGGGAAAAAAGGCTTGTACTGCGTCATTAATATTGCCTCTAAAAATACAGCAATATGGTAACAGTAAAGTATTTTCGTAATGTACATACCTTTCCGAACAACATCCATTTTAGTTTGCCCTTTTTCGTTGAAAAATGGGGAATCTGCAACTATTTTTGTGTGGCGCTCGAAAACGTGCATGCGTACTGTCTCGCGCGAGTCCCGACAAATGGCACTTTTGAGCGTTCACCACGGAACATCTGTTCAATGTAAACATCTGTCCCTTTGGATTTTAATGCTCCAGTGCCATCTGTTGACGAATATATGAAGCTTTACCTCAAACGGTAACTTTCGATTTTGGGATTTTTGGCCAAAACGTCGGGCTACTTGACCACTGTGCGGCGGCATATTACTAATTTACTTCAAACAATTTGAGGGACTCGAAAGACTTTGTATACGTTTCTTTAATAATGGATTTCTTTCAACCAATTCGCTTTGGAAATAATTATTTTGACAATTGAGCCCAAGAACCAAATACATGTCACTTTGTTTTTGTACTTCTGTTTTCTCCTTGAATATATTCATCTTGGTTCCTTCACTCAACAGCTTTTCAAATGTTAATCTCCTACGTAGCTGTGACATGCGGCATATCAATGTATTATTTTTCAGCAGAAATCTACTCCGGTCTCTCTGTTAGGCAAGTATAGATTTGAACGAGAATGAGCCTATAGCTCTAATTATAGCCTGAATTCTACAAGTGAATTGAATACGATTCAGAGTAAATAGAAGTACATAATATAGGTACATTTATGCTTTTTACAACGAGTCTAATACTTGTGTGACGAATTCGTTGATTTTTCTGCCTTCTAACTAACTAACTTCCAACTAATTAAATTCTTTAATTTTAAGATTTTATGTACAAATCCAAAAAACAATGTGAGATATTAATCATCAGTTTATTGAAAGCAGGACGTCATCAAGTATGATGAGAAGCCAGAGGATATAAAAATTGAGACTTCAGAATTAAGTTCGAAATTTAAATTTTTCGAATCCTACTGTCCAATCGAGCAGAAAAAAAAGGAGTTTCGTTTTACACCGCCACGAGAGGGTGTTGTAAAAATGCCAACTCCTGAATCGGATACTGAAAACACAAAATATTTAGATGAACTTGGTGAAGAGGCGCATGTACTAGAAAAATCTCATACAACTACCACCATGTTGAATAAGTTTCGAGAAATGGAACAAAAAAGCAATGGTAAAAAAGCTGGCCCGAAGCCTTTGAAGTGTTTTACACCCCCGCTAGACGGTGGCGAGCGTGTCTATCAGGATGAGGACAGTAGCGACGTGGACTCACAGGGTGAAAATGAAGAATTTGAATATGAGGATCAAGACGAAGTTGACGATGAGGATTACGATTTATCGAGAGAGCGCTATAAGCGTTCCCTGGACGACGAAGTTCTTAAGGAGGTACATATGTGTTATACATACAGCGTTGTAAAAGACAAAATCAGCGAATGAAATTTTAACACTAGATTTGCGGACATTGACCGTATACTATTCTTTACTAAAGTCCGTCTTAATGACGCTATTTTTATGTGTTAATTACTTATTTTATTATTATATATATACGAGTATATTATTATATATATTATATTTTTATATATTATATTTATACAATATATTATTTAAGAAGTTAAAGATTTTTATTTATTGTTGTCTTCAGTGCATGTTTTACATGTGTACTCTATCTTGGGTGTACTACACCGTTCACATACACATTTATTACATTTAATGCAAATATAGTTAGACCTATTTTTCTTACAAAACCCAATTTGGCAAGATGGACATTAAGCAATGTATTGAAGTTATTTCGTTTCAAAACTTGTTGGTTTCAAACTTGTTTGCTCATGTATTTACTGCAAAACAACAAAATTTATTATTAAAAAGCAATATGTAGGTATTTAAAATAATACTTGCAGAATCTTTTATAGAATTCAACGAAAATCAGCCAAAATGACGGGTACCGTAATTTAATGTTAATATGGTTAGTTACCTTGATCAACGGAACTGCATGATGACTTTTTAGCATGGATCTGTCTTTTGAAAAAGAGAAAGGCCGTTTTCAAAAAAAAAAAAACGAATAAGGATATTCTAAATACAGAATGATAAACGAGAACCTGAGCTATTTCCGCCACCTGGAAATGCCGTTCCATTATGTTACTAGAGTTCACGCTAGAGCTTATTATTTATTTTACTGATAATGGTAATCTAAATGCAATTTGATAAATCACAATACTTTCTTATATTTCATGTCTTTATTTTCTTCTTGACTTCTTTGTCTCTCAGTGAATGCATTCAAGATTCTTCTTCTGGGCATTACAAATCAACTGATTCTATTGATATTAATAAAAATGTGTACGCAGATATGGTTCGATAACCCAGAACAAAACAGTTTGAAAGACAAATCAACTGCTTTTGCATTTTGAATAATACTTCGAGCTACTTTTGAATGTCTCAAAAGTGTCTTTCCCTTGCAACGTCAAATTCAGTAAGAATTGCTTCCAGATTGACAGGTTGAGGTTATTGAATATATCAAGTACCTGGGTGACAATCGTTTGACTTGGTCTGAATATATTATATTTATACGTTAAAACACTACTTCCTTTGTACCATTCGCCATTTCTACCACCTCAAAGAGTTTGGTTCTACGCTTCCTCCAAAAATGGTTTACTACGCTATATTTCAAAGCTACAATATGGTATCACCTCCTGCTACTTCGGCTAATTCAAAAAATCATAATTAAATAAATCTGTGCAATCACCAGATCTCACTTTATACAATATATCTTTTTTAAAACTCGGACAGACATCTCAATTTAGAAGTTTTTACATATGTATATATTTTGTGGAACAACATCAAGACGTACACCACAAACAGGAAGAGGAGCTCGGCCAAACACCCACAAAGGGTGTACGCGCCAATTTTATATATATATGTATATATATATGTATATGTCGTGCAAATTATGCAACTCCATCTGCTTCTGTACAGCTTATTGGAAAAATTAGTTTATTTTATACAAATAACAAAATGTATCTACTTGATTTAAACTACTGTGAATTAGCAATCTTGGTAAGGTCGATATTGTGTGGCTGACGCTTGATAAAATAACTATAGTGCTTATGTTTATGTTTTATTTTTCGAGTCTCTTGGCTGTTTATTGATCTATTTTTTAACCTTAAATCAATCTTTTTTATTATGTACGCATGTACTGTTTTCATTTTTAATATAAAAAATGCCGGATACTTTTCTTATGCAATATAGCAAACTTATTGAACAGAAACATGAATTTGGGGTTAATATTATATATAGGCATTAAGAAAATTACAAATAAATAAAAGCACTATGTTTCAACTCTTTTGCGCATGCGCACAATTTAGTTGTCAGCAATGCAATTTGACACTCACAATAGTGTCACAATACCTATTTCCTTTTTTTGAGCTCACAATCGTCTATTTTTAACATTTTGTTTTAAGAAAGTACAACTAAATATAATCATCCTATTAACATAAAAATTGTCAAACACGACTCATCTCTAACTCTAAAAAAATATCTTATTTATTGATTTTGGACCCGTATGAGAGCAGAAAACGGATATTAACAAAAAAATATGCCTCAGGAATAGATATAAAATTACTAAATATTTAAAGGCTTACTATTTAAAAGATTTCTTGCTTTTTTTTGCACACTTTGAAATCGACTTTGCAATTCTAAGTTCTTTTTTATGACATACATTCAAACCAAAGATATTTAATAATTTAGTATTTAATCATTAAAATTACTTTAACGTATGTAGTGTAATTCGTATAAAAAAAGTATGATTTAACCAAATTTGCTGATTTTGTTTTTCACAGCACTGTATATATAGTACTTATGCATACTTTATACACGTTTTAAGTACATATGTATACATACATATGCATATGCACGTTTTTAATAGGCACAAGCAGCAGCGCGCGCTAAGCAATTACGAGAAAAATTCGAAAAGTGGGAAGCTACCGAAAGAGAAAAGGAGATGAAAGAAGGGCGTGTCGATATCTATACCACCGAAGTATTAGACCACTCGAACATTGAAAGTACAAAAGCGTAAGTTTTACCTCACCAAAAATTACCATGTCTATATTTCGTTACTAATATTAAACCAAAAACATATATGTAGTATACGCGAACGGTTCGAAAATATGAAGAACTCCACACATAATACGCAAAGAAGACCACGGTGTCAAGTCAATCGTTTTGTGGTAAGTAAATGGGGGAAAAATTGTTAATACACAATTACTGTGGTCTGATTACTTAAAGAAATTTTAACAAAAATATTTTCTTAAGATCATCCATTCCATTCCATTTTTTTAAATCAGTCGGACAGCGTTCTCGTTTAAACATTAAAGTTTGAGCGATACAGAGTTAGTTACCCGAACAGAAATTGTGACAGTTTTGTCACAATGTTTTGGGTGGCCATCAAGGTTATGAGATTCCACACAGTTAGATTTTCATTGTAGTTTCTTAACAGAAATTGTGTATGGCAATTACAAAGCCTGAACAGAAAGATTTTAGTTATCGCGATAAAATGTAATAGAAAATTTTGGCAGAACGGACAAATGTAACGAGGCAACCATTTATCGAATATCTGGTTCTATACGTAAACTCCATGCTTACCTATATAATATATAAGCACTTGTGGAAGATCATTTAAAAAGGGCATCGGCAAAAACTAGTTAAAGTGGGTTGGTTCACTGCCATCATCATCCAGATTGAAAGGGATCAGGAATTCTTCGCTAAAATGTCAACAGTGGTGTTAGTAAACAGTGACTTCTCCCTCATTCACTGGTCTTTTGATATGGAGATCGTTATGGCCAGTCTTAAAATCTAATGGAGAAACACAATGGCTACAAAAGCCGTTTTGGAATTAGGAGGCACTCAATAAGAAGAAGTTCTAGGCTTACGAAGTCATCGCTATAGTTCAGCGTATTAAATATAGGTGCTTTCCATTTTAATTCAACCGGGCTATTCGGGTCAGGTTCTTCGATTTCGATGTAACTAAAATATGTTGCTCTCTGGTCAAAATAATGAGACTCGTACTTTTTTGTTTGCCCGAAAAAATTTTTTTTCAAGATTTATCGGCAATTTTGTTTTTCGGCTCAAAATCGATTTTTTTTAATTATATAAGAACATTTTTTTTTTTAAATGCTCACAATTGGTCGAAAATGAACCGATTTTAATAATTCTGGGTTCAAAATGATCGTCATTACTTGCACGAGCGATTTCATGTAGAAACAATTGCAAAAAAGTAGGTGAACATTTTTTATTTTGCAAAAAACAAAAAACCGAAATTTTTTCAAAATTCAATATTTCAAAAAGTGTATTTCGTTTTTTTTAACTTTTTCCAAATCAAGAGAACACCTCAAACTTCAATTGAGCTGAATGCCCAGTAGCTAAAATGAGTTGTTTTTGAGTAATGAATTTTTGAGTAAAAAACCTGTTTCGCACTTTCTGTTTTTTGCAAAATAAAAAATCTTCAACTACTTTTTGCAGCTGTTTCTACATGAAGTCGCTCATGCAAGTAATGACTATCATTTTAAAGCCAGAATCATTCAAACCGGTTTATTTTTGATTAAGTTATGAGCAATTAAAAAAAAAAATTTCTTATATAGATTCTTTCCATTTCAATTCAAAAGGGCTATTCGAGACATGTTCTTCGATTTCGATGTAACTCAAATATGTTGTTCTCTGGTCAAAATAATGAGACACGTATTTTTTTGTTCACCCGAAAAAAATTTTTTTCACGATTTATCGGCAATTTTGTTTTTCGCCTCAAAATCGATTTTTTTTTAATTATATAAGATTTTTTTTTTTAAATGCTCATAACTTAGTCAAAAAGGAATCGATTTTAATGATTATGTGTTCAGAATGATCGTCATTACTTGCATGAGCGATTTCATGTAGAAACAATTGCAAAAGAGTAGTTGAAGATTTTTTATTTTGCAAGAAACAAAAAAAAATCGAAATTTTTTCGAAATTCAATATTTCAAAAAGTGTATTTTTTTTTTTTAAGAAAGGCATCGCCATGTAGATTTTATAACTTCAGGAAGCCGTTCAATACCATTTCGAGCTTTACATAACGCCTCATTGTATAATAATTGCGGAGTGCCTTCCCTTTGATTTTATAGTGTTATCAACCGTGGTTCCAAAAGGGATACCTGAGTCTACTATAGTTTATTGATAATTTAATTAATTAGAATTTTGTTGTTTAACTTAAATGTTAGGAAATATATTCACCTCTTAAATATGCACTCCGATTTTTTCGATCGTATGTTCGTTTTATAGCTCGGCGGACGGCGGAGGAGCTCCAAATATACACATTATGGCGTGCACCGAGAAATGCCACATTAATGTTTAAAATTTTAAGCCTTGGGTCACACACTTGTAAGAAAATCCGGGATAAGTATATAAATTGAATTCGTGCAAATTTTACGACTTACTATTTGTAAGTTTATTTAAATATTGCCATTATGATTTACGTTGGCTTCTTGTGGAAAGAGAACGAGTTATGGAAGATTAGCTCATTTCGAACTGACGTGGCTTTCCCACTGTTCTTTGATAACTGCCTGTTGCACAAAAACCATGCGCCGTGAGCATTCAGCATCAAATCCAAGAAACTGCAACGCTATTCTATTTCGCTGCAAAATTTTACATCTTTATGTGACTAATACATATACATATGTTATATATATAGTTATTTTTACATAAACTTTCTTACCGGTAGATTTTCGATTAGTTTTTCTTGTTGAAAATGCAAACCAAATTTATCGTTATATTTTTCGGCATAGAAGACTATATGATTCTTGTTTTATATACAAGATATACAAAGATAATGTTTTCAGCAGTTCTATGGAAAATACAATGGGGGACATTTTTATCTTCTTCTTCTTAATTGGCGCGATAACCGCTTACGCGATTTTGGCTTTAACAAAGCGCGGCAGTCGTTTCTTTCTCGTGCTCATCGGCTCCAGTTGGACACACCAAGTGAAGCCAAGTCCTTCTCCACCTCATCTCTCCAACGCAAACCGCATCAAATACTATTAGAGTCGGAGCGATATTTGCCGTTGCCAACGTGCAAAGGTCCAAAAATCGTACGCAGAATCTTTCTCTCAAACACTCCAAGCGTCGCTTCATCGGATGTTGTCATCGCCCACGCTTCTGCGCCATACGTTAGGACGGGCATGATGAGAGCCTTGTGGAGTGTCGGTTTAGTTCGTCGAGAGAGGACTTTACTACTCATTTGCCTACTTAGTCCAAAGTAGCACTTGTTGGCAAGAGAGATTCTACGTTGGATTTCCAGGTTGACATTATTATAGGTGTTAATGCTGGTTCCTAAATATACGAAGCCTTTTACAACTTCGAAATTCTAACTGTCAACAGTGACTTGGGTGACGATACGCAAGTGCGCCGACTGTTTGTTTGAAGACAGGAGGTACCTCGTTTTGCCCTCGTTCAACACCAGACCCATTTGTGTTGCCTCTTTATCCAATTTGGAAAAGGCAGAACTAACAGCGCGGTTGCCCAGGCCGATGCATACGCCAACAATTGTACGCTCTTATAAAAAATTGTGCCTGAGCGATTAAGTTCTGTGGCTCAAACGATCCTCTCCAACATTAGGTTAAGGAAGTCACACGACAGCGAGTCACCCTGTCTGAAACCCCGTTTGGTATCAAGGAGGAGGTAGGAGCTGATGCATGCACCTTACCAACTCCTCGCCGTCATGTTTGAATAGTTCAGCCTGCAGTCCGTTAGCGCCCGCGGCTTCGTTGTTCGTTAGCCGCGTTATCGCTATTCTCACCTTGTCATGGTCGGGTAGCGCAACGATAATTCTTCCTTCCACCATTGAAGTATCGGAACATTCACATTCTCTGTGACATGCGGAGCTATCACTGTTTAACAGATTCGAGAAATGTTCCCTCCGTAATTTAAGATTGCTTTGTATGTCAGTCACTAGATCGCCGCCTTTGTTCTTACAGGAAAACGCCCCGCTCTTGAAACCTTCTGTAAGCCGACGAACATTCTGTTAGAATTTTCGGGCGTTGTTCCTATTGGCCAGCATCTCAAGCTCCGGCCTCTCGTTTTTTCTTTCGGATAATACGTCTCTCTTCCTTTTTTAGCTCTCTGTAGCGATCCCACATGACTCGCGTTGCGCCCGATCGCAGCGTGGCTTTATAAGCGGCATCCTTTCTTTCTGCTGCAGCATGACATTCCTCGCCGTACGAACTGTTTTTTCGGGCTCGCCGGAATCCGATTTCCTCTTCGGCGGCGGTACGTAGAGAACGAGAAATGCTGCTCCATTGTTCGTGCATGCCGGTTTGTTGGGCAGTACTCTCTGAGAGCAGGAGTGAGAGTCGAGTGGTGAATCTTCTGGCTTCCGGATATTTCGTTGAGCAGGCTAAATTCAGTCCTTGCGTACCCTGGCGTTGAAGTCGCCAAGCACGATTTTCATGTCGTGGCGGGCCCAGTGCTCATAGGAACGTTCCAAGCGCTCATAGAAAGAATTTTTGGTCGCTTCGTCCTTCTCTTCCATCGGGTCGTGGGCGCATATTAGCGATATGTTAAAAAGTTGCTCTTTGATGCGGATTATTGCGAGGAGCTCGTCCACCGGAGTGAACGACAATACTTGGCGACGAAGTCTCTCTCCCACAACAAAGCCAACACCGAATTTGCGCTCCTTAACATGGCAGCTCTAGTAGATGTCACAAGGTCCTACGCTTTTCTTGTCTTTTCCCGTCCATCGCATCTCTTGGATGGCAGTGATGTCAATCTTTACTCTCTCGAGGATATCAACCAGCCGGGCAGATGTACTTTCCCCATTAAGGTACCGGACATTCCAGGTGCATGCCTCAAATCGTATTCCATAGTTCGTTTGCGGTGGTCGTCATCAGTATAGGCATCTTGCAATTTCTTGCATGTGTGCATATTATTTATTTATTTATTTATTTATTTAATTGATTAATAGTCTAAAAATACAATATTTCTTACAGACTATGAAAACAGATTTATGCTGAATAAATTAATCAAAGTAAAATTAAACTTATAATTAATTAGTTTCAATAGTAATGAGTGAAAGGAAAAGAATACATTTTTTATAATTTACAGAAGAAGATTAGATTAATACTAAGAATTTAATTCAACAATTCATTTAGAACCAATTTGAAGTGATTCTTTGTGGAACAGAAATCCAGGCCAGTATGATTTGAAAGCGAATTAAAATCACCCAGAGTTCTAGAAATCGGAGCATTGGAAGCATAATTAGCTCTTTCCATCCCTAACCAGAAAAAATCATGATTCCGTAGACTTCGCTGAGGAATATTGAAATTGATTTTCTCGAGTAGCGATGGGGAGTCAATAACCCCATTTATCAAATCGAAGAGGAAAGTAATGGAGAGAATAGTCCTTCTAATATCTAGTGATTTTAGATTTATAAGCAAGCACCGACTTTTATAGGATGGAATTGGATCAGTGAAATTTAAAGAACGCAATGCATATCGCACAAAAGCTTTCTGGACACGTTCAAGCCTACTAATATGACAAGCATAATATGGTCTCCAAATAAAGACGGCATATTCCAACTTGGAACGCACCAGAGACGTATACAACAACTTTAGAGTATATGGATCAACAAAGTCTGAACTAAAACGTCGAATAAACGCAAGTACGGAATAAGACTTTGAAATAGTGTGATTTAAATGTTTTTGAAAAGAGAATTTAGAATCAAATACCACACCAAGATCAGTTATTTCACTTCGATGAGATAAGCTAGAACCACAAATGTGGTAGGAAGTGGGTATAAGAGAACAAGATTTAGAATAAGAAATATAAAAACACTTGCTTATATTTAAATCTAACTTATTTCTTTTACACCAAGAATCAACGTTATCTAGATCAGATTGAAGGTTTAAAGAGTCCACTGTACTTGCAATCCTCGAGTATATCTTTAAATCATCGGCATACAAGAGAAAATTTGCGTTATTAAAACAACTAGAAATGTCATTAATAAAAAGTATAAAAAGTAGGGGACCCAGTATACTTCCCTGAGGTACACCAGAGGACGCAATAAAAGAAATAGATGACACACCATCAACATTAACAACACATTTCCGAGAGGAGAGATAGGATTTAATCCATTTTAAAAGAGTGGAATGGAATCCTATAGCACTCAATTTGGAAATTAAAACCCTGTGATTAACCTTATCAAATGCTTTTGAAAAGTCTGTGTAAACAGCATCAACTTGAGTTTTTTTTTAAACGATGATATACAATATTCAGAGAACACAGCAAGATTTGAAACAGTAGATCTACCTTTCATGAAGACGTGTTGGTCTACTGAAATATAACGACTAACTACGAAATAGATTTTATCTTTCACTATTAATTCAAATAATTTTGAAACCGTGGATAGTTTGGCAATTGGTCTATAATTAGCAATATTGTTTTTATTTCCACTTTTGAATACTGGATTAATGGTTGTTACTTTCCAGGCATCTATGAATTCTCCTCGATCAAGGGATTTGTTAAACATTAACAAAATTGGATAGGCAATTGCAGAGCAGTTTTTAAGAAGATACGAAGATAGCCCATCTACATCAGATTTTGTTGATGTTTTGAGTTGCCGAATTCCATCTTCGATATCAGAAAGCGTAAAAGTTAACGAGCCAATATTGATTGAGGAATTCATGCAAGAATGAAACTCATCAATTAAATCAGAGTCTACTTGAAAATTTGAACAAAAAAAATCTGCGAAAAGATTGGCTGCATCTGTAGAAGTATGTGCTTGAGTTTCGTTATAGAAGACAACCGAAGGAATACTTGAGCAAGATTTCCTAGATCTAACATAACGCCAGAAGGACCTAGGATTTGATTTAATGTCCGATTCGAACTTGAGAATATAATTTCGCTTTAAGTCCCTATCCAAAGATTTAAGTTCTCTAGAGAAATGTAGATATTTATCTTTATCTGTGATGGAATGAGAAAACTTAAACTTTTTAAAATATTTATTTCTCAAATTTTTTAGTTTTCTCAGTTCACTGGTATGCCACGGTACTCTATAACTAGTCCTCTTTATCACTGGTATATTATTTTTACAGATATCATTTATATTATGCTTGAAAATATCATAACAATTGGCAACTTCAACGCCAGTAAATAAAGAATCCCAATCTATAGTTTCAACTGCTGAATTAATTGTATTAAAATCAAAGTTTTTAAAACAAAAATTGGTAGTCACATTCTCAAAATAAAAATCATTAAACTCATAGAATTCTATATGAAGGACAAGTGGTACATGATGCAGACCAGGAGTAGACAGAGGGTCTACACATTCTAATAAAGAAAAATTTATGTTGTCATTAATGAAAATGAGATCGAGAATTCGTGAAAGACTATTTGAGAAATTATTTATCTGAACCAGTCCAAAACTTAAAAAATTATCAATCAAATAAATTTCAGATATACTACTAACATTGTTTGGACATAATGCAGTACTATCATCTAAACTATACCATTCAATATTACTCAGATTGAAGTCCCCAAGAACACAAAAGTTGCCGTTATTTGAAGTTAGAGCTAAAACATTATCCACATGTGCTTTATACAGTGAAACAATACTTGACGGAGGAATATATGACGCACAAATCAATATATTTGAAACACCATGCACAGAGACACACAGCTGATCCAGGAGTGTATCATTGATTTTCAGAGATACTAGTGATGAGCTATACTTCCGTTGAACAGCTATTAAAACCCCTCCACCTCTGGAGAGACCAGTTTTCTCGACATCACGGTCTTTACGATAGACATGGTATAAATTTGGATCAAAAAACTCGTTATCGAAAAAGTTCTCATTTAACCATGTCTCGATGAGAACAAAAATATCATAGTCCATGTGCGAACTAAACGCTAAAAGTTGATTAGATTTAGTTCTCAATCCAGAAACATTTTGAAAGTACAGTTTTAAATTTTTTTGGCCATTATTGAGAGCACAATTTTTTATTGCAGATGCGTTGGTGAATCGTTTTTTTGAAAAAAATGAAAAGGTCGGATTTTTACACTCTCTGGCCATATGTCCGCATTGAGCACCTTTTCAAAAGAGCATTCTGATACTCCCAATTTAAAATTGATTTTTCTAAGTGTATTTAATTCTGTATCTTTTTTAACAAGTTTGTAGCATACCAAAGACTTAGTTTCAATTTCAGCATGCTTCGACACATAAGTCAAAATATCAGTTTCTTTGACATTGGGCGAGAATGATGACAAGTGTAGCCATTTAAATATTGGGACCACTTGTAGCTCATTATTGGTATTGGAACCAATCACAATAGGCTTATTAAATTTCCTTCTCCTACTGTTTGTTACCATTTCCCACTGGGATGTCTGTCGTATTGCGGGCACAGATTCAGTAGCAGCATTTAAAACAGAAGTCGCAGAGACCTGAGATGAAGCAGCAACAGAAGCAAAGGTAACTTTTGCAGGTGCAGTAATAGTAGCAGCAGCCGTCTTAGGTGTAGTCTTAGCTTTCTTTTCCTTAGCGACGGCAGAACCAAGCAAAGCAGATGTTTGCGACGCAGGCTTAGACGTAGCAGCAGAGTTCGGCGCATTGTTTTCATGGTCAGTAGGCGGACACTACCGAGAACGCTAGCAGAGTTAGCAACAATGCTTTTGAGATTTTTTACCTCAGCTGTTAGTGTTAAGAGAGCGACATCTTTTGCTTCAAGCTTAGAATGCAATGAGCGAATTTCTGCAAGAAGATCGTCTGATTTTTGCATTGTTTGTTTTTTTTCTTCACGCAGAGCATTTACAGCAGATAGTATGCGACTGTTTTCCGTTCTAAGCGCAGCTAGTTCTTTAACAACAACAAGCAATGTAATTTGTTGCTTATTATGGTGCACATTTGTATCATCATGATTTTTATTATTTGTTTCGGCCGAAAGTACTGATAAAGTTTGACACCTAATGGAAGAGCGTCTATCAGCAGAGCAGGTCTTGCAGAGATACGGTTTATCAGATGAGAGCAAGAAATCAACATCTGCCTGTAGTAAACCAACACAATCAAGGTGAAAGAACTCTTGACATTCAGCACACTGCACTTTCGGTTGAGGACGATCAACTTTGTATTAAGTCATAACTCCCTAACCATTCATACCTGAAGACACACTGAGAAAAAATCCACTCAAACTGAACATAATTGACATATGTACATACATATATGTGAATTTATATATTGGGTTGGGAAATAAGTTCATAGCGTTTTTGTATTTTCTTTTAATTTTACAACGATTTGTTTGCTATTTGGCAAAGGATAATTATTCATTCGATAGAACTCTTTCTGCTCTACAAAACTATGTTAATAGTATTTTTGAGTTATTTAATTGTTTATTAGTTTTGCGGCTCAGAAATGCAATACCCAGGCAAAAATTGACATTTTTGACACCATTTACGAGAGCTGCCGAATCCCGGGATATTTGCGACGTGTATGGAAAAGGTGTCATAGGCGAGTCTACAGCACTAAAATTGTTTGCAAAGTTGAAAAATGGCGACTTTGACGTCGATGAAACGTCCCGTAGGGGATGGCCTTATGAATTCTTTCACTTTTGAAGGAGAACGTTCGCCAAACCAGACGTGAATTGGCAGAAACAGTGAACTGCGATCTTAGAACGATCCTCAATCACCTTTATTCAATGGGATTTACCGAAAAACTGGGAGCCTGGGTGCCTCACAAGCTCAACGAAAAAACAAAGAAAGTCCCCTTCAAATAGCTTCTCAGCATCTCGCCTGCCCTCGAACAACACGCGATCATAAACAGCGCTTTTTGTACCGAATTGTCACGGGAGATGAGAAATGGTGCCTATACATCAATATGAAGCAAAGAAAGGAGTGGGTGGCTCCAAGAGATACGCCAAAGCCGAGATTCAAGCTGGGTCTCCATCCAAAGGGAATCATGATATGTCTTTGGAGGGGCTGGGAGGGCATGGTACACTGGGAAATGCTCGAAAAGAATGCCTCGGTCAACAAGGAGCTCTACATTGCTCAGCTAGCGTGAATGAGCAGTCAGTCTTTCGACTGAAAAGACCTGATGGACGTGGTCAAACCATACTCCTTTACGACAACGCTGGACCCCATGTTGCGCAAGTCGTCAAAGCGGCACTCAAAGAGCTCGAATGGAAGGTCATTCATCATCCGCCGCACATACCGGTATTTTGATAATCTAAGCGGCCAAAAGTCAATTTTGTGAAATGCATTAATTGATTTTAATAATGAATAAAATAGAAAGATAACACAATGGAGTATTCACTCCACCCCCTCTCGCGCTTTTACGTCGCGTGCGCCACCGCCGTATTGGCAGTCAAAAGTTCATTGCTTATCACACTACACATATCTCGCTCGGCGTTCGGCAAGCAACAAATCTTCAAAAAAGTAAAGTTAACTTGTTTAAAGTTATATGTCTCGTTTTAATGATGGAAATTGAAGCTTCAGGTATGTTTTTTCCAAATTTAATAAATATTTTATAGATTTTGTTCATTAATAACGTAATTTATTGAATTCCGTACAAGGAGAAATAGTGCATTTTTTACACATATTTTTTTTATTTGTTAAGCTGAAAGTTATACTTCCAAGTCCGTCCAAGCTTGAATTTTTTTTTCAGATTGTGTACATATGCTTTGAGATGTAGAATAAAGTAGAATTAGCCGCAGAAAACCGCAGATTAATTAATTGTGGAATTTCAAAAGTTTCATGGAACAGTTTTTTTTAAAAGCGTTTTCTATACTTGTTACTTTTTGGTTTGTTTAAGGTTCTCAAGGCACTTCAGGGGTTCGAATTGTGACTCGAAAATACCTATTCGACCGCATGCAAGCTCAAAATTTACCAAATTTGGATGAAAAATTAAACTCTTTACAACAGGAGCTTTTGTCAAGTGAAAAATACTCTGATGAACAGATATCAGCTCTTAAGCACAATTTTTCACATTTTAAATCACAAATCAAGAAAAAGTGGCTACAAGTACATAAAAAAGAAGATGTTTTCGTATCAAAGTACAAGTCTTGGTGGGAAGGAGGTTTTGAATTAACTGTTGCAGCAATACCGAAACGATGTGGCCTTCCTCAGAAACATTTCAGTGACTCAGGTGAAAGATCTAAAAGACGCAAACTGCAGAACTCAGATCTACAGTAAAGGACAAAAACTTGATTATGCATGCTGCTTCAGTAAAGTTAATCAAAAGTGGAAAGAGAGATGCTTCTAAAGTATTAAAAGACATTCAAAACTCTCCGATACGTGCGACAAAATACAAAAAGGCATTTTCAAACACTAGGAAAAAAGAAATCCACTCTTTATCACCAATGCAAGCATTGAAAATGATGATTGATGCTAATCTAACAAGTGCTCAGTACGAAGTTATAAGGAACACATGTAAAAAAAATTTTCCCTGCTACACACTTATTCAAAAAGCAAAAAATGAATTGTATCCGCCTACTGAATTTTTCAGAATTACATGCACAATGCCCAATGTGATTTACAGCCCTTGGTCGATGTTACAGTGAAACGCTTATTAACTTATTTGGAAGTGGTTCTTTCAGCCCTTAAAGAACAAGAAAGATTGTCCCTGAAACTTATTTGTAAATGGGGATGCGACGGCTCACAGCAGTCACAGTTTAAACAAAAACAAGAAAGTGATAGTGATTGTGATTCAAATATCTTCCAAACCTGTTTTGTTCCATTAAGGTTAGTCTGTGGAAAAAGTGATAAAGTCGTTTGGGAAAATCCAACGCCCTCTTCAGCTCGTTTTTGTCATCCTTTGAGGTTCCGGTTTGTAAAAGAAAGTGTGGACATAACTAAAGAGGAAATTGACTTCGTAACTGAATCTTTAAAATCGCTGTCAGCTACGGATTTAGACTTAAATAGTTTAACGTTTAAAGTCAGTCACGTGTTCGTCATGACAATGGTAGATGACAAAGTGTGCAACGCTGCTTCTGGCACAACTTCTACCAATAAGGGCTATATTTGAGGGGCTACATCCAAAGATTTTAATCAGCTGCATTTAAAGTACGATATTAACCACGAATGCCTTGAGTTTGGTTTATCTGTTTTGCACGCCAGGATAAGACTCTTTGAGAGTATTCTCCATCTTGCCTACAAGTTGCTGTTCGAAAATACAGAGAAAGAAAGACAGAAGCGGAAAAAAACGCTCGAGAAAGACAGGAAACTTGAAATCCAACAGAGATTCCGTAACGAGACTGGCTTGCTTATTCATATGCCAAAAGCTAACTTTGGAAACACGAATGATGGTAACACAAGCAGGAGATTTTTCGAAGATCCAAAGTTAGCTGCTGAAATAACCGGAATCAACTATGATCTCATTTATCGGTTAAAAGTTATATTGGAGACAATTTCATGCGGACATAAAGTGGACTCGGAGAAATGATAAATATGCATTTGACACAGCTCAGTTGTACGTTGAATTATACCCATGGCACCCGCTGACACCGACAATGCACAAAATACTTGTGCATTGTGCATTAATCATAAAAAATGCATTGGTGCCTATTGGGCAACTTTCGGAGGAAGCTGCAGAAGCAAGGAATAAACATTTTAGAGCTTACCGCCAAGACTTCGCAAGAAAATTTTCCCGAGAAAACTGCAATAGAGACATTTTTAATCGACTTTTTCTAAGTTCAGACCCTTTATTTAGCAGCACTAGAAATGTGAAAAGAGGAAAATGAAAATCATATTTACCGGAAACGTTATGTTTACTCATTCCGGCCCAACATAACGAATCTGATTCATCAGATAATGAAAATTTTTAATTTTTTGCCTTTAATTTGTTTCATTTTGCTTTAGTTCTTATTGACGTAAGATTATTGATTGAATTAAATATTTTTTTTTGGTTCAAATAATGTATTTTATTTGACACCTCCTGTGAAACTTGGCATTTGATAATAAATAATTAAAACATTAATAATGATGTCTATTTTATATAATTTAACCTATAAATACCCAAAAAAAATTCATTTTCTATTTATTCTAGTACAAAATGGTTGTATCTTTAAAGATACCACGGTCATTTAAAGGTTAATAATATAATAGTTCAATAAAAAAGTCCATTGTCTAAATGACAATGTCAAAACATATGAAGGCCGTTAACTACGGTAACAAAGAGGTCACTAAAAACTAGCTCAAGAATTTATTTGACACCAGACCAGGCAATTTTTGGCGGAACGGCATCAACCAAACTAAAAACGCTACGAATTTATTCCCCAATCTAATACATATACGGCTGCGTGCACTTGCCACAGAAAACATATAATAACACGGTGCTACAGCGAATCAGAACTTTTGAAGTGAAATGATGAGCACTGTAAATCTAGCCGAGAACGACGCGGAACCGTGTTCAAAAAATTTTTAACACTGTCAAATTGTTTATTTATCGTTAAAAACCCAATTTTGGGTGTTTTCCGACACTTAAAAATTCGTAGCTCGTCTGCATTTTATCCGATTTCCAATCTTGAAACAGTTTTGTTGAGGTATGTCTTTTGACGTATGTCTTCTATTTTTCACGCTAAGCAAAAATAACCACTGATTTTTCAACACAAAACTTAGATTGTAGTCAATTTTTCCAATTTTTGGCGAGTTTAACACGATGTTGGCGATAACATTGGAATAAAAGGTTTATTTACATATTAGAAGAAAGTTTTATAGCTGTTTTTATTCCGAATGTAAAAAGCATTTTATTTCAAAAATCGATCAAAATGTGTCGAAGTAACGGTTTGTTTTGCAAAAAAATCAGTAAACTGAAAGTTTTATTCACTACTTTTATATTTGCAAATTTAATGCGGTTCTCCGTTATTATTCGCGAAATACGTGTATAATTAAGTATATTTACTGATACATGTGGAGTGGACACATTAGCAAGCATTATTTCATCAAAATTGATCAGAAATTTTCCAAGTGAAGAACGTTTTTGTAGGAATAAAATAAAAACAGAACATTCTCGAGTTGAACAGAGACCGTAGAAGAATATTATAACGTCAAAAAAAATTATGCAAAAAGTAATGCAATTTGCTGACTTACTTCTGCAATTTTCTGACTTACCCGGACGTAGTATTACCTAACTTAACCTCACCTAACCTAACGTTATCGAAATCAATCCAACCGTACACAATGTGAGGCAATCGAACCCATTGTGCTACTTTTATGCATAGCAAAAGAAAGTCATGTTGATTAGTTTGCAATGCCGACCTATCCAAACTCGATGTAACCTTGAATAACTTATCCTAATCCCACTTCACTGAATAGAACCCTACGTAACACAATTGAACCGATTGCATTGTACTTCTATGTGCACTCGATTCGAAACATCTACAAATAAACGTAACATATCTTTACCTAGCATAACTCAAAATACCATAAGCGTACACCTTGAATAACTTATCCTAATCTCCCTTCACTGAATAGAACCCTACGTAACACAATTGAACCGATTGCATTGTATTTTATGTGTACTCGATGCAAAACATCTACAAATAAACGTAACATATCTTTACCTAGCATAACACAAAATAACATAACCTTACAGGAAATTCGTAACTAAAATTAACCTAACCAAACTTCATTAACCTGAACGAATCTAACGCAACCTGAGCTGAGTTTTTTTCATGTAATACAAGAGTGGTTAATTTGAACATAAGAAACTGTTAAAAAATGAAATATTTTTGAATTAAATGTTTTTATTAAAAGTTACTATTTTAATTCAAAAATTAAAATTACAATCTCAAAAATGTTTACTTCAACTTCTACGTTTGTAAGACGTATCATTTGTTTCACGTACAATGGCTTTTGGTGAAATCTTTCTCCCTGTTCATTGTTGAACTGGCCTTGATTTTCTGGGAAGAAATCTAAATGAGCATGCAAAAAATGAACTTTTCATTGACATTCGGCATCCTATCTCTTCGCACGCTTCCAGAAATTCATTCACGACGTTAACTTAAATAAGATTAGGAAAGGTTAGGTTAGATGCACTTATGCTAAGTTTTAATAGGTCTTGATCATTCGTGATGATTTTTCACACTCATTAAATTATACCTTCTACTCAAATATGAACGAGACGGTATCAATAAAACGGTCCGCGGATGAAT
Source organism: Anastrepha obliqua (assembly GCF_027943255.1). Lineage (NCBI taxonomy): Eukaryota > Metazoa > Arthropoda > Insecta > Diptera > Tephritidae > Anastrepha > Anastrepha obliqua. Next base: position 174,487 of record NW_026562182.1, on the reverse strand, counting down.
CATCTGAAATCAGAAACCCAAAAATTTTATTAATCTCCACAATAGTGGCTATCGTTGTACGTAGCCTTTTTTTGTTTTGTTTTTTGACAAAATGGTGGTGATATGAATTTCGATGTGTGTTTTTCACCATTTTTTTTACTTTCAACCGGCCCAAAAAATAGTTATTTTCAAAATTTTGAAAATCGGTTACGTACAACGATAGACAATGCGAGAAATCGTTGCTACCGTATCAAAAAAAAATCGTTTCGAGAAACACGCGATTGAAATAAAGCATCGTATCGTAAGCGCTACAGGGCCGAACCGACGGGCGCTCGCTTAAGTGCACGTAGAGTCGGGAATAAAGCAAATTTCGCTTTTAAATTTTTACCACATTTTCTTGAGTAGTTATACTAACAATTTATGCAAAAAAAATCGATTTTTTTGAATTTTCACAGTGGCGTTCCCCCTTAATAGTTGGGCAGTTTTTGCTTCATTCGAAAGTTGAATGTATTTACAGTAACAACCAAATAAGTCGCTCGCCTCTTTCAGTGTATGTTTCTAACTTTCCGGTTTTATATACAGATGTATATGTTTTTGTGCACTTCTTATCAATTAGAGAACCACATACCTAAAGTATCGTATTAATTAGTTATTTACCTACTATCAGATAACAAAAAATAATTGTTTTTAAATTTTCTCTAGCATCGAAATGTCCAAGACAAAACTTGTTTATAATATATAAGTATATGTTTCTATTTTCTGAATCTTACTGTATGCTTATATACAGAGCTGCGAGCACTCGCCATGACAAAAATTCACGAATCACCAAACATTGGCAATTATTTTTATATATTCGAATATTGACTCTTTTCAAATAGTCGCCAATGATTTCTTCAATCTTAGTTAGTATTGGCGACTCGTTTTATGAATGAAAGTACTTTGTTTTTAGAAATATAAGTGCATTTTTTTTATATGTTATACAATATTTAACACTGTTCAGCGTCGCATGGCCGCTACGGCCTCACGTATCATATTTTGTTCTTGCAAGGCTTAGAATTTAACTTTGGACGATATACGCATGTAAAAGAAGCTGGGAGCTCAGAATAGAAACCGCTACGTACATACATTGTCCCAACATATGTATTCATGTATGCATACCATAGCATGCAAATAACAGTTGACCGTTTTATTTCTTAAGCTAAATACACACCAGGCAACCGTTGCAGCAACTCGGCCATGTTGAAGCAACCGTTGCCTCGTGTGTAGCTGTATTGCCAAATGATTTTCGTGTTACTGCAACCATTGCCTGAAATATCAAATAAATTTGATTTTTGGGATAGGTTGCTGCAACCGTTGCTTCGTGTGTATCATTGTTTACTGCTTTTACTCGTTCAGTTCGTTGAACACAAGCAAAGAAGAAGGTTCGTGCGGAGTAAAATAAAGTGAAAAAGGAAAAAATGGCAATTGAAAATAATGAAAATTATGTTAATTTTATTAACAAATATAAAAATTTGAGAGAGCTGTGGGATATAAGTAGTGAAAAATATAAAAATAAAAATTTTAGAAAAAAAGCATACGAACAACTAAAAAATGAATACAATAAAATTGATAAAAATTTCAAGTCCGCAAAAGTGTTTCCTGTTGCAAGATACAGCAAAGTTATTGCCAGTCTAATTTCTGCTGATATTGCCTCTCTCATTATGGTATCTTGTTTCGTTATTTTGGCCTTTACGAAGTCCAACAATTTTCTAAACAGGGCGTCGCCTATCCTCATGTAATTTTTATAGTCCGCTGGCTCATTTTCCTTCAGTTCTTTCAGCAGCCTCTCGTTCGAAAATTCGATTTTTTTAAAAGCCAATTTTTGGACCAGATTTTTTTTCTCTTCTTTTGTTGCATCTCTTCTTCCTCATTTTCGTACAACAGTTAGTCAATTATAATAAGAGAAGTAATTTTACGCATTTCGTCGATCATTTAAAAAATTTAATTTTACGTATCTTCCGCTTGTGCCTTTCCTGCACCACAGTTATACCAGAGAATGTTAATGCAATGAGAAGGTGAAAATGTTACTGTAAGCTTTTTTTAGTACAATTGAGATTTGAAAGATTTGTAATAAGGTCATTTAGCACACCGAGTTTATAGACACCTCACTGACTTTTGCCCACACAAAAATTAGAAACACCACACATCTTTCACCTCAACACACAACACATTTCTCACCTCGACATTAAACCAATTAAATTTTTACTATTTTCGTATTTTTTGAAATAATAAGCGAATACGTAAAATTTATTACATAATTTTTTTTAATTACATAAAAAAAAACGAATTTAAAAGAAAAAAATTAATAAAAAAAGGGTTGCACTGGGAATTGAAATCGAGTCTAACATGTGGCGAGGAAAAATACGCGGTGCATTTATTTCTTCGACTGCTTATTTTTTTACCATTTTGTTACTTTTGAAATGATAAGCGGGTACATACAATTTATTAAAAATTTTTTACGATTACATTAAAAAAAACACATTTAAAAAAAAAAAAAAAATTGGCGCCGAGAATTGATGCCGAGTCACATGGGGAGGATAAATACGCAGTGCGTTTATTTCTGCGCCTGCGTTGTGAACAAAAGGTTTTGTGCATGCGCGCGACGCGAATACATTTTAATAAAGTTCTGAAAGTAATTCATGAAGTTTTTCATTACACACATACATATGTATATAAATGAACGTATACTTTATATGTAAATAAATGATGGTATATGAAATATACATAAGTACATAATATGTATGTACATGTCAATAGGAGGTATTTGCATTCAGAAAAAAAAACGGTTTAAGATAAATCAACACTTATTTTATATTGTATGTCAATTTATAGTTTATGTATTCGACAGCATTTACATACATATGTATGTATGTACATTTGTATATGAAAAACAATAATGCACAAGCGCAAGAACATCATATCACATATGCAAGTATGCCCAAATAACCTTGACTTATGTATGTACTCATGTCATACCACATCACATTCTTACAAGAAATCAAATACACATACGCACTAGTGAACGAGTTTCTTCCTAACAAGTGCAAAAACAATTCTGCTCTATGTATGTATATATACCGACTTTATGTCCTAGCATATATACATACATACATATATACCTACTTGCCTTCTAAACTTCCTACAAAATAATTGTATTCATATGTTACTACATCCATGCACGTTCATACATTCAAGCATACATATACATATGCGCGAGCACAGCGCTCCCTTCTTGCTTCCGTGTACTTTTGTCCTTCACCAGTCGATATTCCTAATATTGTACTTACAAAAACACAATACTTTGATAGACGCAAAAGCAACAGCAAGCACAACGCGATGGCCGCTTTGCCAGCACACATTCTAAAATGTTCTAGAACACAACAAAAACACATACCTCACATGTGCATGTCGCCCAAAGCTAAAATCTAAGCCTAGCGACTACAAAAACAAAATACATTCGTAGACGCAGTCGCAGCGGCCATGATTCTACCAGCGACGGCGCTGAACAATTTAGAACAAAAACAAAAAGTTCATTCATAAGTTAGAGCTCATATTTCAATTTCATTCATAAAACGAGCCGCCCATATGCCAATTTTCGCGACCATTCGAAAATAGTCAATATTGGAATATTTCGCGTGGAATTATTTGCCAATATTTGATAAATCTTGAATTTTTGTCATGTCGAGTGGCCGCGGCTCCGTATGTATGTATGCACCCTTATATGTATGTAAATATGTCTTCTAACTGTGCGACAGTCGCGAGTTAATGCGACTTCCAGCGAATTACACATTGATGTCCGCAAAGCCGCATATATGTACCTTATGATCAGAAAGTACCGGGAATGTTTAAATTAAACAAAACAGAGTTAAATTTAAGGCAAATTTATATTATCTCCTTCAAAATATGACCCGTCTGAAGCTACACACATGTGCCAACGTTTAACCCAGTCCTCCAAACACCCCCGGCAGGCCGATTTGTATTCTCTTTGATCAGTGCGATGGCGCGTTATCATCATGCAAAATCTGAGAGTTGTTTGCTCACATTTCCGGCGGTTTGCAACACACAGCATCTCTCTAAGGTTTCAAAACGGATAAATAATATTCTCTATTGACTGTCTGGCCCGATGGAAGGTACTCATGGACTATGCCTTGGCAATCGAAGAAAACAGTAAACATCACCTTCCCGGTTCTTTTTGCTCATAGGGTATACATATCCCATCTTTTCACTGACGGACAAGAAGACGGTCGCAGTTGTTGTTTTTTGTATGCATACATTTTGCGTTCGTTGAAGGTTTGCATATATTTATATACATATGCGTGTATGCGCGTTTGGCTTTCTGGATGCATCCATGGATATTAGAATATTTTCTCATCAATATGTGTATGTAAGTAGTTCAGATTTGACTGAAGAGATTAAATATAGGAATGCATATTCATATGATTGACTTTATGGCTGTTTTACATATAAATCAATTCAAATGAATAATGTTATATAGAAAATAAATTTCTAAATAAATTTCTAAATAACTGGTATTAGAAAAACCTGAATACACTATTTTAAATCAATTTCAATTAAACCAAATATAAAAAATGAAATAAAAATATCGAACAAAAAACTGTGCACAGGATTTGAACCTGAGTCAATTATGAGACGATGTACTGCATATACGACACGTCTTTCATGATCGCGCTAATCTACAATTATTAATGATCTTTTCTAAATCACTCATTTATTCGATTCGCAGTTTTATATGCACATATTCTGCGTTAGTTGAAAGTTTGTTTGCGTAATTATATGAATATGCATGTGTGTATGCGCGTTTGGCTTTCTGGACGGATATTAGAATGATATTTTCTCATCAATATAATTTGGATTTGATGAAATAGATTATAGATATATGTACATATTTTCTGTTTTGATTGATTTATATAAAAGTCAGGTCATATCCAGTATGAACTATTTTATACCGAAAAGAAATTTCCATTTATAAAATACAAAAAAACAGTATTTTAAAGAAATTTTAATTAAAATAAACTCAAAAATTTTACCAAACTTTCCTGGTTTGAATTGTAAAAAAAAAAATGTGTAAGAAAAAAAAAAATGTCTTCAGGACTTGAACCTGAATTATATACGTGCCAAAAAACAAAACGAATAATTCCGCCGACTTTAGCTTCTGCACCACAAACTAACTGCCGCGCGGCCTTCTTAATCGCAAATTTATTCGCTTCGATTTCCTTAGTAGTGTGCCGAAAAATCTTATGAACTTCCTCAGTAGTTTGGTAAACGCAGAAAATATCTAAATTCTTGTCCTAGCGTGGTAAGTAAATATAGAAACCCTCCACTCGCGTCACTCGCGTCGTAAATATCTGCAATTCCCCACTCGTGAAGATAGTTGAATTTGAAATGACCTTATTATGAATCTATAAATTAGAACTCGAAAAAAGCTCATTTAACATTTGCTCCTTCTCATTGCATTAACATTCTCTGGTTATACACAATACTGAGATTGAAGCAACGGTCGCAACGTGTTTCTTAAACAAAGGCAACACGTTGCTTCAACGGTTGCCCCGTGTATATCTAGCTTTACGCTCTGTTCACGAACACAACCGAAAAAGCGTACACACTCGCTCCCGCTCTGAGCAAGAGACTTCGTTTCTTTTTGTTTTAGCTTTCTCTTGAGTGCATTAAGTTCAGCCATTCGTAAGACGCTCTTTTGAGAACATCGTGTAAGAAGAGATACGATTGACGTTCCCAATATGAGACTCAGTAAGTGAGCAAATGACTGAAAAAGTCAATGCAAACGGTCTTCACATTAATTTGCCTTATAGATAAAAAAGTGTCCAATTGGCGCCAGTTAGTACGAGAAAGAAACGACTGGCGCGCTTTCTTAAACTCGGCTTAAATCGCATAAGCGGTCATCGCGCCAATTAAGAAGAAGATAAGATAAAAAGAACTGAATTTTTTTAAAGCACAATTTAAATTTATTTGCAATTATTTTGCTGTTTTTTATGTATCATTATATACATATAAGAAAAGGACTTTCAGTCCAATACACTAAAAAAAATTAAAGGGCCAACTTGCCCTGCAAATGAAACACTAAAGGATCAAAGTTAGAATTTACAAGGTTTATTTACTACAAAGGTAAATGTTACAAGCTACGGTTAATGTCCACTACGCAACTGCCCCTTGATGTGCGCTGCAGGCCTTTATAGGTTTAGGTCGTTCTGCTGCCTTCAGGTGCGCCGCGTCTTGGTACGCTGGCTCCGCCCCTAGCTTCCCACGGTTGACATGCACTGGTGGCATGTGCAAGTATTTCACAATCGTGTGAAACATAATTTGCTGACGCTGCGTCTGGCTCTGTTCTTAGTGCGTTAGCATTAGTACGTGGTACCTGATATGCAATTTGCCCTGACTTAGGGTGTTGGGTTGTCCTATAGAATAACAGCGATTATGCTGATGCAGCGGCACGTGTATCGGTAAGGTGTGGGAATGTAATATGTTGGGTGCCGCAGCGTGTTAACTCCTCCCCCTTTAAATATCTGCGTCCCGCAGATTAGGTGACGAAGGACGTTTCTCGATCCTTCGACTAAGTTGGTTCTCGATTTTTATTTCGGGTAAGTGGATCCTTGCTGTGAGCTTCCTCCAGATAAACCAAATTATCACCATAAGTAACAGTAGTCCTGATCCCTCGGATAATATGAACTAATTCGTCTCAGACTTAAGGTGCTTCAATATTTCCAATTTGTCAATTGCCATTCCATGTACCAGATCGAGGTTTATAGCCATTGTGCGGTTCGTGACGCTAGTTAGGATTGGTGGGAGCACCTGAACTCCTGAGGTGGTAATGCTTGAATATGTTTGGTTGTTGATTACTACCGTCTCGTTGTCTACCCGGAGAATATAGGAATCGTTAAGATTAGTAGTGGTTTTACCTGAACTTATGTTGCCAATGAAATTGTTCAGGAAAATAGTATCATCTTTGATTACTTCGACGGTAGATGCGTTGTTTGTCAAGTAAGGACAACTTGTTTCTCCACCCTTGAGGAGACGAGCCAAACAACCAGCCTCCGGTAGCAGGTCCAAGGATTTCTTTTCACATACCATTGCTGAGGATAAGTGCAAACAGTCTCCCCTTATGCCAAACGTCTCCTGTTTGCTTATAAGTATAGTTTTGTACGCCAATTCTATCCGATGGCCTTTCTGGACATTAGCTCGTGTGATAAGGTGGTTGAATCTTTCCTCCGTGACCTTAGGCAGAGATAACACGTACAGCAATAGCGTGTTGTTGGTGTAGATCGAAGGTTTGCTATACTCGATGGCTTCAATGGCATTACTGTATGGAAGGATGTCAATCTCGCCAACAAGCTGGTTAATTTCTTCCTTGCTTAAGAGATTGCTATTGACGATACCAGCCTTAGCCATTTGGCAGGCGCGTATCAGCTCGTTCACGTCTTCCTTCAGAATAGCTATCTTGTTTTGGACATCCTGCTCGAGCCTTTCCCTGGTTCTTCGATCGGCAACGTCATTTGTGATCGTCACAAGGCTGTTTAGCTTCTGCAATACTTCGTTAGTTTTTTTGAAAATTGCATTGTTTACCTTGTATTGCCTATTACTATTTTGGTTAAGGGAGTTTTCGTTGTTAAGGACCTTATTCCAGTCGAGCGCATCTGGTGAACCAGCTATCCATTTCCAGGCAGACCCTATCCAATTGATGGATCGCTTCGATCTCGCAAGTTTGTGCCCTCTCAGTTCATCCAAGTGTGTGCGAATTCTGTTTAGTTGGAACAGCAGTACTTCTGTGGTTGTTGTTGTTTCATTGAGGTTGGTTAGTAAATGTTCCAGTTGATTGGTTGTCAAATCATAACGCTCTAGATCTATTACGTGAATGAGCTTAAAGTGTCCATCGATGATCCAGCCGTACCCATCTCGTATAGTGGCCAATGGTGAGCCTATTTCAAATATCTCATAAGAGTGCGCAGTTGCGCAGAGGCAGATGCTATGAATTATAGTAATGTTAGTAAATTGTTTGCTTACATAAAAAATGGAAAATTATCATCTTAGTGTCTATTTTACTAAGCTATTCTATGGAATTTCAAATAATTCATTCGAACAAAATTATCATCTTAGTGTCTATTTTACTAAGCTATTCTATGGAATTTCAAATAATTCATTCGAACAAAATTATCATCTTAGTGTCTATTTTACAAAGCTATTCTATGAAATTTCAAATATCTCATTCGAACAGTAAATTTCTTAAGAGTATGCGAACTTAGTGTCTACTCCTTATTCTAGGGACTTATCCTAGCTTTGAGTTGCGCAGTGGAGGGTGAATTAGTAAAAGCTGGTGAAGTCTATTGTGTTAAAAAAGGTTTTTCTATTTTCGTTAGTTGGGAACCCAGTAGTAAAGTAGTTGGTTAAATTGGTTTCAAGTTGCCTTAAGCTCGATTAGTGTTATTTTAGTTATCGAAAGGTTTAAAATTGTTAGTTGGTTATGAAAAAATTTCAAATTGTTAATTAGTTAATTTTTTAGTAAATTTAATTTAAATTTTTTTCTTTTTTCTTTTTTTTTATATTTTTTTTTATATTAGTAATTATTTAATTTAAAGTTTTTCTTTTTGCTTTTTTATTTATATTTTTTTGCCTTTTGCGCATGTTTGCTTTTCCATATTTTTGGACCCATCTTTACTTGTTGTAAAAAAATTGTGTTTTAAATTTTTGCATTGGAATATGGGTATTAACTTGACTATGGAAGGTCCGCGTTGATCCCTTTTAGTCGCAAGCGTTTATGATTGCAAGCGACCTACTCATGGCACGGATGACTTCACGCAAGTAAGCAGAAGATCATTTTGGGGGAATTGAACCCTTCCGCTTCGGTTACCCCATACCAGTGAGAAAAGTGGAATTGAACCACTATAACTTCAACGGCTATAGGCGCGTTAACGCTTGCATTCGTACCTCCGAATTCTACTGATCTTAAGCTTCTTATTAACCCTTTGACCAATGGTATCTCATACTTTAATGCTTAGTGATTTAGTAATTTTTTGGTAGCATTCTTTTTGTTTTTTGTTTTTTCTTTTTCTTTGCACCTTTTAGGTGTTTGTGTACAACTTAGTTGCGTAATTTTGCATCGGAATGTAGGCGTTTTTCTCAGCTGATATTGGAAGGCTCGCGTTGGTCCCTTTTAGCCATAAGCGTTGATAGTTGCAAATGGCCTACTCATGGCACGAGTGGCTTCACGTCAATTAAAGCACAGACCTCGTGGTGGAGTTGAACCACACCGATTGCAATCATTCGAACCATCGAGTTATTTGGAATTGAGCCAACATCTGACTACATCGGCTGCAAAAAATTTGCACCCATACCCTGGGACCAGAGAATCTAAGCATAAGATTTGCCTTGTGACCAATGTTATCTTTAGATGTTTTTTACATCCGCTTTGTGGAACTTTTTTCCTGTTTGCGTTAGTATTGTTGCGTTTCGATTTTCTTCAATCGTTTCTTTTTTATTTAATGGCCTTTGTTTGGCCTTAATTTGTTTGTTTGAAATGAACACCTCATCTCCGGTATCGAAAGAACGCGGAGGGGTGCGTTTGGTGTTCAACCTCGCGTTTCTGACCTCCTGCTCCCTTTCTAATAGAGCTTTTATATCCTCCATGGTTTTTTCCCTGAAATTTACCAAACCCTGATAGTTTATTCTTGAGGTCCGGTTGAGAAATATGTCCGCCGGCTTTCGCTTGATAACGGAGTGAACGGTGTTGTTATACCTGTCTACAGCAATTGAAATGCGTTCTTTAGGGGTGAGCCGGCTAAACTCAAGCGAAATACAGCGGTACATTTCTATCAATGTTGAGTGTAAACGCTCAACCTGACCATTACTTTCACTTCTTTGTGTTGGGGTTTGATAAACCTCTATACCTAGTGATCGGATATAATTTAGGACAAGAGGGGTTAAAAATCCCCTTTCATTGTCCATAACTAGCATTTTTGGCACGGAAAAATAGTGCAGGAGAACAGTAAGCTTCCTCCGAATGTGAATTGAAGATTTATTTTTTATTGGGAATAACTTAGCAAATTTCGTAAATTTGTCGATTGCGCTGAGATATTTTTGCTTCTCCATCTCAAAAATATCGATGTGCAGAATTTCGCAGGGATAACTAGGTACAGGCGTCTGTTGAAGGAACGGTTTCGAGGGATGCCTGTCGTATTTGTTTAGTTTGCAAGTATCGCATTGCTTGACATAGTCTCTGATCTGTCTGGACATTGAAGGAAAGTAAAATTGTTCAAGTATCTGTATTTTATTCTCGCGAGGGTTTCTATGGGCTCGCCTATGCTCTTTCTCGATTATTTCATACACCCTGTCAGGAATTGTAACATCTTCTACTAATCGCTGTGTTATCCTGATTCTGTATCTCCGGAAGTTATTAACATATGTGTCCTGCAGTGTGGTGAGGTGTTCTTCGGGAATTTTAATTCCATTTATTACGTTCGGGTTGAGGCACTCCCGTAAGATATTAACCAGTGCGTTGACATCGGATTCAGGAAATGAAACGTAGTATCTACTGTAGCCTGGATAAGGATGTTCGAGGCATCGAGGGCGATCTCCATTTCTAAAAATAATCTGGTTTCGAAACACGTTAAGGGGGGCCTCCACATGTGGTACTAGGTCTGAGCTGTCTTGATCAGCTGAGTGCATCGTGCCTTCGGAGGTCGCGTCGATTTCCGGTTCTGCGCTTGTTGTAGGCTCTTGACCCGATACAGATGGAGGCTAAGCGACAACAGACTCATTCAATATATTACACTCGGTTTTGAGGCGAGAAAGAGCATCGGCAACCAAGTTCGATTTTCCCGGTTTATAGATTAGTTCGCAATTATACTCCTCAATCCTTGCTTTCCATCGTTTAAGCTTGGCATTATAATTGCGACAGCTTAAGGCAAAGGTTAAGGGTTGATGATCAGTATATATCCTTATCTTTTTGGCACCGTACAGATACGACCTCAAGTTGTCCAATGCCCAAACAATAGCTAACATTTCTTTTTCATTGGTGGCGTAGTTTTCCTCAGCCTTGTTCAGCGAACGAGAAATGTATGCGATTGGTTTGTCTGTACCTATATCTCCCTGGGACAGGACTGCACCAATTGCGTAGTTTGATGCGTCAGTGGTTAGGTTAAATGGCTTGCCAAAATCAGGAAATGCTAGAACATCAGCGGAGGTTAGCATACGTTTTAGATCAGTAAAAGCTTGTGAGGCCGCGCTGTCAAGTTGTATTCCTACTTTCCTCGATGCATTTGCCCTTATTTGTGCATTTTGCCCGCGCGTTAGGTTTGTTAGGGGCTTAGCTATTTTTGCATAGTCCCGGATAAACTTTCGATAGTAGGAGGTCATTCCCAGAAAACTTTTTAAATCTTTCAAATTGCATGGTGGCAAGATCGAGTTCATGGCCTCGACCTTTTTTGGGTCAGGACGAACTCCTTCGGGAGTGATGATATATCCCAAGAATTCGACCTCTGTCTGCAGGAAACACGTTTTTTCTAAATTCACTTTAAGGTTGGATTGTAGTAATTGGGAAAATACCATTTCAACATTCTTCAAATGATCGTCAACATCCTTGCCGAACACAATGATATCGTCTATATAGACGTAGCAGATTTTGCCAATGAATTGTTTCAATACGTCGTCGATCGTGCGTTGAAAAATGGCCGGCGCGTTTTTAAGGCCGAAAGGCAATCTCAAAAACTCATACTTTCCGTTCATCGTTGAGAAAGCAGTTTTCGGTACGTCGGATTCTTTCATAGGGATTTGGTGGAACCCAGAAGTCAAGTCAATGGTTGTGAAGTATCGAGAGTTACCAAGGCTACACAAGGTAGCGTTTATATCAGGAATAGGGTAGGTGTCGGGGATAGTTACGGCGTTAAGCCTTTTATAATCTATCACCATACGGTACTGTTTCTCTCCATTTGGCTTAGGTTTTTTAGGCACCACCCAAATAGGAGAGTTATATGGGCTTCTGGATGGTCGAATAACTCCTTCTTCCTACAACTCGTTCACTTGTCGGTCGACCTCTTCTCTCATACAAGATGGATACGGGTAGCTTTTGCTATAAATAGGTTCATGAGTTGTTGTCTTGATTTCAGCGCGTACACAAGTGTCCACTAGTTCCTTTCCATTTAGGGGTAAGAAAAGATTGCTAAATTTACCAATAAGGCTACGCACTTTCCCTTCTGTTTGAAGTGGGAGATCCTTAGACAACGTATAATTCACCTGCGTGGACATTCGGGCTTTCAATGGAATTTTGTATTTGTTTACGGCTAGGATGTTCGATTTCCTATCAACTATAGCGCCTATATCCCTAAGTGTGTCGTCTCCTATGATTCCGTCAAATGACGTCAATCCTGGGAGTACAAAGAAAGTTGTCTCGGAGTCATTACCTACGTCCTTAAATAGGTTTAAATTAATTTTCTCTTTTATGGTAATATTTCCGCCAGCTGATCTAACGGAAAAGGGATTGTCGACTGGATTGCCTTGCCTTACGACCGTTCGGCTAATAAAATTTTTGTTGGCACCAGTGTCGATCAGAAAATCTAGGGTGCGGCCGTCTGGTAGTACATACTCTATGTAAGGTATGCTAGATGTCCGTCGGATAAAAAATTCTCCTCCTGTGCGTCTTGTGTATCCGCTACATAGTTATTCACTTCGTCCTTGGTGTTTTCTGTTTCTATATTGAACAGCTTTTGCTGTTTTCGCGGAAGGTTGTCTGACTTTGCACCCCGCTTAAAGGGATTTGGCCTATTCATGTAATTTATTCTACGTGTTTAGACAGATTGGTCTATGTCCATTTTCTCGACGGGTGACTGAGAGGTTGTTGGAAGATCTCGTTTAGGTACAGTGTATCCACCTCGATTTTCAAAGGGATATCGTCGCTCTTGGGGACGATAGGTTATCCTTGGTGGTAGCGGGGGTGCTTTATTGCCCTCTAGGCCATGCATGTGTTCTGGCATCGTATTCATAGGTGCGACGATGCGATTATTGAATCGCGGAGTATGCACTGTGTAATTCCTTAGGTTTGTGTTTTGTATTTCGAGGCACCTTGAATATGCCTCGGGTAGAGTTTTTGGGCGCTGAACCAGGAGCATCTTCGAAAGATCCCCATTCAACCCGCTGATAAAAACGTCTAATGCGCGGTTTCTGTACGTGTCTATAAGTACACGCACTGTTTCCTGAGAATAATTCTCAGTTTTTAGTTTGTTGATAATCAACGCAAATTGGTGATTCACGGCTCCGTAGAAATCATCGAGCCGTGAATTTGTTTGAGAAAGTTGGTAGAGTTGGTACTCCAAGGTGCAGATGTCTCGTTTGTCTGCATAATGGAGCGATAGACACTCCTTCATGGCGGCCCAGTCAGTGTCAAAAATGCTATACGATATGAGGGCAGTATCGGCAGGCCCTCGTATTTTTTGGCGAATGTGCTGTAAGATTGCACGATAGATTGGCTTACTCTTTACCGGCTCGAAATCGGTAAGGATGCTTTCAACAGCGTGCACCCATGAGACAAACATTGTCGGGTTACCGTTGAAAATTTGTAACTCCTTTACGGAGTCAGGAAGCCTCGAGATATCTCTTAGTTCCTCCTCAGTTGTTGGAGCTCAGGGTTGAACGTGAGCTTCCACCGTACTTTGAGCAGGAGTAACAGCTTCTATCGAAGCGACCCGGCTTTGGAGTGTGTCCAAGCACGATACACGCCTCTCTAAACCATTCAGTTGTTCCATGAGTGCATTCACTGCACCCGTCAAATTTGTCACCGTAACTTGGAGTGAATCCATTCTGGAAAAGGAAGACGAGAAGAGGGAAAAAATATACAGCGGTTACTTACAGAATCTCTGTTAGCATTAAAACTTTGATTTTCTAGCCCTTGGCTGTTTAACTTTTTTCCACTTTCACTTTTGCAGCTCTGGGCTATTTAAAGGAGAATTTATTTTTATTTTCCCTTAGAACTTTTTTTCTTTCACTTTTGTAGCCAGTGGCTGTTTAAAAATTGTATTACACTCTTGTTAAATTTTTCTTCTCTATTCTAAGAACCTTTTCATTAGTAACTTTTTTCTTTCACTTTATTTTTGTAGCTTCTTAGCTTTCTCACTTTTCACTCTTTTCACTATCTTTCTTAGCTCTTAGCTAATTCCAACTTATTTTGTCACTTCACTACTGGTCCCTGCTCGGGCGCCAGAAAAGGACTTTCAGTCCAATACACTAAAAAAAATTAAAGGGCCAACTTGCCCTGCAAATGAAACACTAAAGGATCAAAGTTAGAATTTAAAAGGTTTATTTACTACAAAGGTAAATGTTACAAGCTACGGTTAATGTCCACTACGCAACTGCCCCTTGATGTGCGCTGCAGGTCTTTATAGGTTTGGGTCGTTCTGCTGCCTTCAGGTGCACCGCGTCTTGGTACGCTGGCTCCGCCCCTAGCTTCCCACGGTTGACATGCACTGGTGGCATGTGCAAGTATTTCACAATCGTGTGAAACATAATTTGCTGACGCTGCGTCTGGCTCTGTTCTTAGTGCGTTAGCATTAGTACGTGGTACCTGATATGCAATTGGCCTTGACTTAGGGTGTTGGGTTGTCCTATAGAATAACAGCGATTATGCTGATGCAGCGGCACGTGTATCGGTAAGGTGTGGGAATGTAATATGTTGGGTGCCGCAGCGTGTTAACTTATATATTTGTTATTTATTATGGGTTGAGCTTAATAACTAGTAAAGCGTTATTGGATTCATGCCAAGTGATTTAAAAATGGGAACTATCATTTCTCTAAGCCCTTCACTGTCCAGGAACAGAAATGGTTTTCCATCGGTGTTGACAAATTTTAATATTGCAGAAATAATTGAATTTTCACTGGTGTGATACGTCACTTTTCTTCTTTTTCACATTGTTGCACTTCGGTGCCCTCGTTATTGTCCCATTCTTTATGAATTTCCGCATGTTTTGTAGTTAAATGCCCTTTTAAATTTGTAGCATGAGTGCCTGACAATTTCAAACCGCATACATTGCAAAATGATTTATTTTCTTGCGGATTAAATTTAAAGAATTGATGCACTCTTTTATTCAAACCTCGTCCTCTTTTACACAAAATATAATATTTAACCGCACACACTCAATTCACGAACACAAATAATATGTTTAGCCAAAGCAACACTCGCATACATACCAATACAAGTTATCGACTGCGGGCCACGACCATTGAAAATGAACTTTTGATTTCAACTGAACCTGATTACTTTATTCACTGATGTCTTAAATAGCAAAAAATTGCTTACTCGCTAAATTCTTACTCTGCTACAATTTACAATAAATTGTTTATTTACTATTGTGTAATTCGATATTACTATTACAATTTTGCTTACTTACTAAATTCTTAATTGTGTCATTCGATATTACTATATTGTTTACTCGCTAATACAATTTTGCTTACTTACTAAATTCTTACTCGAAGTAGGTCAATAAATTGCTTATTTACAATTTACAAAGTTGCTTATTGTGTGGTTCAATATTACTATTGTTGTTGTTGTTGGAGGTAAGTCAAATTACAATAAAGTTGCTTATTTATTTATTCTACAATTTACAAAGTTGCTTATTTGTGTAGTTCAATATTACTATTGTTGTTGTTGTTGCTGGAAGTAAGTAAGTATTGGCTAATTGCAAATGGAACAGGCAAGTAGGGCTCTTCACATTTTGTTGCGATCACTTCCGTACGCACAAAATGTGAATTTGCTGTTCTTGCATTTTTTTGAGCAGCGAATATTGATTGTCGAATATTGACTGTGTTAACTCCCCCCTTTTTAAGTATCAGCGTCTCGCTGATAAAATAAACAAAGATGATATAATCTAGCATTTACTTATTGCGATTGGTGTGAAATCTATTATTGGAGGAGTGAATTGAAATTTTCTGTGGTAAGCTGATCTGGTGTGGAAATAGAGTATTATAAATAATACAAGTCCGAGAAGTATTGCTAAAAAACTGTAACTTATTGACATAATAAACTTGGATGAGATGTAATTTAATTTTTTTACATTCGTCAGATGGAGTTGGTGAAGGTATTGTAAATCTATTTTTATCTCTTTTTCAGTCAAGTCGCTTGAGAGTATAGGAGGTAGGATTTGATGAGACGTGGTTTGCCAATTTGTATAATTTATACCGCCTATAGTAATAGTTTCGTTATAAAAATGTATGTCTAACTGTATCGTTTGCGTCGATTTCGTCAAGTATTCTATTGTAATTATCCAGTATTTTATTAGTCGTGTTCGTTTGTTCTTTTTAACGTTTCTAGTCCGTAACTGGTCTAAAAGGTTATCGATTTGTGAAATTTGGTAGTCGAGTTGCGGAGTTAGAGGACTTGTTCTGCTAGTCTGATAGCGTATAATGGGTTTAATGTCATTGAGAATACGTTCATAATCGTCCAAGTCGATGGCGTGTATGATTTTGTAGTAACCGTTTGATATTTTAATTTCTGCGCGAACGCTCGTGTCAATAGTGCCGCTGTCCGAAACAGGACCAAAAATTTCTGCGTACTTTCGTTTAATAATTTCTATATCATTAGTAGCAGTGGTTAAGGTATTTACTTGCCTACCCGTTTTTTCTTGTAATTTAATTTCGGTATCATTTAATCGTAGCGTATTATTTTTCCTATCGATTATAGCTCCTAAATTTTTTAAGGTGTCGTCCCCTATTATGCCATCGAAGGATTTTAAATTTGGCAGTACGTAAAAGTCAAGTTTAGTCATAATGCCCAAATTTTTAAAAAATTGACCACTTACTTTGTGGGTTATCCGTACCTGTCCGGCTGCAGATTGCACGGTAAATGGTTTATCTAACTTTTTGGAACCTACAGAAATTTTATCAGAAATGAAATTTTTGTTAGCTCCAGTATCAATTAGGAATTTTAAAATTCCATTGTTTTTTATGTGGTAATTTATGTAAGGAAGGCTTGATCGGCATCTATCATAAAATTTATTTCCTCGCCATTCTCTTGTTCACCAACTTCTACGTCTTCTGACTCAATATTATACAATTTTGGTTGTTTCCTTGGTATATTTGAGGTATTCTGTGACCTCGTAGCGTGTGCATTGTTTGGTCTGTTTATATAATTTACCCTTTGAGAATGTAATGATGGATCAACCTCCATTGGGACAGGTGGTTTTGGCTGTGTAGGCCGTGCAGGTGGTCCTTGTAGTTGAGTTTGCCTAGCGTTATTTTTAAAATTATACATTTTATTCCTTTCTCGAACGTTCAATTCGTTTGATGCATTTGGTATTGCGGAATAATTGTTTTTTTTATAGTTCGCATTGCCGGAACTTTTTGGGTAAATTGCATGATTTCTTAAGTTCATGTTTTGGATTTCTAAGCAGGAAGCATAGGCTTCAGGTAATGTTTCCGGCTTTTGGATTATTAATATCCTCGAAAGCTCACCTTGCACTCCTCTAATGAAAACATCGAGTGCCCTAGTCCTATAGCTATCTATCAGAGCGCTTATAGCTTCCTCTGAATGTATCTGAGCCTTAATCTTGTTTATTATGAGTGAGAGTTGGTAGTTGATCCTGCCATAAAAGTGGTCTACACTAGAATTTCTCTGGCTTAATGTTGTAAGTTCGTATTCCAGAGTTCTGAGATCGCGTTTATCTGCGTAGTGTAAGGAAAGGCAGGCCTTAATTTTTTCCCAGTCATCATTGAATATGTTATAAGAGATTAGGGCTGTATCCGCCGGTCCTCTTATTTTATTCCTAATGTGCTGCATTATAGCACGAAAGATGGGTCTGGTTTTAACTACCTCGTAATCTTTTAAGATAGATTCTACGCTAGAGATCCATGAAATATATTGGATCGGACTTCCGTCAAAGATTTGTAGATCTTTCACGCAGTCTGGCAACCTCCTCATTTCATTGAGTTCTGCCTCTGTTGCTGGCGCAATAGGTACGGAGTTATTTGCCGAAGGAGGGCTAATCCTATTCTCCAATTCACCTATCCTACTGCTCATTACCCTCATCTGCTCGATTTGCAAATTGAGCGCGCCTGTTAATTGCGTTATTGCATTCTCAATACTTCCCATTTTTTAATTATTAATTTATATATAATTATATATTTAATACAATAATAATTTAGTTGTGGTTTTTTGTATATAAAAAAGTTGTAATTTTTGAAAGTTAAAAATTTTTTCTTAAAAAGTTACAATTGTGAGCGTTTATATCTAATTCCCAAAAAATTTTCACTTTTTTCAAATATTTAGAAATTATAACAAAAACGTTCTTAAGTTTTTATTTTGGAGAGTTTAAGACCAATTTTGAAAAATTTTTTATTTTTTTCAAAACTATTTCTAAAACTTTTTTAATTTAAATTTTAAAATTTTAACATACACGTATTTCAGTTTTTATTTTTCAAAGTTTAAAACCAATTTTAAACTGTTTATGTTTTCAAAATTTATAATTTTTAAGAAAAGAGTAAAGATAATTTCTTAAAGACTTACAACAAAACGAGGAACAGCGTCACTTCCACCTTGGTCATTTGGACGTCCTGGTTTTTCCGTTTTTGAAGGGATTATCTCCGTACTCAGGTACAGGTTGTGTCACGGTAGTAGGCGGCTGCAGGCGGTTGTACAATCTTCAATACAGTCTCTTGGATATTTTGATCCTTGATGATTTTTTTTTTTTTTAGTTTTGAGCGAGTTTTACTGCCTTAATTGAGGTTTTATTAATCCGCACAATGTGTTTGCATGTCCACATGTACATATACTATGTGCAAGTTATCGTTAGTAAGTGCACACTTTTATGTTTCCTCTCAGCGTATTTTTCTCGCAATAAATTATGCAAATTGGTTGCAAATTTTTTGTAAAACTATATTATTTTTAAACACTTTTTCATTGCCACACTGAATTTTTGTGTTTTTTTACGTTGGGCGCCAGTTATCGACTGCGGGCCACGACCATTGAAAATGAACTTTTGATTTCAACTGAACCTGATTACTTTATTCACTGATGTCTTAAATAGTAAAAAATTGCTTACTCGCTAAATTCTTACTCTGCTACAATTTACAATAAATTGTTTATTTACTATTGTGTAATTCGATATTACTATTACAATTTTGCTTACTTACTAAATTCTTAATTGTGTCATTCGATATTACTATATTGTTTACTCGCTAATACAATTTTGCTTACTTACTAAATTCTTACTCGAAGTAGGTCAATAAATTGCTTATTTACAATTTACAAAGTTGCTTATTGTGTGGTTCAATATTACTATTGTTGTTGTTGTTGGAGGTAAGTCAAATTACAATAAAGTTACTTATTTATTTATTCTACAATTTACAAAGTTGCTTATTTGTGTAGTTCAATATTACTATGGTTGTTGTTGTTGCTGGAAGTAAGTAAGTATTGGCTAATTGCAAATGGAACAGGCAAGTAGGGCTCTTCACATTTTGTTGCGATCACTTCCGTACGCACAAAATGTGAATTTGCTGTTCTTGCATTTTTTTGAGCAGCGAATATTGATTGTCGAATATTGACTGTGTTAACTTACATACGCAAAATACTTTTTTCTTCATTTCACACAACTAACCGGTCCGGGAAAAACCAGAGCAAAGCAGAACAAAAAAACGGTTGCTCGCCGAGCGCGAGGGAGCTCATTAAAGATCCGTTGCAATCGGTTGCTCTCTGAGTCTTTTCCCAAAGTTTGAGTAAAATACACTTATTTCCAGACAACGAGAAACGGTCAACAGTTATTTGCGACCTCTGAAGCATACACATATGTAAACGCATACCGCTTCATCCATTCGCTTGCAAAATGCCGACGGAAAATAGGCAGGAAGGACAAGTGTTAATGTACAAGTCAAAAAGTAAACCTGCCAAAACATCACATTTCAATGCATACGCCATCTGATGCTTTCCATCTCAATTCAACCGGGCTATTCGGGTCATGTTCTTCGATTTCGATGTAACTCAAATATGTTGCTCTCTGGTCAAAATAATGAGACACGTGTTTTTTTGTTCGCCCGAAAAAAATCTTTTTCAAGAGTTATCGGCAATTTTGTTTTTCGGATCAAAATCGATTTTTTTAATTATATAATATAAGAAATTTTTTTTTAAATGCTCATAACTTAGTCAAAAATGAACCGATTTTAATGATTCTGGATTCAAAATGATCGTCATTACTTACACGAACGGCTTCATGTAGAAACAATTGCAAAAAAGTAGTTGAACATTTTTTTTTAGCAAAAAAGAAAAAAATTGAAATTTTTTCGAAATTCAATATTTCAAAAAGTGTATTTTTTTTGTTTTTATAACTTTTTCCAAATCAGGAGGACACCTCAAACTTCAATTGAGCTGAATGCCCAGTAGCTAAAATGAGTTGTTTTTGAGTAATGAATTCTGTTTCGCACTTTTTGTTTTTTGGAAAATAAAAAATGTTAGTCGAAAATGAACCGATTTTAATGATTCTGGGTTCAAAATGATCGTCATTACTTACACGAATGACTTCATGTAGAAACAATTGCAAAAAAGTAGTTGAAGATTTTTTATTTTCCAAAAAACAAAAAGTGCGAAACAGGTTTTTTACTAAAAAATTCATTACTCAAAAACAACTCATTTTAGCTACTGGACATTTAGCTCAATTGAAGTTTGAGGTGTCCTCTTGATTTGGAAAAAGCTATAAAAAAAAAAGAATACACTTTTTGAAATATTGAATTTCGAAAAAATTTCAATTTTTTTTCTTTTTTGCTAAGTAAAAAATTTTGAACTACTTTTTTGGAATTGTTTCTACATGAAGTCGTTCGTGTAAGTAATGGCGATCATTTCGAATCCAGAATCATTAAAATCGGCTAATTTTTGACTAAGTTATGAGCATTTAAAAAAAAATTCTTATATTAACTTTTCCCCAGTCGTGTTGGAGTTACACAAATTTCTTAGCCGCTCCTCCGCCTGTTTGTGGCGACCGAGCGTCTTGATGTTGTTCCATAAATAGAGGCTGTACACCCTTAATTTGAAAATATCAAATTAACTGGAAATTAAATGGATGTTTGATAAATGTTTGGAAGAGTAGAGAAAAGGGGCTTGTTCGAGGCACGTAATAAAAGCGGCATTACTGCTGCACTGATGACAATTTGACAAACTGTTGCAGTTGCTGATACTTTTCTGATGTTCGGCAAACAAAAAATTTTTGATGCCGATTTATTTGTATTCGCGCGCAACATTTGCCGAATTTTTGACACTTCGAACGTGATGCTTTTGACAATGTTGCCAGAATTTTACATCGAACGTGATACTTTCACAAATCATGCAACACTGTGGTTGTGATTGAAGCTCGAACAAGCCCAAGGCTAGGCTTAACCAAGTTCACCTGAAAAATGAATGTGCGTCCCGATCCTAAAGTTATGGTCGCGCTCACCGTCTACGGCTACCATGAACATCGAAATAATATTTAATAATTATCATATTGTGATAATGGCTTTCACGACAAGAACACCTCTTGCTTTTTTGTTCATATGCCCATTACTTTCAATGTGCCACCACGGTACGTTTTATACGTCACGTCTGTTAAAAGCGTTGCCGCAACAGACGCAAAGGACCCATTATGACAGCCCTATAATAATAATACTTAGTTTTTCGATTGTTTGAATTATCAGTAACATAATTTCCATTTCTATTATTTTACGTTTTATACGTCACGTCTGTTAAAAGCGTTGCCGCAACAGACGCAAAGGGCCCATTATGACAGCCCTATAATAATAACACTTAGTTTTTCGATTGTTTGAATTATCAGTAACATAATTTCCATTTCTATTATGCTTAACAAGTTTTTTGTACAATATTTACTTTCATTTTTAGGAATTTGTCTCCTATGAATATATACAATATTATGTAGTAATTCTGTTTTTATTAATTAATAATAATTAATAATATAATAATTAATAATTAATATATTTAATAATTTTAATGCAACTTCCCAAACCTTTGTCTGTTTTTCGTACAATTCACTTGGTTTGTCAATAGGTCTTTTTTTGTTGTGTTAGAAGTAGGTAATATAATAATATGTAATAATAGAGAATATAATAATAATACTTTCCGTTCTTCCTATTTCTATTTACTTAACTGTATACTCTCTCTAACTCTCCACATAGTGTTCTTCCATTTCCGCTATTTCTTTTATCTTAGTTTTAGGCATAATATAAGGACAGAGCTTAATAAAATAGACTCACTTTTGAATTGTAATCGGACGCCATAGCCAAATGCGTGACTACCATTCAGAATTCACAGAGAAAACGTTGGTTCGAATCTCGGTGAAAACACCAAAATTAAGAAAAACATTTTTCTAATAGCGGTCGCCCCATGGCAGGCAAACCTCCGAGTGTATTTCTGCCTTGAAAAAGCTCCTCATAAAAATATCTGCTGTTCGGAGTCTCGACTTGAAACTGTAGGTCCCTCCATTTGTGGATCAACATCAAGATGCACAACACAAGTACCATTAAACTAAAACAAAATGAAATAAACATATAAAAGAGAATTTTTTTGGGATTCGAAACCCACATTGTTAGCCCTTCGGCTATCACGCAATGCTCTCGGTGGTGCGCTAAAATTTGTTTTGCTTGTCGCTACGTTTATATGTAACTGGCACTGAAACGAATCCATATGTATGAAGGGGTAAGAAAATCACACCTACACAACATTTTTCGCACGATTTTTCCAACGCTCTTAACAAAGTGATTGCAATGAGCAATGTTCGTGGACCGTTTACCGGTAACGCGTGACGGTAACGTCACTAGGTTACGTGACCGGGACTCTTTTTGCTGGGTTATGTCCTAGTATACATAGATATATACATACATATGCATATACCTACCCTACAAGACAATGCTGAGCACTTTTGACAAAAATTCCAACACATTTACAAGAATTTTATTAGTCTCTAACACATGCGCATTACCAGAATAGCATATACAACATTTTTTAATGGGGAAATCAAATATTTCATTTGCTATTCTTTTCTCCTGTTCGGTGTGAATTCTATCTCTTTTTTACCAATAGCAATTTCATATAAGTGAAAAATAAATCTACTGTACTTTAAACGCCAAGGCAACTCATTTGTATGCTGATAATGTAGCCGCTCTGAAAAAAGTTCTAGTGTGAAATTTGGCTGCCTTTATTACATGGTAGCCAAAGCCGAATGAGTAGATGCTTGGCTAAAACTTGAAAATTGTGAGTTCGGATTTTCGTGGATGAAACACCGAATTGGTTTGTAAACGTTTTTTAATGAAAACAAAAAAGTATTGAAAATTCGTGAGTTTCGAATCTCAATGAAAACACAAAAATATAAATTTTATAATTTCTACATAAAACAATTTAACGAAACTCCTCAGTCTGATTACTTTTTAACAAAAATGAGGAGTTATTGAGGAGTTTGTGCTGAATACTTTTTGATGACGAAAATGAGTAGTTTAGAGCATATTAGATATATTTTTCAGTTATAAGGAATTGCTATTGGTAAAAGAGGGAGAGAATATCACACCGACAAGGGGAACTATCAGAACTTTCCCATGGCTAGAACAAAAATGTGTAGTTGGATGAGGATAGTGATGATGATAATATATGTGCTTATGTGATAGTCTTGTAGGGTATTTACATACATATACACGTTATTTGTTTTTGTATGCATACGTGAATCGCAGTGACTAAAGCAGTGTTGAGTTTAAAAGACAAAGTTAAAGTCATTGAAATTAATAAAGATGAATAACTTAAATAACGCGAGTTGGCTAAGAAATGTAACTCAAAACTCAAGCTGCTTGCATCATCAAAAACAAAAACCAAATTTTTCGTTTGTGCAACACTGATGTCAATGCGGACAGAAAAAGGAGTCTGCTAAAGCCCAAAGGTTTTAATATTGATTAATGGTGCTACGATTGGTTTGTGAAGGAACAAAATAAAGGCATTCTTTTGTCAGGCACTTATAAGCAGCAAAGCTAAAGAAATTTCAGTAAGACTAATTACGACGATTTTAGTGCATCATCCAGCAAGATGATGGCAAAAGTTTTACTGAAAAGGTACCATATTTGATTGAAGGATATGATTCGCGAAACATTTGTTTTTCCGAGCATTAAATAAACATAAAACATTTGCATTAAAAGTTGGAAAATGGCTAAGAATAGGCAGACCACGCTGGGTTGGGGAAAACAGATATACCTACACAATATCGATAGCGTTTGGACCGCAAAAGATGAGTTTCCGCTTTCAGCACTTGCTCAGTTCTCCAATCAAGTTCAGAGCAAAATCCAAGTTGACAAAGAAGACTATCTTTACTTAGATAACGAAATATTTATTAATGATGAAGATTTGGAATATACCAATACTGAAGTGTTAACTCTTTCCCAAGAGTCGTTGGCCATCTCGCGTAAAGATGAAATAGAAAATGAGATTGACGACAAATTAACTTCCTATAAAGAGGCTTATTTAACTATAAGAAAACTAAAATCGTTTTCCTTAAGCCACGACGACCTTAAGGATGTTGAACTGCTTTTTGATTTTCAGATATTATATGTACATCTTGAAGATATTGAAGTTAAACGAAAAACTCTGCTAAAATTTCTCACTTTTTAAATCAATCTGAATATCTCGTGTAATAAGTTGTTGAATGAAAATACTTTCTTTGTCTTATATGTATATTATGTATGTATTAATATTCTTGTGTTGGAACTACAACTGTTTAAACATACATCTATTACACATTTTTATGAACTCTTTTTATATTTTTCTCATAAGCGGACAAATTTGTCATCACTTAAGAGAAAGCACACTGTATAAGGTGAAGTCCAGAACAAGATTGAGCTAAAATAGAAACGACAGGAACTTTGCTCTGATAACTTCGAGTTTATTTATTGAAAATAGTGCCCTTTGGTCTCGATACACTGTTTTGTGCGATCTAAAAGCTTTACTAAAGAGTGTTTCAGGTCACAAGCCTTTTAGATGGCCTCTACGGACGCAAAACGTTTTCCTTTCATAGCCACATGCAATTTTCCGAATAGGTAGAGGTTACAATAAGCCATATCACGCGAATACGGAGAGTGATTGATGGTTAAAATGCGATTTCTAGTCAAAAAGTCAGTCACAAGAGTGGAGCGATGAAATGGTGCATTAACGTGCAGTAAGCGCCAGCTTCCTCTTTCGCGGTATTCAGGCCGAATTCGACGAATGCGATGCACAAATAGTTCAAAACGCCAAGATAGAAAATTACATTGCAGGTTTGGCCCGTTGGCAGGAACTCTTTGTGGACTATTCTCTTGGAACCGAAAAAACAAATGGATATCGACTTGATTTTTGACTCCTCCAAACGTGATTTTTTGGATGGTGGCTGGTCTGGGGCCTTGCATTCGTCACTTTAATGCTTAGTTTCTTTTTGGCAATTTTTGGTCCTCAGTTAAATTGTGCGGAATAAAACGTGTACAGACCTTTCATAAGCCCAAATGATCAGTTAAAATGCCTTGAATCAATGTTTGGGGGATATTCAATTCCAATTCCATTAATTTCAACGATGATTTCGGTACAGTTTTGATAAATTTACTCGATGGAGTTTTGGTGATTACTGATTTTGGGCGGCCCGTATGTTCATTATCATTTATATCCTCACAACCATCTCTGAAACGTGTCAACCACTCATGAACTCTGGCACGAGATAGACATTCATCGCCATAAACTCTTTTCATCAATTCAAATATTTCGGTAAACGTTTTATCGATTTAAAAAAAAATTTGATATTAGCTCTTTGTTCTAAACAAACTTTTGTACCGATAACACAAATATACTGACACTTTAGACGCAATAACTTCGCTTCCACTGAACCGAATGTCAGGAAGCTTTCACTGGAAGTCAGCTAGGGATGTAACTTCCAACGCACTAACTCACTAAAAATATGACGCATCAAAAACATTTTTATGACGCTAGTCTTGCTTATTTTGGACTTCACCTTGTATATATATATACATATATATATATATATATTATATATATACATATATAATATATAGGAGGAGGAGCTCGACCTACCCCTAAAGAGGGCCTAGACCCCAACCATATATAAATATATGTATATATGTATACTAGCAAACCCGGCCCCCTTCGCTGGGCACACTAAAATAGAACAGATATGGTTTAGAACAGAAAATATATGATTTTCATATTATTTATTTCTTTATTCTTTATTCAAGCGCTTTGGCATAAACAATACTTTTTGTTTTTCTATTTGTTTTTGAGTAAATATAAAATATAAATTGAAAATCATCAAAAAAGAAGATTGTTTTTAAATTTCAATTCAACGCAAATGAATAACTAAGAAACTATCGTCTTTTTTCCTGATCATCCATGAATTTTTCGTTTCAATTTATATGTTTTATTAAGCATTGGAGCTTTTTTAACCATTATCCATTTATATTTTTCAAAAAAAAAAAACGAAAAAAAAATTTTTTTCCACGAACGCATAATTTCATTCGGATTTCACATTAAATTCTCAAATTTCGTAAGAAATTATTCACTGTTCCAAAATCTTCTTCTTCTTAATTGGCGCGATAACCGCTTACGCGATTTTGGCCGAGATTAACAAAGCGCGCCAGTCGTTTCTTTCTCGTGCTAACCGGCGCCAATTGGACACACCAAGTGAAGCCAAGTCCTTCTCCACCTGATCTTTCCAACGCAGAGGAGGCCTTCCTCTTCCTCTGCTACCACCAGCTGGTACCGCATCGAATACTTTCAAAGTAGTATACTTAGCACTTGTTGGCAAGAGAGATTCTACGTTGGATTTCAAGGCTGACATTGTTATCGGTGTTAATGCTGGTTCCTAAATACACGAAGTCTTTTACAACCTCAAAATTATAACTGTCAACAGTGACGTGGGTGCCGATACGCGAGTGCGCCGACTGTTTGTTTGAAGACAGGAGGTACTTCGTTTTGTCCTCGTTCACCACCAAACCCATTCGCTTTGCCTCTTTATCCAGTTTGGAGAAGGCAGAAATAACAGCGCGGTTGTTAAGGCCGATGATGTCAATATCATCGGCATACGCCAGCAATTGTACGCTCTAATAAAAATTTGTGCCTGAGCGATTAAGTTCTGCGGCTTGTACGATGCTCTCCAACATCAGGTTAAAGAAGTCACACGACAGCGAGTCACCCTGTCTGAAACCTCGTTTGGTATCAAACGGCTCGGAGAGGTCCTTCCCAATTCTGACGGCGCTGCTGGTGTTGAGCAATGTCATCTTACATAGCCGTACTAGTTTTGCGGGGATACCAAATTCAGACATAGCGGCATACAGGTAACTCCTTTCCGTACTGTCGAATGCAGCTTTGAAGTCGAAGAAAAGATGGTGTGTGTCGATTCTCCTTTCATGGGTCTTTTCCAAGATTTGGCGTATTGTGAATAGTTGGTCGATGGTAGACTTTCCAGGTCTGAAGCCACACTGATAAGGTCCAATCAGTTGGTTGACCGTGGGCTTCAGCCTTTCACACAATACGCTCGCTAGAACCTTATAGGCGATATTTAGAAGGCTAATCCCGCGGTAATTGGCACACATTGCAGGATCGCCCTTCTTATGGATTGGGCAGAGCACACTTAAATTCCAATCGGCAGGCATGCTTTCATCCGACCATATTCTGCATAGGAGCTGATGCATGCACCTTACCAGCTCCTCGCCGCCATGTTTGAAAAGCTCAGCCGGCAGTCCGTCGGCGCCGGCGGCTTTGTTGTTCTTTAGCCGTGATATTGCTATTCTCACCTCGTCATGGTCGGGTAACGGAACGACAATTCCGTCGTCAACGATTGGGGTATCGGGATCTTCACATTCTCTATGACATGCGCAGCTGTCACCGTTTAACAGGTTCGAGAAATCCACTCCAAAAAAATTCACAAACAATTTTTACATGTTGCACTTACGTTTTTTCCTTATGGCATCCAAATCAGAAAGAAATATTGACACATTGTAACTCACACTGTCAATTTGACAGTTCAGTTCCGCCTCAAGCGTTAAAAAAGTAAGCGACATTATGGCTGGTTCAAAAGAACGCTGTACCCGTTGCCAGTGCTCCGAATTACAACCAAACTTTACGAAACCCATTTTCAATACTTACTTAACAATGTGCGTAAGTTTGGTTTAATTCGGTGCAAAGACACGGCGGGTCCACGTTTTGGCATATATTTCGAGACCCTAGTCATCAATGGGTATGAAAATTACCCCGTATTAAAGAACTTATCAACAGCTTTCATTTGATAACCATATTGTACATACACAACCAAAGGTTACCCGGGTCCACGTTTTGACCTATATTTCGAGATCCCAGTCACGGAGCGGCATGAAAAATACTCTGTACTAAAGCATTCACCAACAGCTTTCATTTGATACCCATACTGTACATACACGTCCGAAGGTTACCCGGGTCCACGTTTTGACCTATATCTTGAGACCCTATCTACCAATAGGTATTCAAACTATACGGAAATCATCTTCAATACCTACTTAACAATGTGTGTAAGTTTGGTTTAATTCGGTTCAAAGACACGGCGGGTCCACGTTTTGGCATATATTTCCAGACCCTAGTCATCAATAGGTATGAAAATTACCCCGTATTAAAGCACTTATCAACAGCTGTCATTTGATATCCATATTGTACAAACACATTCTAGGGTCCACGTTTTGGTCTCTATCTCGAGACCCTAGTCACGGAGCGGATGGAAATACTCTGAACTAAAGCATTCACCAACAGCTTCCATTTGATACCCATAATGTACATACACATCCGAAGGTTACCCGGGTCCACGTTTTGACCTATATCTCGAGACCCTATCTACCAATAGGTATCCAAACTATACGGAAACCATCTTCAATACCTCCTTAACAATGTGTGTAAGTTTGGTTTAATTCGGTGCAAAGACACGGCGGGTCCACGTTTTGGCATATATTTCCAGACCCTAGTCATCAATAGGTATGAAAATTACTCCGTATTAAAGCACTTATCAACAGCTTTCATTTGATATCCATATTGTACATACACAATCAAAGGTTACCCGGGTCCACGTTTTGACCTATATCTCGAGACCCCAGTCACGGAGCGGTATGAAAAATACTCTGTACTAAAGCATTCACTAACAGCTTTCATTTGATACTCATATTGTACATACACTTCCGAAGGTTACCCGGGTCCACGTTTTGACCTATATCTCGAGCCCTATTTCCAAAATAAAATATAATCCATGTTACTTGTGGATGATGTAGCTTTCGAATGGTGAAAGAATTTTTAAAATCGGTAGAGTAGTTTTTGAGCCTATTCATTACAACCAAACAAAGAAAGTTTTCCTCTTTATAATATTAGTATAGATATATAAATATATATATATAATATGTATCTATATTTATATATATACACTCTCTTTGGGTGTTTGGACGAGCTCCTCCTCCTATTTGCGGCGTGCGTTTTGATGTTGTTCAACGGCAGATATGTTTTATGAGGAACTTTTTCATGGCACAAATACACTCGAAGGTTTGCTATTGCCATTAAAAAAAACTTTTTCTTCATTTTGGTGTTTTACGGAGATTCGAGCCAAAATGCACCAAATTCCGAATGGTAGTCTTTTTTTGCTGTCGCTGCTGCCTATCCATATGTTTCTCACTCCACAACAAAGTTCATCGCTTCTGGAACTGCACACAACTTCGCTTGAATTATAGATGCGTACATTCCAAGTGCGAAGTATAGTTTTGTCCCACTTGTTTCCAGGTAGACACCAGAGCCGGAGCCGTGTTCGGTCCTAGATCCGTTCCTGAAAATGCGAGAACAGTGTTTGCCGGACTCATTTTCTGAGCCTCTGGCGGCAGCCCACTGTACCTCTTGTCAAGTACGAGTCTGGATGGCCTGGAGTCAAGGAGCATGACGAGGATCATTAGATCGAAGTCCATGCCTACTCCGTTGTCCAATGCCGAAAAAGGGCTGTACCGATTCCCATTGTGTTTCAGCCTGCAGATGGCTTTTAAAGCTTCTCTTTGGGTGAAAACATCAAGTGGTGGTAGACTAACCAGAGCATCTAATGCTCTGAAGTGGTTGGAAAAGCTCTGCTGCAACAGATGGCCACAGTGCGTTGTAGTCATGATAAGGTACTCCTGACTCCCACGAGAGAGAGTCTACTCATCCAGATCACTAATGCGTAGGTGATAATAGGTTTTCTCATAGCCGTTTAGATCTATAGGATCTTGCTAAGAGAAAGACCACACGTTTTCCCAAAAATACCTTTGTACTACCAGAAGGCTGTCTTTGTTTCAACGTGTGACTTCCATAGGAGTTTACTATCGAGGATTACTCCAAGATATTGAATTTCTTTGGATAGCGGGATTGTGACTCCTTTTAGCTTAGGCAGAACGATTCCATCAAGCTCCCCTCCAATGCCAGTCTTGGTAGGGTTTGCCGATAGCCCATTCGCACAGCACCAAATGTCAATCATCTCTAGAGTTTCCTGAACTTTCCTACAGATGTTCGTAAGCTAAGGGCCTGTTTCCAAACAGGCAACGCCGACCCCATATGATTGTGCGTGCATATAGTCCCGCATCGTGTGAGGTGATGAGCAGAGGGTCGATCACCATGCACTAGAGCAATGGGGACAGCAAACCACCCTGGGGACAGCCTCTATTAACCCCGGATGACACCAGCAGATCTTCCTCTGCTCGCATCATGACGACTCTTGTGCCGGCATCGAACGAATCCAATTCCATTGCACCCGGTCTACGCTTTACCCACTAGCAGAACTATGAAAATGCACTTATCAAACGCCCCCTCAATGTCGAAAAAGATTCCAATAGCGTAGTCCCTCCTGTTGATGGCTAGCTCTACCCTAGCAACAAGGTTTTGCAGTGCCGTCGCAGGATTTTCCACTTTGATTGGCATGCTGAAATGGAGAAAGAGGGTGAACCTTCAGCGACCGGTGATGAATGCGCGATTCCACTAATCGTATGAGACTTTTCAGCATGAAGGAAGTCATGCTGATGAGTCTAAAGCTTTTGGGGCTAGTCATCACTTCCAACCTTAGGGACGCAGACGACGCTCACGTGGAATAGAGGCCAATACCAGGCATGCAGTGAAAATTGTCTTCAAAACACGGTCTCTGTGTCTTCGTTCAGCATGACAGGATAAATGCCATCTGGCCCGGGCGACTAATAGCCGCCAAAAGGTTTGATGCAAAATCGAATGGCTTTCTCATTCACCACAGATCTCGCAACTTACCAGTCGTGCCGAGAAGGTGTAGGAGCTCTGACTCAAGCCTTTTTCAATAAGGGCTGTTGCCGGCCGACGTTTATCTGATTACCTGAAAAGTCAGATTTCATGAGCAGGCTATGTGTCACTTTGCCTCTCTGTGAAAGAGCCATCAGATTTCTTAAGTCACCCCGGCACTGCGGCTGAATCCTTTTTCAGGATCCTAACCAATTTCGGCATGTAACTCAGTGATTCAATACCGCTACCGAATTCTCTATAAGAAGCTCTTTTCGATTACCGAATAAGCCTCTTGTAGTTTTTCGTAACATTACGGTATTGCTCCCAGTCCTCAGCAAGATTAGTCTCGACTCAAGCCTCAACACCTGGAGCTCTCGATTCCACCAAGGAACGGGAGTCCGGTCAGGGAGAGGACGAATTGTACAGGCTAAATAAGAATATTCAGTTAAGGCAGTCTTTAATTTCTCAACGGCCCCCTCAATGCCCTATACTTTCGGAAGTGTTCGTGGCGTCACGTCCAGGTCCCGCAACGCCCCCAAAAATTCTGGCAGTCTGTGTTTCTGGGGTTTCTAGAGGGCAATGGTATGTGTGTCTCCTCGCCGCTCTGAAACTCTTTATACCTGTGGTCTGAGGCTTAATTTTCGGCAAGTACTCTCCAGTTTTTGACTGACCACCCAAGTTTTGAATTTAATAGGGTGGATGGATCTTATTCTCTCTCACCTCCTTCCTTCTAGCAGTTACAAATGTAAGCTGTGTACCCTTGTTGTGTATGTTTAGGCAGAAGGAATTGATAAACTCGAACAGCCGAGAGCCCCGTCCATTGCATTTGCTGCTGCCCCAGATTGTATGCTGGGCATTAGTATCGCAACAGAGAACAAGGCCCAAATTGCGCCACTCACAGAACCTCACGAGACTGGTGGCCCTCCCAGGTGGTGGCCCTTCCAGAGCATCGTAAGGAAAATAAGCCGATGCAATCACAAACCTCAACCATTTGCATCTAAGTAGTCACGCTCCAACCCATTCAGCTTAGGCGGCCGCGATATCGTTGCTTTAGCGCGGCTTAAATTGCAATCTAATTTCTGTCATTAATGCTATGAAATGTGGCATATTTTCAAAATTTATGAATAGTGGTAAGGTACATTATATTTCTGTACTGAAAACCAAAATATCTATGAATAAGTTCGTGCGGTTTTTTTCGAAATTTGAAACTTTATTGACGTAAAATGGTTACAAATTTAATATTCAAAGTATTGTCCATCGCTTACTACTACTTTTTCCCATCTTTCTGGCAATTCACGGATTCCCTTTGTGAAAAATTCGGTCGGTTTTGCCGCAATCCACGAATCGATCCATTTTTTGACTTCATCGTAATTACGGAAGTGCTGGTCAGCCAGGCCATGTTGCATCGATCGGAGGAGATAGTAATCGGATGGCGCAAGGTCTGGACTATACGGCCGGTGGGGTAGGACATCCCATTTGAGCGTTTCTAAGTATGTTTTGACCACTTGTGCAACATGTGGCCGAGCATTGTCATGTTGCAAAATAACTTTGTCGTGTCTATCGGCGTATTGCGGCCGTTTTTCTCGCAGTGCTCGGCTCAAACGCATCAATTGTCGTCGGTAGACATCCCCCGTAATCGTTTCATTCGGTTTCAGTAGCTCATAATACACAACACCCAGTTGGTCCCACCAGATACACAGCATAACCTTCAGGCCATGAATATTCTGCGCCGACGTCGATGTTGAAGCATGGCCAGGGTATCCATACGTTGCCCGACGTTTTGGATTGTCGTAATGGACCCACTTTTCATCGCCAGTCACAATTCGATGCAAAAAACCCTTTCTTTTGTGCCGTTGAAGCAGTTGTTCGCATGCCATAAAATGGCGTTCAACGTCTCTTGGCTTCAATTCATACGGCACCCAATGGCCTACCTTTCGGATCATTCCCATGGCTTTTAAACGTTTGGAAATGGTTGATTGATCAACTCCCAAAGTTTTTGCAACCTCTTCTTGCGTTTGAGCCGGATCTTGATCGAGCAATTCCTCCAATTCGGTATCCATGAACTTTGGCGGCGCACCCTCGCGTTCTTCGTCTTCCAAGCCAAAATCACCACTTTTAAAGCGTGCAAACCACTTCTGGCACGTTCGCTCAGCTAGAGCATGCTCACCATAAACTTCCACCAAGATACGATGACTTTCGGCTGCTTTTTTCTTCATATTAAAATAATGAAGAAGAATTCCCCGCAAAAACACATTATTTGGCACGAAATTCGACATTTTCAAGTGTGGTAAAAATATTGTTGTTTACGCTTCAAATAAAAAACTTATACTGACGTTTGTGCCTTACGACAGTAGCTCTCCAATGAATGTTTGGAAATGTGGATCGATGGAATAATAATCAAGTCACGCCATCTGTTGTAAAACCGCACGAACTTATTCATAGTCCTATATGTCCACTATGTCATTAAAATGAGTGGGTGTTCCTGTAACTTGAGAAGGAGTTTTAACTATTTTTTTTTTCAAACTTTGGCTATTTGTCGAGTCGAGAAATTATTTATTAAGTATGTAATTAACGTATATAACTTTGGATAAATAATTTCTTTTTCAATTCAGGGAAAACTTCTCTTATGCTCCTACGATTGTTGCGTAAATGTTCATATTCTCTGATTGTTATTATTTCATTTTTATCTGTAATTTCGTTTAGTTTAATATTTGATTTGTATAGATTGCTAGCTATACAAAGCTATAGTATGTATTAGATTGCTATTTTCAAAGAAATTTACATAGAAATGTTGGAATTTTACAAAAATATTAATATGAATATTTTTCACAGAAAATGCATATAACTCCCTTATTTAGCAGGTACCTCTGCATGATATGTTTTAGATCAGAATTTTTAATCACTGTTATGTGAGTTTGGCAATGTTTGTTGACGATTTTTATGTAATATTTTTCTTGTTGACTATAGTTCAAGTCCATTTTGTTCTTGCTGCAATTGATACACCTTTCTGTGATAAATATGAGTATATATTTTAAATTATTTTCCAATGCGCTGTGCACAGTTGCATCCACTGAAATAACGTCTTCGTCTTTTCCCTGTTTAACTTCTGTTTCAATTTCACTATTTCCAATATTGTTGTATATACATACTTGTACCTCTTTATTCAAAATCCTGAATATATTGGTCATAGTATCTGCTTAAGGTATCACCAACTGTGTTATCCATTCCTGATATACGTTATTTCTGAATCATATTCATTTCGAAGAAGCTTCGTAATTTCATATTCTGTTCCTTAATGTAACCAAGTTAAGGGTTTGTATTACGAACTTTCAGCCACATACTTTTTTTGTTTTTTTAACTCCATTTATAACATACAATCTGTCATAAAAATAACATTTAGTATTATTAAAGTTACATTTTAAAGAAATTTAGCTATGCGTAAGAACACCCAGCGGAGAGTGCACGCTATATAAGTGTAACAAGATACGAGACTTATATTATTTTACACATTTTTACATATTACATATTAAATTTTTGTATTAACTCATTAGGCATACTTTTTTATATCTTCGTTAAGTGAAGTTGTTATTAAAAATGTTAACTGCTCGAAGATTTGAATGAGTGGCAAGCCGACTGCTGTATCGCTGACTCATTTTGCTGATTTCTTCTCAAATTGCCGTAACATTTAGACCTCGGCGCGTTGACACAAATGCGTAACCCTTTTGAAGTTAGATCTTGAGGTCGAACCCCATATTTCAACTCCGTGCGTCCATATTGGTTTGTGAATTGTATGTTTCAGGACTTTATTGTCTGGTGACAATGCTTATTTGTAGCTAGGTTACCAATAAAGTGAACGGAATTTCATTCCAAGTTGTTTTCGCTTTAAAAATATATGCCATCGCCACGTGAGAAGTCTGTCTAGCAGAATGCCTAAATATTTGGCATTATCTGTCAGAGGTATATATTAGAGCGTTTTTTAGAGATACAGCAGGACATGAGCCGTAGTGGAGCGTGATAGTAATCTGCATAGATTTGGTTTTGTTAGCTTTAATATGCCAAGTTTTCAACCAGGAACTAACACTGTTCAGATTTTCTTGTAGTAGTAAATAAGCAATAAGGTAGGCTGTAGGTCCTTGTAAACAGTACAATCCTTGTAATTGGCGGGATGGTTGCCTTCACATAGCACGCATTTTACTTCCTTCGAAGTCCCTTTTCGAGGGCAATCAGCAGTTAATTGATTGCTACGCATTTTACACATCTTGGCCTATGATTGCAGAAGTGCTTAGTATGCCCATAACGTTAACATCTGGTGCACTGTAGGGTTACGCCGTTTTCTTGAAGCTTGAAATTTAATTTTTGGGTAAAGTAAGTTATCACAAGCGTAAATGTCTCTATTTTTGCTGTCTGCTTTGGGACTAACGTAAAACAAAGGAAAAGGTTTTTTAGTTTGTCTTTGACGTAAATTGCAAATATTTGTAACCTGGTGACGACCTTTAAATTGCCTGACAAGGGTGTTGGGAGCCAATATTTTTCAAACTTTTTTTTTTGTTTCATTAGGTGGATAGCTCATCCGCTATCTCATTACCCCGTATGTTCCTATGACCGGGAACCCATATCAGATTGATTTCAAGCCAATGGCTAAGCAATTCCAGCTCCTCTCTACAGTTTAAGACCAGTTTGGATGAAATGGAGTTGGAGTCTAAGGCCTTTATAGCTGCTTGACTGTCTGAGAAGATAGCTACTCTTGCACCAACTTCCTTATAGAGCTTTAGTGATTTGCATCCTTCTCTGATCGCTAAAAGTTCTGCCCGCTGGCATAGTCAGGAAGATGAATTGACTGATATAGGTTGAGTGGCTCCGAACGGAAGCCAGCTCCCACACCACAGTTCATCTTAGAACCATCGGTATAGATTTCGATAACGTATCTTCCAATCACGTTCCCTTTGCTCCATTCGGCTCTCGGTGGAAAACGTACCGTAAAGTCTTTCTTGAAGTTAAGGTCGGGAACTGTGTCGTCTGATCTGTTTTTGAGCAACGAGGGTCCCTGTAGGAGGATCTTACTGTGACCGTACGACCTTGTTGTCCATCTTCCTATGTCTTTGAGTCTCACCGCGCTGCAAGTAGATATTGTTTTAAATCTGTGTAAATCTAATGTTAGCAGATTGTGTTAGATATTGTGTAAATCTAATGTTAGCAGATGAGTTAGTACATTGAGCGCTTCAGTTGGAATGGTGCTAAGCGGTCCTCTAGTTAAGATACACGCTGTTCTTTCTATCTTGTTCAGCTTAGTTTTGTTGTATTTCCTTTCTGTTGCAGGCCACCACACTATTGCCGCATATGTTAGTATTGGCCTTACAATGGCTGTATAGGACCAATTGGATAGTTTTGGTCGGAGACCCCATTTTTTTACTCAACATTCTCTTACACGTGTAAAGTGCTATTTCCGCTTTCTTTACCCTGTACTCTACGTTGGACTTCCAGCTGAGTTTGGGGTCCAGGATAACACCTACATAGGTATTTTGCCTGTTGGCTTAGCGTGAACCTGACGCCGTTTAGTTTTGGGAGATTGGTACCTTGGCTTTCTTGGTGGATAGCATCAGTTTCCTTCTTCTCAGGCTTACACTTAAACTACAGTCTATGGCCCAATTACTAAGTAATACCAGATCTCCTTCCATAATTTCACTAATTATGGTTGGAAACATTCCTGAAACCATGAAACCACGCGTAGGCTACAACTTTAATTCCCTTTCGGTTGAATTTGGTAAAGATGCTGTTGACAACTAATAACCACAGCAGAGGGGATAAGACCCCTCCCTGAGGCGTTCCCCTGTTGACAGAACGTTTTACCGTGCTGCTGTCTACCACACCGATGATTGTTCTAGTTCTAAGTATGTTCTCTATCCATTCGTTGAGACCTATGTCTGTGCCTAACATATTAAGAGCCTCAATTATGGATCCTGTGCTAACATTGTTGAACGCCTCCTCTATGTCGAGAAAAGCGACTAGTGAGTATTGTTTGTATTCTATGCTCCTCCCAATCGCACTTACAACCTCATGAAGAGCAGTCTCTGCGGATTTTCCTTTGAGGTAGGCATGTCGAGATGGTGAAATCGTTGTGTCTGTAATCTTCTCCCTGAGATATATGGTACATCCAACAATTGCTCGAGAGTTTTAAGAATAAAGGAGGATAAGCTGATGGGTCTGAAATCTTTCTCTGTATCATGACCGCGTCTACCAGCTTTGGGGATAAAAATCTCCTTAACCCTCTTCTAGCTTTTTGGAATATGCCCTAGCATAAGGCTTTTTCTGAAAAATACCTCCAGCCACGGAATCGTCGTTTCTCGAGTGTTCCACAGCATGGCTGGGAGTATCCCAGCTGGACCGGCAGCTTTATATGGTTCAAGGTTTTCCATCGCCCATAATATTCTATCTTGGGATACGATGTGATTGATTGTAATGGATGAAAGGTTGGATGTTTGAACACTGTTACTATTGTTCTCAATATATTCTGTGTTGCCTGGGAAATGTGTATTTATAAGATACTCTAGTGTGTCCACCGAGGTTTTTGTCCGTTCTCCATTATCTATCTTCAAGAAGGAAGGGAAGGGGTTATCTTTGGTTGATTCGATGGAGCTACAAAAATCTCTCCTTGCTTCTGTCCGAGCCTCTTTGATTGGTTGGTTGGTTACAGTGATGATTCTTCCAGAATCCAACTAGCGCTTCCGCGCCATTTTGTTGCCACATCCTCGTTGCCAACTTGTTTAACGGTTTTTTACAGCATAACTATATCCAGTCTGTGCGGTTAAGGAACCTTATTAGGTTGTTAACATCTAAGCCAGATAGTTG
Source organism: Anastrepha obliqua (assembly GCF_027943255.1). Classification (NCBI taxonomy): domain Eukaryota; kingdom Metazoa; phylum Arthropoda; class Insecta; order Diptera; family Tephritidae; genus Anastrepha; species Anastrepha obliqua. The sequence continues at coordinate 136,359 of NW_026562182.1, read as the reverse complement.
TTCGAGATTCTCGAACAGCGGTTGGCCCAGGGTTAACATTCTGTCCTTCCATAGGGCAGGGCATTCACAGAGGAAATGGAAGATTGTCTCCTTTTTCTCCGGTTGCTTACAACTGTGACAGTATGTATTGTGAGGGATACCCATTTTGGCTGCTTGTTCTCCGATAGACCAAAAGCCAGTTATGACTGCCGTTAGTCTCCAGGCAACCCGTCGTTTCATTCTTATTAATGCCGACGATTGCTTGAGGTTGTAGGTGGGCCATAACGTTCTGCTAATTTTGCATTTCGTCTGGACTTTCCACCTACAGTCAGCGATTCGGAGGTATTTTTGGGAAATTGTGCTCTTGACTGCACCTAATGGTGTGAGTACCGATTCTGCAACAGCGTTATTCATGGCAGATCCGCCTCTTGCCAGTTCATCTGCTTTTTCGTTACCTTCAATGTTCCGATGTCCCGGGACCCAGATTAAGGTAACTCTATGGTTTTCACTCAAGATGGTGAGGCTATTCCTACTTTGTTCCACCACTTTGGAAGTTGTTGTGGCCGAACCCAGTGCCTGGATTGCAGCTTGGCTATCCGAGAGAATAGCGATATTACCCTTAAAAGAGAAATCTGCGATTAGTAGCCTACAAGCTTCCCCAATCGCCAGTACTTCCGCCTGGAAGACACTGCTGGTATTAGGGAGGCGCACAGATTTCTCAATTTTAAGTTTGTGAGAATATATACCAGCTCCAACACCGCAGCCCATTTTACTTCCATCCGTATAGACTGTAGTGTCGAAGTTGTTTAGAGAGAATCCCTTATTCCATTCTTCCTTAGTTGGAAAGAGAGTGGCAAAATTCCTATTGAAAGTTACCGTCGGGACGATGTAGTCAGTTCTCAGCGAGATTAACTGAGTTTGTCGCAATAATAGACTAGCATGACCATAAGTTTTTTCTCTCCAGCGACCCGCTTCGTTTAACCTAAATGCACTCATGCTTGCCGTCTTCTTAATATGTAGGTCTATTGGAATAACGAGTGTCAGTGCATTGAGAGCCTCTCTAGGACATGATCTGATTGCACCGACCGTTATTGCACATGCTGATCTTTGTATTCTGCCGAGTAGTTTGGTATTGTACTCTCTCCCTAGAGCCTTCCACCAGACTACCGAACCATACGATAGAATAGGTCGTATAACCGTCTTATACAGCCATAATGTATGCTTAGGTTGAAGACCCCATCTTCTTCCAAGCATACGTTTACAGGCATATACAGATATTTCTGCCTTCCTTACCCGTTCTTCAACATTTAATTTCCAGCTTAGTTTGGAGTCCAGAATTACCCTTAAGTACTTTGCGCTGGGCGATAGTGAGAGAGGTTGTCCATTAATATTTGGTAGGGTAAAAGTTGGTACCTTATATCTGGTGGTGAAAAGCATAAGCTCTGTTTTACGTGGGTTTAAACCCAGGCCACAGCCTGTGGCCCAAGAGTTTGATTGCTCTCTTGTATTCCCTAAGGCAGTCTTCGTAGGGTTTGAAGTACTTGTGTTTATAGCAGATATTGAAGATTTCTATTGTCATTTTCCTGAGTTGACTTAAATCTTCATTCCACCAGGTAGGATAGGTTGTTTTGCCATATGTGGCGGGACATGAAACTTCAAGCCTTTCGTCAACGAAGCTTCGAAGCTCATACTTTCTCATCTAAGTCTTCACTTGACTTTATGGTTTCATTAAGGTGTTGAAGTTTAGACTGGGTCACTCTAGTTTTTCCTTCTAGAGTTTCTATACGGGACTGGTTTCTCAAGCCTAAGATTGATATCGAAGAGAATCCAACTATGGCCCGAAAAGGATTTCTTGTCGGATACTCTCCAATTTGTGACTATTTATTGTTTGTGCATAGGGAAAGTTTGCCGAGCTCGGAAAAGTGAAGGTTGGGGTCGTCCCTACATTACATATGTTGAGGTTGGTCTTTAATAAGAATTCAAAAAGTGACTCACCTCTTTCATTCGTCACTGAACTACCCCACAGCTCGTTTCTGCATTTGCGTCGCAGCCCATCAATAATTTATCTGTGCTTTTTAACGTTGACAGGAATCGAGCCACTTCGTCTGGCGGCGCCGGTTTCTCATGTAGGTACACCAATGCCAGGTATATTGCTGATTTCTGCAGCTCCACTTTCACCACAGTAAAGTCGGGAGTACTAAAATTAGAACACAGAAAAGCTTTTAAGTGTTTTTGGTCATTATGCATGACCGGGGCTTACCGTCTGCTTTAACCTCATTATCTTTGACCTAGGGTTCCTGTATAAATCCGATGTCGATGTCCCCTCACCTGAGGAAGACATCCAAGTTCTCTGTGGCACATTTCGAGTGCTGCAGATTCACCTGTATGGCTCTAGGCATCGGGGTTTGTTGTCGTCTTCAGCTAGGTAGAGCTTTTCTAGCTGTACATTTCTATCGACCTCATCTTAGTCATCCTCATTTTCATTGCTGCCTGCTTTCAAAATTTTCAGTTTGGCCATTCTTAGACCAAACCGCATTTTGTTGTCAGATTGTTTGAGTATTGGCAGGCACTCATCGTTAATCTGAAGAACGAATGGCATGCTGCCCTTTTGTGGTTTTTCTGCCTACATTATTGCCCAGTCAATCATCGGCACCGCAGGGTTGTGTGACTTTAGGTATTTCAGCACATCTGCACCGCTTAAGTCCATCACAGGTAGCCAAATGCGAGCGCGAGGAGGACAAGGTATGTCCTTGACCGGAATGGGCTTAAGTTTTAAGCCTTCCAGTGAGCTGCTGATCTCAGAAACGCACTTTTCTAGGACAATCCTTGACCAGTCGTCGTCGCACTTGATTACGCAAACAGCCTCGAAGTACTCCTGCCGAATCGAAGGAAGGGAGAGTTCCGCCCTGTGCTCCAAGCACATCCTTGTCTAGCACGAGCGTGGACAGTTTGGCCTCCACTTGCCCCCACTTCTGCAGGACCACTTTGCCGCTGTTTGTAATCTCGTCGATCAGTGCGTAGAGGAGGTTATCCTTAACCACCTCACTGAACGGTCGTTGTTTTGTTTCTTCGATGCTGTTGGACACCTTAGGTCTCTTCGGTGCCTTATCGATCACGTCCTGTGACCTGTTTCTGTTCGTCGCATCGCCTTTTTTATTGTTATCCGCTTTAGGTTTTTTGGATATGAAGGCTTCATACTCCTTTACCACCTGTTGGTATTTTACCTTGACAGCCGCGTCGCGCTCGTCAGTCGCTCCAGCGAGTTCATTCTTAGCAATCTTGCTTAGAGTGAACCTCGCCTTCATGAGGGCATCCTCGGACTTGTGCTATCTTGTGACCTGACTCTCTCTCTGAGTGCCATCTGCCGCCTTTTGCGATGTTGTTGGTAGAATTGTTTGTTGTTGTTGCTTGCTTGGTATGGATGTGCTATGGCTGGTACTTCCTTTACTCTTTGCTGACTTAGCCGTATCTTGGCTGGAGGCCAGCAGGTTATCCTTCTTGGAGGATGGTATTGTGTCGCAGCGCGTCACAAATTTTTTGTTTTTTTCTTGTGTATTCATCATCTGGTTCTTACGGTTGCTTCGCTTGACTGTGTTAAGCTCCACAACCTACGAGTAATAATGGGAAGAAATGGAGTCCCCTGCGGCAGTGCCCCTTACCGCGGTATGGCCACAGCTACTCTCGAAGGCGGCCAGATATTCGAGAATGAAGCTCCCTTCGCGTTGCACATATCTAAATTCCCTGCACTATTCAGCCCTCGGCACGATTCCAAGCACACATTGACTTGGGAATGTGTTGGTACGGTCCTCTCCGTATATATGATTGGACGAACACCACACACGCCGTTTCGCGAAAGGGTGCTCCACCGATCCCAATACGGAGCTTCCCTCTTAGTTCATGGCGGGTTAAATTCCTTTGCCGTCATATAAGCCCCATCCCCGCGGCAAGGAGACCAACATGATAAGGTGGAGGAGGATACAGGGTAGTTTTGAGTTTTTGTGTTACCTTGGGGTGAGGGTGACTTATCAATAAATGTTGGTGTCGTACTCTGTGTACTCTATGATGCCTCGTTGGAGCTGCGTATAAATTTATACAGTTGATTAGCCTCTGGTATGTCACAGGCGCAGTTTTGAGACCAAATGGCAGTCGTGTGAATTCATAATGGCCATCTGCTGTTGAAAATGCCGTTTTGGCTCTATCATTAGGGAATACTTCAATCTGATGAAAGCCTGACGAAAGGCGATGGTGCTGAGGTAACAACATATTTTCCAATTTGTCTGCACTAACAAAGTTTGTTCTTATTTCCTTTACACAATTTAGTACCTGTACGTTTTCATTTCCTCTATAGTCTTCTAGTGAACCTCTTCTTCTTTATTAAAGTATATAAGTATTGTTACATCCTCTGTTATTGCTTTTCGGTTTTCTTAAGCCATTATTTCATTTAAATTAAGTAAAATATAATTGTGGAATAGGTACTCTACAAAATTCATAAATATTTATTTTTATTGAATTCTTTAAAAATTGATACTAAATTGATCTTTCTTTGTTTTGACATTTGTGGTCTACATAGCTCAAGATTAATTACACTTTGGGGATATTGTAGTCTACATAACTCATGATTTATTACTCTTAATCCCGCTCCCGTAACTATTATATTATACATGGGATAATTTTCTTCAGCGGCCAAATTAAAAATTTTAACATTTTTGATTAACACACAATTTCATTGGTTCGATTGAAGTCTGCCCAGCATTTTTATTAGTATGGTTAATATCATTAGTTGGAGCAAAAGGATTTCTGCAAAACTGACTATGTGGTCGATTTTTTTGGCCGCTACTACAAGTTTTAGAATTTAACATTGACTTCCCTGAAGAGTTTGGATATAAATTAATATTATGCTGTTGTCCTTGTTGTTGTTGAAATCGTCCATTGTTGTTGATATTACTGTAATACCAGAGAACGTAAATTCATAGAGAAGGCTCAGGACTGAATGAGCAGGTTAAATGTTAAATTCTAACAAAACGAGGCGAAGAAATTTTTATAATTTCACCACGGCCTTGGAAAAGTTAACATAAGAGAGTCAACATAGCGGAGCGAGTTAAAGAATGATTTCATTCACCAAATATAAATCAAAATAGTAAAGTAAATTCTAAAATTATACTTGGGATTATGCAGGGCTGAACAAATCCAAACATATTTTAAGAATACCAAAAGATAAACATATATATTTTTAGATTAACAAAAGATACACTTTTTTTTAAGAATAACAAGAGATAAACATGTTTTTCCTAAACAGCAAGTAAAGAAACTAATATACAAGTCTTGTACCTAAAACAGTAAGATGACGTATAGTATAAATACGAGTTTTAAGAAATTTTTAATTTTTTTTTATTTTTTTTTTCCAAAGTCAAGCAAGTCTTTAACTGGCGATCCTGCCAGCAGTGAGCGAACCAAAAAATAGTCATCCTTGTCACAGCAGGGACATACATACAAAATCCTTCATAATAAAGGACAAAATCTTATGTAAAAAAATTATTAAAGCCTGTAAGGAAAATAAGTGAAAATACAGCGAACAAAGAAATAAAAAATTTAGTGATAGAAAAACTATTCGCGTTTCTTCCATTAAAAAAATCAAAACAGTGATCTAATTCTGATAGAAAGGAGCAGATGAGAAAATCTTTGGAGATAATAATAATAAACTTAATGAACGAAGAAAGGACACCATTGACGTTATGGAACAAATCGACGTGAACACCACGATTCAGCAGATGAGCAATTTGCAAGTAATGCTTCAGAGTATCCAAGCAGAAAATGCTACATTAAGAGCCCGGATAGATCAGATCCAATTTATCCCAGCAATGATTCCACAAGCAGCTGAACGATTGGAATCAGTCAACATGACTTATACCAATCCAACCGATATCAACCTTGACGTTTTTAAAGCACTACCGGTATTTGACGGCAACATTTCCAAATACTGCGTATGGAGGGAAGACGTCTCTAGACTTATGGATGGAATTAGCAATCATCGGAATTCCAACAGATGCGTAGAAGCTCTATCAATTATAAAAACTAAAATACAAGGTGCAGCAGCTGACATGTTGACTAACTGCAACACAATCTTTAATTTCGATGCAATCAGGAATAGATTGGACTATACCTATGCTGATCAACGACCTTTATATGTGTTGCAGGAGGAGATGAAGAGACTCACACAATTTAAGTGAATTCCATGACAACGTGAATAGAGCCCCGATGCTAATCAAAATATATCAAAAATGAATATGTCTGGCCATAGCCAAGAAGTGAACAACGTAATGACTGATGAGACAACACAAGAAGCGGTAAGAGTGTTTAAGGATGGAATAAATAACTCATATATTCGTTACACCCTTTACGCAAATCATATTAGGGACTTAGAGCATGCATTTGCAGTAGCCCGTACCGTAGAACACGATAACGAACATCAAAAGTTACATCTAGGCAGTGCACAACAGGACATTCATCCAACCAACGATAAACACTACTATGAGAAACAACATCACCAGAGACGTCCCATGTATCAACAGATATACACCTATAAACAGCCGACATCACAATTACCAAAACCAGAATCCATGGACACAACGTCTGGAAACTCAACATTCTGGCAACCAACTCAGCATCAAAACCACTACTATGACGTGAATGAATCAATACCAACAACCAAAACTCATTCGGAACAACAACTTAACATCGGAAGAAAACAACTCTGGCACAATTGTAGACAAAATCATTTAGTAATTAAGTATTTAAACTAATAAACGGGTTGCACCATATAGTAATATATGATGGGAAAGTAAATTATAATGCTTTAGTCGGTACAGGTGCAACCGATAACTATGTTAAGAAAACTTGAAAATTTAATATAACCAAAAAAGTAAAACCATTACAAGAGACATGAATGCATGGTAATTCTATAATTAATACGAAACAAACTATTAATTTTATGAATGAAGATTACAATTTTTTAAGGTAGATGAGATAAATGGATTTGATTTGATACTAGGATGGAACGGAATAAAGAAATTGAACGCGGTTATAAATGTAAACAAGATGACACTGGAGGCGTTAAGAATGTAGGAAGTTAGTGAAAAAAATTATGCAAATTACACTATAGGGATAGACACGAATAGAGTAGAAATCGATAGGTTAATGAGGGACAATAATATGACAGCAGAAATACAACTATAACCAGCCACCATCACAATTACCAAAACCAGAACCGATGGACACAACGTATGGAAACACAACATTCAGGCAATCAACTCAGCATCAAAACAACTACTACGACGTGAATACAAACAACAAAAATTGGAAAAGACCACGAGGTAACAGTGACCAGTTCACCAATCAATACCAACAACAAAAACTCATGCGGACAACAACTTAACGTCCGAAGAAGACAACTCTAGCACAATTGTAGAGATAGGTAGACAAAATCATTTAGTAATTAAGTATTTAAACTAATAACGGGTTGCCTAATATAATGAATGATGGGAAAGTAAATTATAATGCTTTAGTAGATACAGGTTCAACAAGGTGTTAAGAAACTATAAAATTTAATATAACAAAAAAGTAAAACCATTACAAGTCACACCAATGCATGGTAATTCTATAATTAATACGAGACTATCAAGTTTATAAATGAAGATTTCGAGTTTTTTTAAGGTAGATGAGATAAATGGATTCGATTTTATACTAGCATGGAACGGAATAATAGATAAATAGTACGCTGCAAAACTTAGGGAAAGCCAAATTTTTCAGTACACTTTATTTGGAGTCCAGTTTTCATCAAATTAAGATAAAAGAAAGTGACAGAGAGAAAACATCGTTTTGTGTGAATGGAGGTAAATATGAGTTCATTCGAATGCCTTTCGGATTGAAGAACGTCCCATCTATTTTCCAAAGATTTGTAGACGGCATCCTGCCCGACTTCATAGGTAAATTCGCATATGTTTACGTTCACGATGTAATCATTTACTCCTCATCCTATGAAGAGCATATGAAACACATCCGAACTATTTCTAGCGCATTAAATAATGCCTCTTTAAAAGTGTCATGAAAAGTCAAAATTTTTCATGGAAGAGGTAGAATACTTTGGTCATATTGTAAAGCACAATAGAATGTCAACTGATCCGAATAAAAAAAAAACGATAGAAAATTACCCAATACCAGAAACCCTTAAAGACCTTAGAGGATTCTTAGGACTTACTGGATACTATAGAAAATTTGTAAAAAACTATGCAGCTCTAGCTAAACCCTAAACTTTACATCTTAAAGGAAATAATTATCATATCGGAAAAAATAAAAGCAAGAGCACAAAAATTAGTTTAAGCCAAACGGCCATAGAAGCCATAAACAAACTGAAAAACTGCTTATAGGAGCAGGTGGAATTATGTCAGCCAAATTATGAGAAAGCTTTTGAACTCACTACAGACGCTTCCAATATAGCCATTCGAGTTGTATAGAGTCAAAATAAAAATCCAATTTATTTCTTATCACGCCCACTCAGTACCACAGGAAAGCAACGAGAAAGAGTTACTCGCTATTATATGGTCGCTACAAAAATTACGAAATTACATATACGTCATAGCCAACTGAACCATACCTACCGACCATCAATCTCTTACTTACACCATATCGGATAAGAATCCAAATCATAAACTAAAGAGATGGAAAAATTTTATCGAAGATTATGGATCAAAAGTCGTGTATAAACTAGGCGCACAGAATGTTTTACTTGACGCCTTGTCACGACAGATAATTAACACATCTTCTATAGGTGCTGTAAGCTCATCTGATAGTTCATACAACGACATAATCAAGGCAGTACGTTAACCGCTAAATGCCTACGGTATCCAAATAGAATTGATACCAAACACACAAAAGAATAAGACTAGTTCGCGTATTATATTTCAAAGTAAAATGCGTCACACAATTAGCTTTACTGACGAAAATTATCTGATATCCGAATTAAAAAGGTTTTTGCAGCCGAAAAAAGTCGCAGCAATACATACAACAGCTGAGGATTTATTTAGATACGGACAAATTATAAAAAACACGTACCATTGGCCGAACATAAAACAACAATGTAAGGCATACAACAAGAAAAGCACAGCTTGTCTTTACGGCAAATACGAACGAAATCCCAAAAGAGAATCATTGAAAGAATCAGACGTACCAACACAACCAGGGGAATACAAAAATTTAGATATTTATTTTAATGAACACAAAACATATTTAGTAGCTGTAGATAAATTCTCAAAATACATAACTATTAGACAATTAGACTCAAAAACAGAAATGGACAAAAGATCTTATCAACAATTTTTCAAACTGTAAACAACTCAGGACAGATAACGAAAGTTGTCTGAATACACCAATGTTAAAACAATTGTGTATGAAATACAATATCAACAAAATACAGACACCAATATATAGATTAAAGGCAAATGATCAGGTAGAACGAACGCACAATTCCATATCCGAATTGGCAAGAATATTAAAAATAAAGGACTCAACATCAGCAACCGAGGAGCTATTTGTAGCTATAAAGGAATTGAACAACGCAACCCATACTGTCGCAAAACCAAAGAATAAACATTTTAACCTAATAACATACAGCAAGGAAGACATAGTAAAAAAATTAAAAGACGCATCGGAGAAAACATTACAACGTCTAAACCAGGGAACTAGACACCGAACTTTCAAACAAGGATACCAGATATTGGTGTTAAGGACTAACATCAGAAATAAAAGCGACTGGCGTTATAAAAAGTACATAGTGCAGGAAGATCGTGAGGACACGATTTTGACCAAGGGGGAAAAGTTATTCACAAAGACAACGTAAAAGATTACACAGTTACAGGTGACGACAATGAATTACCTGATATTACTGGCCATGGTCATCATAATCGCAATTCAAGCAGAAGGAGACACCAAAATAACAACCATAACTAACAAGAAATATATTCTAACTAGAACCGACGACGCATTTGTATTTATTTGACGAATTAACATTTTTATTCTACGTAACTTATTGTCAAAAAATGACCACATCATACGAACGAATATTTAATAAGAATTAAAAATCCTATTTACAATTATCCTATCATATATTATCATTGGAAACTATTTAAATTCACACCACTTAGAACTAAGCATGTAAAAATTTTCACCGATAAGGAAATTGCCCTTTGCAATAATATTTACACTAGAGTGGATAACTGTAAAAATTATTTAGGCAAGAACAAGGAACAAACATTAATTCGGTATAAGCCGCGACGATTTAATTTAGGAAGGGGAGAGTTAAGGCATGATTTCATTCACAAATAATAAATAAAAATTGCTAAGTAAATTCTAAGTATAATCATGCAGGTTTCAGCCCTCCAAACATATTTTAAGAATACCAAAAGATAAACATATGTATTTTATGAATAACAAAAGATAAACACATGTATTTTAAGAATAACAAAAAATAAACATATGTATTTTAAGAATAACAAGAGATAAACATGTTTTTCCTAAACAGCAAACAAAGAAACTAATATATAAGTCGTATACCTAAATCAGTAAGATGAGGTATAAGTATAAATACGACTGTCAAATATGTTGGCAGTCAGTCCAGTATTAACATAGTGTTAAGAACTACCCTAAAATTAAATTCAAACAAAATAAATGTTTATATTTTTCCAAAGTCAAGCAAGTCTTTAACTAGCGTAGTCAACAGAATTAAATATAGCGTTTGCATTGTAAAATACCATGATTTGGTGTTAGGTAAAATAAAATAACAGCAGACGTGTACATTTTTCTTTCACGCATATTTGCCGTCGGCGTTTTGCATGCGCAAATGGATTATTTCTTGTGAGATGAATAAATTAGTTCCAAGTATATGCATGCATGAATGTGAAATTTTAAGTATCTGATCAACTGAATTTTATTGATGTTAAATGTATTATTAAAATTATTTCAAAATATCCACATAAAAAAATAACTTTGTAAACCATTAATTTACATCAAGCGTTAGTAACAATATGTTGTACTTTTTAAATTATAATAACATCTACCTTCCATATTTATGTAGACAGAAAAAAATCTAGACCTGCCTCGTAACACAGCTCATATGCATATCTATATATAAAAAATTCAGGAGTAAATAGACAAGCATATGCAAACAAATTCCTAACAATGCAAAAAACTCATCTAAACCGTGTGCGTTGATGTACATATGTAGATATGTATGCACATATACATATGTACGTACATATAACCGCATACACTCACTTTATGCCTCTACATGCGTACATATGTTCCCAAAGCTAAAATTCTAAGCGACTACAAGAACAAAATGCTTCATAGGCGCGGCTGTAGCGGCCATGATTACACTGCCCTGCATCGGTTTTGCGAATAAGATGGGACCTAGTGATCCCGAAGGGAATTTTCGCGCTAAGCACGAATCCGAGTTCAAAAATTTTCCATCACGTCAGGTTTTCGAGAAAAAGGGGGTTGAAACCCCTAAAAATAGCGTATTTGGCCATTTTTCAAAAATTGTGGAGCAGAACCCTAACGTGCTACGATCTTCGTTATTGTCAGTAATTGAAGGTTGAACTTTGCTCTTTGAAATAAGCCCAAACCCAAATTGTTCGCATGCACCCTTAGAGTAGGGGGTGTACTTATGTCTACGGGGGTAGAGAAAAAAATGAACATAGGAACTTATCTACACCCAAGATAAGATATAATGAAAAGTGCAGTGTTCCTAAGGTATTTAGTGCCGCTGATTACAAATCTGAAGTCAAACATTCCATTTAAAAAGAAATAAAAAAAATCAAATTCAAATTTTCAAATCTAATACATCGTCTGATACACGATAGACATAAGTACACCCCCTACGCTATTTTTAGGGGTTTCAACCCCCTTTTTTTTGAAAACCTGACGTGATGGAAAATTTTTGAACTCGGATTCGTGCTCTGCGCGAAAATCCCCTTCGGGAACACTAGGTCACATCTTATTCGCATCAGAAAAATTGAATTTTGCAGGGCAGTGTTATTTACCCGGTACGGCGCTGAACCAGTGATGGTAAATGTAGGGAAAATTCCCTACATGTAGGGATTTTTGTAGAAAAAGAAGGACAGATTTTTTTCAATTCTGTAAATGTAGGGAATTTTCAAAAGGGACAGAAAAAATTTTAAAATAGCGGGAAAAATTAAAAAAGTTCATTTCAAATAAAAAGCCGCAGTAAGATTTCATGCCAGTGTTTTTTCCTTATGGCAGCATACTTTTAAAGCGTTAATACGGCCACATTGCTATTTTTTTCTTCGTTAACGCTAACGCGATTTTTTCTTCGCGCGAAAATTGTTAGTTGTCCCACGTTTTCTGGTGCTTTTCACTTGTGAAGTAAGTTTGGAATTATTTTAGTTATAGCTTTTTTTATATTTAAAATTTATATATTTTACAGAAATGAGCTCCTCCTTTTCAAATGACTCTTCGGAGGAACACCAGGAGAAAAATTCAAGTATCGGAAACAAAAGTTAAATAACAAGTGGCTTGAAGACGACAATTTTAGTGGCTGGTTGAAAGCTGTGGCTAACGATTCATTTAAATGCGCTGAGTGTGAACTGCGGCAATTTTGATTTGCAGAAGCACGCCGAAGCAAAAATGTACCAAAAAAATATCAAGACAATAAAAAAGACACCTAAAATAAACAGTTTTTTTTAAGAAAAAACCGAGTAAACCAAATGGTTCCAGAAATTTCGAAATAAAACTTAGCATGTCCTTCGCTGAGCATAATGTCGCGCTGCAAGTGGTGGCCCATTTAATCCCAATCTTAAAAGTAATCTTGCCGGATTCTGAAAAAATAGAAACTCTGTCTTATTTTAAACAGAACTTTTTTTTTTTTTTTTTTTGTTTTCATTTTTATTGTAACTAGTGAACAAAAATAAACTAACGAACAATTTTCTTCGGTTTGTGTATAATACAATTAATATGATGGTGCTTTGCACAAAACTTGCAAAGGAGTTGATTACTGCACGAAGTGGTGCGGCTTTTTGCGTTTCAGCCTAACAAACCATTTATGTTGGTCAGTGAAGGCTGAGGCTTCGCTGTTGACACGATGAGATAGCCTATTTATATGAGATAGTGCATTTGTTTTAATTACGATGGCAACTGGTTCTAGCGCATCTAGCGTTAGTAGCGCATCGCAAAATTTTATTCTGGAACCTTTGAATTTGAAGTATGTTGCTGGAGCTTGAGCAACCCCATAGTTGTATCCCTTACGTTCAAATTGGTTTTAGTATTTGCTTGTAGAGAAGTACTTTATTGTACATGGATAAAGCAGATGTTTTACCTATAAGCCAATACATATTTCTGAATTTAATATCGAGTTCTTCTCTTTTCTTCTTTACGTGAGAACTCCATCTCAGTTTAGTGTCAAGAGTCATACCCAGGTATTTAGCCGTGTTATGATATGGGATTTGCACTCCATTTATATATAGTGGGAGATATCTGATTCTATTGTACGTAAAATCAATATGAACGGATTTGGTTTCATTTAGTTTTATTCGCCAAGTAACTGTTCATTCATATATTCTGTTTAAATGTTTTTGAAGATTTGCAGTTGACTCAATTTGTGTATTTCCAACTGACACGATAGCGGTGTCGTCTGCAAACGTTGCTATGACGCAGTTCTGATTGGTAGGCAAATCGGATGTGAAAACTAGATAAAGGATGGGCCCCAGAACGCTACCCTGTCAGAATACGTGTCGTCGTATTTAATTCGAAAGAAACGATCGGATAGATAGGATTTTAAAAAGTTATAATATTGAATTGGTAATAGCTCTCTTATTTTGTTGAGAAGGCCATCGTGACATACCCTATCGAAAGCCTTAGATACATCTAGGAAGACAGATGAGCACACTTTTTTCTTTTCGAAGGCATTTTCTATAACTTGAGTTAGCCTGTGAACTTGATCGATTGTCGAATGTTTTGGGCGAAAACCAAATTGATGCGCTGGTATCAGATTCCTCTGCTCAATAATATTGTTAAGGCGTTTGGCAAGTATTTTTCCAATAGTTTTGACAAAATGGGTAGGAGGGATATAGGCCGATATGATGAGACGTCGTGTGCTGGCTTTCCTGGCTTGTTGACCATGATCACCTCGGCAGTTTTCCAGTATATAGGCATGTGTTTCAATCTGAAGATAGCATTCATATTATAATTTTGGTTAATTTAATTAGAGTAATTGGTGGGAGTTGTTTTAAGATTTTCCCGGTGATGAGGTCAAAGCCAGGTGCCTTTTTGGATTTTATTTTTTTTTATTTCATTACATAATTCAGAATCCATTACTGGAGGAATTTCGTCGTGATCTTTGAGGTAACATGATTCCATTTCAGCCGCTCTTGATACGTCGTATGGCTTGAAGATATTTTCAAGGTATTCAGAGAAGGTATTCGCTTTCTCTAAATTGGTGTTTGCCCATGTGGTATCTGTTTTTCTTATTGGTGGATGTTGTATAGCTGGTTGTGAAAATCTTTTCACGAATTTCAAGAGTGAGTAATCGGTGCTGTGTTCATTTGTTAGCCTTTTTAGGTAGTCACTATAGAGCGGTTTTTAAAAGCCTTTATCTTTTTAGAGAGTTCTTTTGTTATTTTATTTAAAGTTATTTTATCAGGTGGGGATTTGGATTGCTGCCATCGTCGGCGTGCTTTGCGTTTTTCTCTAACCATTTCTTTTATTTCTCTAGTGTACTTATGTCCCGCTGAGATAGTCTTGTAGCTGGGGTACTGCGCCACGCTGCGCGTTGTATGCTGTTTGACAAGTTCAATACTTCATCGTCAAGAGCCTCATTACTATTTATTTCTTTATATTCTGAAGAAAAATTTCTGGTTATGAAGAAGTCTATAAGATCTTCTGTGGATCTATTGGCCAATACGTTGGTGCTCCAGTAGAAAGTGTGCTGCATGCAGTACTTTGGAGCGCCTTGTATAATTCTCTGCCTTTTGTTGTGATAATTCTCGACCCCCAATGGGTATGCTTAGCGTTAAAATCCCCGCCCAATATGAATCCATTTTTATGGTTATTGATTAGCCGCAGGTATTGATCACATGTGATCTTATGTCTGGGAGGGCTATAGACTGCTGTAAGTGATAAATTTTTACCGCAATTAATCGAAATGGTTATCGCTTGAAATTCATTTGTAGAGAGTCTACCGTCTTCAAAATGTTTTATGCTTTTTTTTATAATGATTCCAGTTATTTGGATGTATTATATGGTATGTCGCAAAATTTGGTAAACTAAAATATGATTCCTTGGTAAAATGAGCTTCCGAAATCAAACAGATGTCAATTTTTTCAGAATTGAGGATTATTTCAAGATCATTTTGATGCTTCATTAAGCCGTTTGCATTCCATAGCATAATTTTAAAAAGATTGGCCATTGAGCTTGATCAAAAATTTTTTCAAGTTTTAGTAGCCGCTTTTCAAGTGCTAGCGTGAACTCATTTTGTTTTGTTAGTTTCTCTAGCATTTGATGCAAAATATTTGTATCTTCCGAATGATCATTCCCTTTTACTATTTGGCAGTATATTGGTCCATTAGTTATTGATGCAGTTTTTTGAAGAGTGGGATTACGTGCAGATATTTTTGGATTGTTTTCTGTGGGTTTTATAGCTGGTTTTTTTGCATTAATATCTTTATTTTTGATATCGCTTATCGCTTTTTTTGCTACCGGATCTTTGATCGCGTATCTTTTGCAACTCCTTAGCAACAACACAGCCTCTATAACTAGCTGGGTGAGCTTCACCACAATTGCAGCATTTTGGTTGTACTTCTTCAGGCTTATTGCAATCAATTGTTTTGTGTTTTCCAGTGCATTTGACGCACCTTGGATGTTTGCCGCAATAATTTTGCGTATGACCATAAGACTGGCATGATTTACATTGAGGAATTAGTTTCGATTGTTTCACAGCCTCAATCTTAACTACGGAGTGCAGAATAGTTTTTATTTCATAAATTTTTTTAATGCTTTCACTTTCATCAAAGGTGAGAAGAAACATATCTAAGAGTTCTTTTGATTTCCACTTTAATTTATTGACGGCGTTTGTGGCCTTTAATCCTTGGTTTTGCAGATCAGCGACTATTGCTTTTGCATCGTTTGAGTGATGTAAATTTTTCACCATCACTTTAATAGGTCGAGATTGCTTATTTTCGTATGAGTACCATGAAAGATTCATGGTAGATAACGTTTTTGTTAATTTTCTATAATCATCGGAGTCTGATCCATTAATTTTGTATACGTTATTGTTGAGAAGTTTAATAGAGAACGATTTTTTTGTCTCTTTTTTGGCAATACTATAGATTTTTTGGTATTCTCATTCTTCCGATATCATTATTGGTGGGGGCCGTGGAACCCTCTTTTCTGGTTGATCGCCGAGCGCGTCGGGTAGATCCTTCGAGATAGTAGGCCCTAGGGCTTCAGGTAATAATTCCGGTGATAATTCAGCCTTCTTTTTCCTACTGGGTCTCTTTTTTCATATCCAGTCCGTTTCGCGGGCAAGTTCATCTTCATCTGTTTCGTACGCTATATTTATTTCGTGTTTTTTGGAAATTGTTTTATTCGATTTCAGATTTTGGTTTTCTGCTTTGTGTAGGGCTATTTCATTTTTAAATTCGATACAACATTTTTCCATATCTTCCAGTTTTTTAGCTTGTTGTGTAATTAATGTTTCATATTGGTTTGAATTAGTGAAGCCACCTCCTGGTGGAGGAGTTCGGAAACTTTTCATAATTTATTTAATTATAAATATCTGGCAACACCAAAATGCGCCTATTGGAGGTCGATTGTTTAGTTTGGACTTTAAATTTGTATATGTGTGACAGAGTCAGCTGATTGTTCAGTGTGGAATGCAAATTAGCAAGTTTTTTTTTTTGTTGTTTACTTACAATATGCGCGCTTTTGAAATAAATAGGAATATTTCAATAGTTCAATTTCGGTAAATTGCACAATGCGAAACTGGACAGCAGCAGCAGCTAGCGCCGTTGTTATCGCACCACCTCAGCCGTTCACTTTGCAATTACAACAAAAAAAAAACAGAACTTAAACAGAACTGATTGTAATGAAAAAGTCTAATTTTGAGTTTTTTTGCTGAATTTTTCTTTATATATATATGTATGTGTTTATAATATAATAAGTATGTGTATTTATATATATTTTTGAAATAAAATTTCTTATTAAAGTGTCAAAACAGCACAAAGCCCAAAACTTAAGCAAATAATTCAATTTTGACGTTGCAGGTGCCTCATTATTGTGTAAACAGAGGAGCAAAATATGTAGGGAATTTTGTAGGGAACATTTTTTGAAGGGTAGGGAAAAGTAGGTAACTTTTCTGGGCTGTGTAGGGATTTTTAAAAAAATCATTTACCATCACTGCGCTGAACGGGAACAACAAAAACAAATTCATTGATAGGTTCGAGCTCATATTTCTACGAGCAAAGTACTTTCATTCATAAAACGAGTCGCGCGTATGCAAATTTTCTCGACCATTCGAAAATAGTCAATATTGGAATATTTTGCGTTGAATTATCATATTTGGCAATATTTGGTAAATCTTGAATTGAATACAATGCTATCCTTAATTTATACCACTGTGGAAACGTGCCACTATGGTCATGGTAACAAAACCCAATAAACCCGAGAATAGTGTCAAGTCTTACCGTTCTATTAGTCTGCTGGTAACATTTTCGAAAATATTCGAAAAAATACTTTTGCAAAGAATGTTGCCTGTAATTGGGGATCACAACATCATACCTGAACATCACTTTGGGCTTAGAGTAAGACTTGGTACACCAGAGCAGAGTAAATGTAATTACAGGTTCACTGGAAGAGAAAAAATACTGTACTGCAGCCATTTTAAATGTTGAACAAGCATTTGACAGGGTATGACACAAGGGACTTCTGTTCAAACTAAAAAGGATATTACCGGCACATATTTGTCTAGTACTTAAATCTTATTTACGTGACAGACACTTTTATGTAAGGCACGGGGATGCCTCATCCGAAATTTATAACATTAATGCCAGTGTATCCCAAGGATGTGTCTTAGGTCCCGTCCTGTATACTATATTTACAGCTGATATGCCCAATTCAGAAGAAGTAGAAGTAGCAACTTTTGCTGATAATACAGCATTGATCGCTTATAGCGAGTCCTCGGAGAAACTTCATATCTTTTGCAAAATCAACTTCAAATTTTGGAGTTTTGGCTTGACAATTGGAAAATAAAAGTTAATTCGGAAAAATCTACACATATCAGAGAGCAATGCGCTGCTGTATTGTTAAATAATAAACAAATTCCCATTAGTGACAGAGTCAAATATTTAGGGATGCATCTTGGTCGACGCCTCACGTGGGAAATTCACATTCAGGCAACAACAACCAAAAATTAAAACAACACTTATGTACTGGCTCTCGACTTAGTCTAGAAAACAAGATACGGAATACAGCTTTGGGGAACTGCTAGCAACTCCAATGTGGATACCTTGCAGCGTTATCAATCAAAAACATTACGAAACCTTGTTAATGCCCCTCGGTTTATTACCAATGAAGCTATTCATAACGACTTAGGTATTCCTTTTATAAAGAATAAAACTCTAAAATTTAGTACTAGATATCTGAAACGACTATCTTATCACATAAATCCATCTGTTATTTGTTTATTAGACACAACCACACGGTTAAAACGCAATCTTATCTTGCCATTCCTCTAGTATGAAACTACTCAACCTATATATAAACCTTAAGGTAAAATAAAGTAAGTTAATCTTAAGTGAAAATATTAAGATAAATTCCACAATGAATTTAAGCAATCTTGAAGTACTAATGAATTTTAATAATTTAAGAACGAACTGTACAAGTTAACAAGCTGTTCTAATTTCTATGCACATAGATTTGCACAAAAGCAAAACTACCGCTGCTATTATCTTATAAGATCTAATTTGCTGAATGTCTTATAGTAGATAGATTGCAAATAAAGTAAGTTATATAAAAAAAAATGTACATGTACAGTACAGATATTTAGTGACTTAAGCATACTGTAGCAGATCTAATATTAATTGGTTATTAAAATAACTGCATTTTATCTTAAACTTATCATTAAGTTTTTTGATTCGTGAGAATATGATTTCTATTTGGTTTTCGTCGTGTAACCGCCTTGTGGAAAATCCCATGGTAAATTAAGCATCGTTCTCAGAAGCTTATTCGTATTTGTAACGTCTTCATATGTGTTTCTGCATATGTTCCCCGTACAGGACATGCATAGAGGTTAATTGATTGGGAAATTAGTTTGCATATGACATGTTTATTTACAGTACTGAGCTCTTCCTGTTGATCCTGATGATCAGAATTACCATTCTGATTGCGATATTATATTTATTACTTATGTGGTGAATGTGATCACGGAAAATTAGCTTTTTCTTCAATATAGGGTTTTTCAGTAAGAGCGCTTCAACTTTTGAACTTTTTTGAATAAAACACAAACGATTTGACTTTTTTAACTAATTTTTTTTTATTATCGAGTTTGAACATATACATTTAAGTATGAAATTCGATTTCTTTTGCATGACCACCGCGTGCACGTTTTACGAAGTCCAATCGTTGAACCCAATTTTCGACCACTCTTTTGCATAAATCGGCCGAAATTCCAGCAATTTGGCGTTCAATATTGGCTCTGAGCTCACAAATCGTCGCCGGCTTGTTACTGTAGACCAATGACTTCACATAACCCCAAAACGGGACGGCTTGTTAAATGGACCGTAAAATGACCGTAATGCTCTTAAAGTAGCAGCAACAGAACGATTATTTTCATAAAAAATTTGCATGATTTGCAATCGTTGCTCAAATGTGTAGCATTCCATGATGAAATGTATACTAATGAAGTTTACAAATGACAAGCGAAAAATAAAAAATATTGCGTCATTCGCCCTCCCTATCGGAAAAAAGTTGAAGCGCACCTATTGAATAACCCTATACTACGCCCAAGTATTGAACGGTGATTGACCATTTTATATCGTGCCTATTAATATTGAGGTTTATGCTGGGCAAATCGCATGGACTTCTTTTTTTGGTAAAAAAGATGGTTTGCGTTTTATTAACATTAGGTTTTATTTTCCATCTATATCATGAGCAGACTTGTGGGAATAAAAAATACCGATATCATCAGCATACACGGCGTAGTGACAGTTGTCGAAATTAGGGACGTCAGACACATACATATTTATTAAACAAGATAGGTCCTATAACTGATCTTTGAGGGACACCAGCTGGAACTTCCGTTAGGTCTGAAAGTTCATTATTTATTCAGTCAGACAGCTTTGAACAATCTTGATTAGTTGAATAGGAAATTTTAACTCTATGAGTTTAATTAGCAACCCATTTTGCCAAACGGAGTCGAAGGATTTTTCAACGTCGAAAAGGACTAAAGCGGTCGACTTTTTGTTATTTAAACTAGATTTTGCGTGGTTACAAATTCTTTGGATTCTAAATCCAAACTATTCAGCAGGCAGTACATTATTTTCATTAATACATAAATTCTGTTAACTTATCTTTTAGTACGTGCTTAAATATTTTACCGAGGCTACTTAAAAGATTTATTGGTCGATCGCCTCCAATTTCATTTGGGGGTTTTCCGGGCTTTGAAATTGGAGTTATTATAGTCATTTTCCATGTCTCCGGAAAGTACTGAAGTTTAAGATATGAATTGATAATAATATATTATTATATTCCTTATATCGTCTAAGCCTGGGGATTTTCGTAGAGTTTTTTGTTGAATTAATAAATCGATGTCTTCGCATTTACATAGTCGGTTGGTGAGGTATTAACATATAGAGAATTCAGTTTAAACATTTTTTTATTTCCGTATCCTCATGTATTTTAAACTTCAGTGCTCCGAAATTTGTGATTATTTTGGAAAGTGTAATAATTTTTAATAACCCATTTCTCAAATATCACAAATAATCATCACATTAAAAAAATTCCCGTTAATACCTGGCAGAGGTATAAATAAGCAAACTGTGATCGAGTTCCAGAGCATCACTTTTATCTCCTGTTCAATTAGCGGAAAATGCCTTAAGTTTCAGTTTGTTCAGGGGAAAGGTGAGTTCTGAAATTCATAGATATGAATTAACTAAATTTTATTTCATTTGGTAAAATCAAAAGAAATCAGTCCTACAGTAAATGTGTGCAGTAATATTAAAAATAATTTTTACCGTTTACTATTAACTAATTTTTCTTATCATTTGTTTAGTAAAAGCTCGTCGCTAGAGTCTGCTTATGAATCGTCCAACACATGGGATATATTTGATGTAATACCGGAGATTAATGTTACGTCGAAGTTTATAGCTTTATATTTTCAAAATGTTATACTAATATCAATTTGAACAAATTATTATACAAACAGAAGTGATTCTATTATTGTAACTAACATAATTCGGGGTTGGCTGCACTATTTGAATTTTTGCACCAACCCAGTTAATTTATCACACCTAAATTACATGAATGACAGCTAGGCGATAAGGATAACGATTACTAAATCATTATGATTGCGGCAATCGCCTTGAGTTAAAAAACCGATGCAAATTTATTAAAAATTTCATCGGCGCGAAAAAGCATGTGAAGTTTTCCCAAGGAAGGCAATCCTATTAATGGTGGAAAAGAACTGCCAAAAATTACATTTGTTCGGAAGCACTTATGTAATGAGTATTAGTAAGACCGCTTTCATTCACGTTCAATTGCACATGTAATCCTTATCCCTCAGCTCTGTTGTGAACACGTTTAACAAACAAAAACTCACCAAATATTCTTAGGAAGTTTAAAATACAAATTCTTGAACTAAATATTATTTTATTTTTGAAATAAATTTTTTACTGTGCGTATAACTTTTTGAATTATTTACTTTTTAATTCCTGCAAACCTGTTATTATCTGTCATATCCTGTACGCCTTTTACTTGTGGCATTGACGCTATAATTTTAGAATCAGTATCAACTTCAGAAAATCAGTATCAACTGCTGTACGGGGACGCTGTTATACGACCAATACATTACCGATTCAGGTCCCTAATTCGAATGTCGACGAAGCCATTCGTGAGATAGAACCAAGATCCGGGAAAACAGAATGTGCTAATGCGAAGCCAGACGAGGCATTTACATGAGTGAAATCTTATTCCATAAGTAAGTAACTAACTTAACTACCATGTATATTTTATTGGCCCGTGGTCACAATCCAAGACGCAATCATAAAAGGTGATGCTCGTCATCTTGACTGCCTTAGAAAAAACTTTGTTACTTAATTCTTGCTAAAAATATTCAAATAGTAGTAAAAAGTTGACTTTTCAAAACAAAATGTATTTTAGGCATCACTGGTTACTCTTTGCGGTTTGTTCTGCTTTTATTTGCCGAAATTTCGTTTTTTGATTGCCGGAATTCGAATATTGGAATTAATTTCAGTTATTTTATAATTAAATTAGCAACCTCGACCACACTTCGCTACGACTCAATGTGATATGAAACTATTGGAAAAGTAAATTTGTTTAATTGTTTACAATTCTTTATTATCTTATAAAATATATACATTTTTGACTTATAATTATATGAGTACACTTACATAATACAAATTCAATTAAAATAATAGTTAATGGCATAGAGTGTTCAAAAAAAAGAGAACAGTTGTTTCCATTTCCATAAATATATAACATTCTAGTTCATAATTTCGTTGAGAAAATATACCATTAAATTAAACGTTGTTGTTGTTGTTGTTGTCGTAACAACTTAAAATAGTCCTATTACTCTTAAGAAATACTGCTAGTCCTTGGCAGGATATAAAACCGGCTCGCTCAGGTAATATAGAACAAATTGTCGTGGTAGCAAATAGTTAGTGCTAAAATGTAAATTTAAATTTTAAAAGTAATATTATATTTTATCCAAAACTAAATAAAAGCAAATGTCAACAGATTTCGGGCTTGATATTAAGTTCACATTGCACCATAATCTCGTGTTTATAGGCTATTTTGGAGATAAATGTTAAACACTACTCATAGCACGGAATATAATAATTGTAAAGGGTTTTTCAATAGGTGCGCTTCAACTTTTTTCCGATAGGGAGGGCGAACGACGCAATATTTTTTTATTTTTCGCTTGTCATTTGTAAACTTCATTAGTATACATTTCATCATGGAATGCTACACACTTGAGCAACGATTGCAAATCATGCAAATTTTTTATGAAAATAATCGTTCTGTTGCTGCTACTTTAAGAGCATTACGGTCATTTTACGGTCCATTTAACAAGCCGTCCCGTTTTGGGGTTATGTGAAGTCATTGGTCTACAGTAACAAGCCGGCGACGATTTGTGAGCTCAGAGCCAATATTGAACGCCAAATTGCTGGAATTTCGGCCGATTTATGCAAAAGAGTGGTCGAAAATTGGGTTCAACGATTGGACTTAGTAAAACGTGCACGCGGTGGTCATGCAAAAGAAATCGAATTTCATACTTAAATGTATATGTTCAAACTCGATAATAAAAAAAATTAGTTAAAAAAGTCAAACCGTTTGTGTTTTATTCAAAAAAGCTCAAAAGTTGAAGCGCTCTTACTGAAAAACTCTATATAAATAATTCTCCTTTAACTAACTCTAAGTATCACTTTATCTTGTGTTTATGGACATGCAACCCACATTTTAGCCTCACTATTCAAAAATTTGGTTGCACTGTTGATTGTCTTGGTAGTTCATTCCCATATATATACTCTCCTTCTTCTTGATTTGCGCAATAACCGCTTACGCGATTTTTGCCGTGTTCAACAAAGCATGCTAGTCGTTTCTTTCTCGTGCTAACCGGTGCCAGTTGAACACACCAAGTGAATCCAAGTCCTTCTCCAGCTGATCTTCACAAAGCTGAGGAGGCTTTTCCTTCCCTTTGGCTACCACCAACTGGTATCGCATCGAATACTTTCAGAGCCGGAGCGTTTGTTTGCATTCGAACGACCAGACGAAGCCAACGTGGCCGCTTATTTGTACGCAGAATCTTTCTCTCGAACACTCCAAGTGACGCTTCATCGGATGTTGTCATCGTCTAAGATTCTACGCCATACGTTAGGACGGGTATGATAGGTTTGAATAATGTTAATTTTGTTTGTCGAGAGAGGGCGCTACTATTCAATTGCCTACCTAGTCCAAAGTAGTCGCCTTTGGATTTCAAGGCTGACATTGTTATCGGTGTTAATGCGAAGTCTCTCACAACCTCGAAATTTTACCTGTCAACAGTGACTTGGATGTCGATAAGCGATTGCGCCGCCTGTGAGTTTGATGACAGGAAGTATATACTTCGTTTTGTCCTCGTTCACCAATAGACCCATTCGACTACTTCTTTATGCAGTTTGGCAAAGGCCGAACTAACAGCGCTGTTGTTGAATCCGATAACATTAATATCATCGGCATACTATAACAATTGTGTATGAGGGATTAAGTTCTGCGGCTCGCATGTTCTTTTCTAACATCAGGTTAAAGAAGTCACCCGACAGCGAATCACCCTGCCTGAAACCTCGTTTGGAATCAAACGGCCGGAGAGGTTCTTTTCAACTCTGTACCTGCACACAATACGCTCACTAGGACCTTATACGCCATAATTAGAAGACTAGTCCCGCGGTAGTTGGCACATATTGAATAATCATCCTTCTTTTGGATTTGAGCACACTTATATTCCAATCAGCAGCATGCTTTCATCCGACCATATTTTGCATAGGTGCTGATGCATGCACCTTACCAGCTCCTCTCCGCCATGTTGGAAAAGCTCAGCCGGCAGTCTGCCGGCTCCCGCGGCTTTGTTGACCTTTAGCAGTGTCATCTGGTCATGGTCGGGTAGCGGAACGATAATTCCGCCGTCAACGATTGAGGTATCGGGAATTTCACATTCTCTGTTACATGTGCAGCTGTCACTATTTAACAGGTTCGAGAAGTGTTACCTCCATAATTTAAGATTGCTCTGGATGTCAGCTACCAGATCGCCGTTTTTACGAGAAATCGTCTTGACACCTTCTATTATACGAGTATAAACCGCAGAACTTTCTGGTAGAATTCTCAGACGTTGTTCCTATTGGCCAGTATCTCAAGCTCCTTGTACTCACATATTTTGGCCTCTCGTTTCTTCCTTCTAATAATACAACTCTCTTCCATTTTTAATTCCCGGTAGCAATCCCACATGGTTCACGTTGCGCCCGATCGCAGCGTGGTTCTATTGGCGGCATCCTTTCCTTCTGCGGCAACATGACTTTCCTTGTCCTACCAATTGTTTTTTCAGGTTCGCCGAAATCCGATTTCTTCTCCGGGGACGGGACGTAGAGAACGTGAAATGTTGCTTCATTGCTCGAGCATGCCGGATTATTGGGTAGTACTCTCCGAGAGCAGGAGTGAGAGTCGGGTAGCGAATCTGCTGATTGTCTGTTGCGATTGCAGCTTTCCAATGTCGAACATGCTTTGTGTACGGTTTTCGTTGCACAGAGACGCGTAAGTATTTTGGTTGCAACAAGGTAATGGTCCGAGTCGATGATGGATCCTCGCATCGCACGTACATCTAAAACACTAGAAGCTTGTCTTCCAGCTCTGACGGCTTGTTTCTGGATCTGGTGTCGCGTTTTTTGATCAGGAGACATGCGCGTAGCTTGGTACATATTTTTATGCTGAAATCATAATATCTGCATATATTATTGCATATTGCATCTTCTTCTTCTTTTCCGTAGCATCTGCATGCTCTCAAATCATTGTCCGGGGTTCGTTCACAAGGGTCGACATCAGAATAAGCAGTTGTTATTCGAGGCTTTGTTTTGTTTTTTATTGTAGAAGGATTTTTACGTGGCTGCTTCCAAGCCCAGTGCACCCAGATATCCATATATATGCACATAAGCATTTATTTACATGTGTATACATGAATTTGAATTTGAAGAGGTCGAGCCAAGGAGCACCAGGAGATTTGGTGGCTCCTAAAACACTCAGGCTAAAAAGCCCATTGTATTTAAAGCTCTGGAAATGGGGTAGATAGTCAAGGAGGGAGGGAGAAAAGTATCAGAAAAGAGATAGGAAAGAATAGGGACAGAGATAGAGATAGTTAGTCCTGTGAGAATTTTCCAGATTCTTTGGCAAATCTGTAAATATCCTCCAGTTTTAGAGAACGAATATTACCCATTCCCATGACATCGGAACCCAATACCCGTAGTCGCGCTCTAGCAAAGGCAGGACACTCACAGAGAAAGTGCTCAGTGCTATCCGCCTCCTCCAAGCATGACAGGCATACCGGGTCCTCGATGATTCCAATGGTGGTCATATGCTGACCCCATGGGTTGTGTCCCGTAATGATGCCGACCATCAACCGAATGTCTTTCCTTCTAAGTTTTAGTAGAAAGTTTGACAGTTTTCTGTTCGGACTTGTCACAAAACACTTTGCAGCTCTGCAGCGTTCTAGACCGGACCATCGCTCTTTATGTAGATTGCCTACATAATCGTTGATCCAATTCTTGATTCCTGCGGGACTGATTCCGATTATTGGCTCGGGCCCCTGTGGGGGCACCGCTGATCCACGGTTGGCCAATTCGTCGGCAATTTCGTTTCCTTGAACACCGGAGTGTCCTGGAACCCATATAAGTACAAGCCTGTTTTGCCTTGCGACAGAACTAAGCTTCTTCTTACATTCTTGAACAATCTTTGAGGTTTGCTTCGCGTTCTCCAGGGCCTTCAATGCAGCCTGACTGTCACTGAAGACTCCAATCTGTTTCCCGCTCCATCTCCTCTCGATTATCCATTCGGCTACTTTTAGGATGGCAAAAACTTCTGTTTGGAAAACAGTTGCCATTCCCCCCATAGCATAGTGATACTTATAACTATCGTCTAAGTACCATCCGGCTCCAGACCCTATTTCATTCTTGGACCCATCGGTAAAGATAATATCCGTCAAACCTCCCTGCATGCATTCTGGATTGCTCCATTGCTCACGCAATGGAAATCTGACATCAAATTTCCTTCCGAATGAAACTGTGGGTATCAGGTCATCTTTAGGTGCCAAAAACAGTGGATACTGCTCCGACAGCAACTTAAAGATTTTTCTGTGTCCCGAAGTTCCATCTTCGTTCCAGAAACCATATTTATGGAGTCTACACATTGCTTTTATTGCTTCCTGTTGTATCTTAAGATCCAGGGGGACCAAATTAAGCATAGCATTTAGGGCATCACCAGAGATTGTACTCATAGCACCCGTGATGCATAAACATACACTTCTTTGCAGCCTGTATAGTTCCCGGTTTGTGGACTTAACCATGCTCCGTCGCCACCAGACCACAGAAGCGTAAGTGATGATTGGTCTGATAAGTGCCGTGTATATCCATAGGACCACAGCAGGTTTCAGGCCCCAAGTTTTGCCAAAGGCTCTACGGCATTGCTGAAAAATCTTCAATGCACGATTCACCTTCAGTGAAACGTGTGTCTCCCAGGTCAGCTTCTTATCCAAGATTACTCCTAGATATTTAACTTCGTTGGAAAGACCAAGTGTCACACCTTTCAGTGTTGGTAGACTGAGTCCATCCAATTTCCGTTTTCTCGTAAACAAGACTATGGTTGTTTTGTTCGGATTAACGGAAAGATCTTGTCTCATGCACCAATCATCGATTTTGTCAAGAATCCTCTGCACTTTCGTGCAAAGCCTCCTTAAGGATTTATCCGATGTTAGCGCACAGACGTCGTCCGCATATGCTTGGACGTGAAAGCCGAGTTCCTGCATCTCCGCTAATAGGGAGTCTACGACGAAGCACCACAGCAGCGGAGAAAGAACAACCCCTTGGGGACATCCTTGCTTGGCCCTGACTGTGATTTGCTCGTCGCCGCTCCCACCAGCGGTTAACAGCCTCTCAGAGAGCATGGAGTATATCCATTTTATAATGGCTTGATTAGCTCCGTGTCGTTCGGCAGAAGAACATATCGAGCCGAAAGTGGCATTATCAAAAGCCCCCTCAATGTCCACGAACACGCCCATTGTGTATTCGTCAGCTTCCAGCCCGGCTTCAATCTTGCTAACAAGATCGTGTAAGGCTGATTCACATGATTTTCCACTCTGGTAAGCGTGTTGATTTCTACTAAGTGGACTTCTCGGCAATACCCCCACTCGAATATCTTTCTCAATCACTCGTTCTAGTTTTTTCATAACGAACGATGTCAAACTGATGGGTCTAAAACTTTTTGCTAGGGAATAGTCATCTTTTCCTGGTTTTGGAATAAATACTACTCTTACGCGTCGCCATTGGGATGGTATATAACCAAATGCAAGACAGGCTGTGAAGATCCTTTTCAGGGCCTCGATCAGCCTGTCTCCTCCTTTTTTAAGCATTACTGGATATATTCCGTCAGGTCCAGGGGACTTAAAGTTCTCAAAGGAAGATAAGGAAAACCTTATCGATTCCCTTGTCACTATCCGACTAGCAATATACCAGCTGTTCCTAGAGGTTCCACCGTTGCCACCGTCATTGTTCATGCCACTCTCAGCTTCAGAGAGAGTTCTACTACCCGGAAAATGGGTTTCGAGTAGAGCATTAAACGTTTCCGATTTGGAAATGGTGTATGAACCATCAGGTTTTCGAATGGAATCCAGCCTTACTGATCGGTCTAAATGAAGAACCTTACAAAGTCTCGCTGTTTCCCTCATTTCTTCGACGTTACTGCAGAAATTTCTATAGTATTCAAGTTTGGCTTGCCGTACTTTTTTCTTATATTCTCTCTGTGTAAGTCGATGATTGGCCCAGTCCTCTTCTGTTTTGATCTTCAAGGCCTTATTAAGAAGTTTCCTGGACCGTACACGAAGCTTCGACAGTTCAGGGTTCCACCAAGGAACCGCTTTCCCCTGTCTGCTTTGCCGGAGTGGACACAGTTCCTCAAAGCAATTGATTAAAGTACCTTCTAATTTCTTAGTAGCATCTTCAATCGTTTCTGCTGATTTGAGTTTTTTCAGGTTTGGTAATCGCTCTGTTACAAGCTCACCATACCTGTCCCAGTCCACATTTCGAGGATTCCTACCGGAAGGTATTGATATTGTGTCAATTCCCAGTCGGAATTCGATAAGACGATGATCAGAAAGAGAGTCCTCTTCCAAAACTCGCCATCGGTTGATTTGATTTCCAACTGACCTATTGGTAAGTGTTAAATAAATCACCTCTTGTCTCCTTTTGGTCACAAAAATTGGTTTGTTACCAGTGTTTTGGATGACCAATGATGTATACATAGAAAGTAAACAAACAAATTGCAAAATAAGCTCTGAGTTTCTTATGCAGGCCACAAACTGAAAACAGATTCAAACAATCGGTTGAAACTCATTTTACCACACACGTGTGGATTTGTTGTCGACTTTAGTTTCACACTGTTCGTTTCTGAGTGAAATCGAACACGGAAAAAAATGTATGGTATTTATTTGTGCTTCAAAAGAAGAGGGAGAGCAAGATTTTCTTCACACTTTCTATATTACCGTTTTTGTCTACTTTAAATTCTTGGAACAATATTTGCCATGATTTTAATTTTACATTTTTATAAATATTTATATTCATCCCTCTTATTTTTCCACAATGACGGTTGGCTTTTTAAAGAAATCTTTGAGTTAGAATTGAATTAGAAATAATTATATATACATAATTATGATATTCATATTATCATAATATTTCCATATAATTGTAATTATATTACATTACGAAAGGCACTAGTAGACTTAAAACGATGGGCCTGCCTCAATAAATGTATTGTTTAATGTTGTCATTTGTCCGCTCGTGTGCACACACACAAGCAACCGAGTGCAAAACTCGAAGGGAAAATCGTCAATTTCACCACACACAAGCAACCGATTGCAAGTTGACAAAAAATGTTGCCTTAGCAACTTAAATACAGAAATATAAAGTTAAAATCGTGGCAAATTTTATTAGAAAAATATAAAAAAGTAGAGCAAAACGCTATTATAGAAAGTGTGAAATAAAATCTTCCCTCTCTCTCCTTTTTAAAGCACAAATAATTACCATATACTATGACAATCACTTTTTTCCGTGTCCGACGTTAACTCAGCAACGAACAGCGTGAAACTGAAATCGTCAATAAATTCACTCGTGTGTGGAAAAATGAGTTTCAACCGATTGTTTGGATTTGTTTTCCGTTTGTGGCTTGCATAAAACACTTCCATGTTTGACCGTTGTTCATAAACACTAAATTGTAAACTCATATTATGGTGCAATGTGCATCATATAAATTAATTCTTTTTGGCTCTGCCGATGCGCAGGAATTATCGATTTATATTTAGAAATTTTTTAGTATTAAGAAAAATATGGAAATAAATAGTTTTTAAGATCAAAGAAAAACTGGGCCTGAACTTTTTAAGATTAGAGTAAAATATAGCCTTAAAATTAAAAAAATACATTTATGCTCATTTATCAATTAGCATCGTCGAAAGACCGCGTATTAACTTTGGTTGCATTTTTAATATCGATGTTCTTATCATTCAGTTAAAAAGTTGTTATAATTTGGTTTTTACTGCTCCCTGTCATACAATTTTTTTTAATTAAAAAATTTTGTTTTATCTTATAACGTATTGTTGCTTAAAGATTACAAGAAAAAAAAGCATACTTTGCTGAGAAGAAATTTAATATTTTTCCCGAAAACAGGCTTACTTTCTTCTAGTTTTCCGTCTACTTCCAGAATAAAACGCTGAGCTCAAGCAACATCACATCGTACATCGTATAATGTCACAACGTACATCATCTTTTACTACAGTCCATCTGACTTTAGTTAATAAAATACTTTAATTTTAGACTTGTCATAGTTAGTTTAGTACATGGTGTTAACTAATAACCGCATTGTAAATACGCGGAAATGGCAAAGCAAAAAGAACGATGACATGATGGAAGGAAAGTATCGTAAATGAACCAATGAATATACTACTTTATATTTAAGCGAATTTTGAAGGGTGCCGTAGCCGAATGAGTTGGTGAGTGACTACCATTTGAAAGGGCGTAGGTTTGAATCTTCGTGCATGAAAAACCAAAAATTATAGAAAATAACAACGGTCGTCCATCGGCAAGCCATGGCAAACCTCCGAGTTCATTTCTGCCTTAAAAAAACTCCTCATAAAAAACTGTTTGCCGTTCGGAGTCGGCATAAAACTGTAGGTCCCTCCATATATCGCACTTGTTGCGTTAAAGCGTAACAACTCAAAATCTGAACACTTTCAGTAGAGACGAAAAACTGTTTCCGTAAATATTAATAATATATTACAAGGAAAAAAATATGTAATTGCACGAAAATATCATTAAAAACAATATAACGGTTGTTTCATTCTTATTTTTTTAGTAGCTGCGCTAAAATAAAAAATTTTTGAGTTGTTACTCTTTTCCTGAAATTTTTTTATACACTTAGTGGTATATTTTAAACAAATCGTTTGGTTGTAAACAGGCACAATCCAAAATGTCACACTTTATGTGACACAAATTTGTTCAAACACTTGGAGACAACTAAAAATGTAACTCTTTAGTTGAGACAAAAGAAGTCATTCTGAAAACAAAGAGAGAGTCATAACGGTTTTTTTAACGAAAGACTAGACAAACCACTGAACGATTTTTACAGTGGGTAGAGATAACCACTGTACATTGTTTTCTTGCAAAAAACTAAAATTTGGAAATTTTGAGTTGTTACGCTTTAACGTAACAAGTGCGATATGGAACAACATCAACATGCGCACCACAAATAGAAGGAGGAGCTCGGACAAACACTCAAAAAGGGTGTAATAATTCGTTCACATATAAGTAGATGATCTACTTTTTGCGCTTAACTCAAAATCCGTAATTAAAAAGCGCGATTTCCCATACAAAATTTCTCTCCCAAAATCTGAGATTATAAAATAATCCTAGTTAACAACGATACTGTGTTTTCTGTGTTATCGATAATTACACTGGATCACAAATTTCAGCTTTTTTTCTGCACCAGAGACGCCGTTATGAAATTCCTATGTAAAATCACCGTCTGATTCCGAAAATCAAGGTTATTTTTTATTCTATGGTAACGTTTTTGAGATATTTACGAATTACCGTTATTTCAAAAAAAAAAAAAAATTCGGCTCACTTAATCATATATATCTCGAAAACGAATTGAGCGATTCCAAAACCGTTGAAAGCTTTTAAAAGGTAATAAAATTTGCTATAAACTGTGTGTAAAACACTTTTTTCTAGGCCCTGCAGATTTAAAGATAACGAGCTATCATAACGGATTTTTTTAATTTTTTTTGTAAAAATATAAAAAAATTTGTACTTTGAGAGAAAGGATCTCGAAAACTTTTTACTTTTTCGTATATTTTTTGTTTTCACTCTAAGCTCCGTTTTATTACAAAAAAAATAAACTTTGATTAAACAAAATCGATGAACTAATACAAAAGTTACAAGCATTCAAGTAAATATATCCATTTAATACTTAACACGTTCCCTGTCCCAATACAAAAATGCAAAATTGACCGTCAAGTCCAACAAGGTTTTTTCTGTAGTCATAGGATAGCTTTAGTAATAATAATAACTAAAAAAAAAAACGGATGTAGGGTATTTCTACCTGAAACACATATGGTCCATTTTTGCTTCTGCATGTTCATGAAACACATGTGGTTCAGGGAATTTTTTCTATGCTGACACACATATGGCTCAGGAACGTATCAGTGCTTATCAGGCGCACGTTTCCTGAACCATATGTGGCTCAGCGGACAGGGAACGTGTTAAGTACCCTACTGGTAATATGTGTTAGTATTCGCAGATCAGTTAGTTTCAAGTAGATTTTGGAAGGGTTATTAGATACAAAAAATTGTTAGTGTCGTTATCTCAAGCACAGACACATTTCAAGCAAGATCATATGTTTAAGGCAGGTAGTGTTTTCTATGTATAACTAGGGAACCTTTTTGTATAGGTAGGTGATCTATGTAAGTATAAATAATAGTACATGTGCCTCGTTCCTTCATAATTTCTGCAAGGATCGCCGGATACTGTTCATTTTTTAATTGCAGTTTATAATCCGTCATTTGCTTAAAAATATAATATGAATAAAAGGGCGCGAGAATTTGAGTGTAAAAATGATCCAGATATGTTCTGTTTCATCTGCGGGGAGTTTATCGTTAAAAGGATGCGACGTGTGTTTTCAAATCCTTTGAAATTTGCATACCATAAGTGTTATGGAATTGAGCCCAGAAACAATGAAAAACCATGGACACCGAATACTGTGTGCACCACATGTCGAGTCGAATTGATATTTTCGGAAACCGGAACCAAAAGGTACATCATAAAAATTAGGAGTTTGCTCTCTTTTAATGCATATCTGACAAGTTTCTTAAACTATCTATTTAGACGACATATGAAATTTATTACACCAATGAAGTGGAGGGAACCAACTTGCCATTCAACGGACTGCTATATTTGTACTACAAAAGTATTTGGGGTTGGAAAGTCAAGAAAAGTAACCTATGCGAGCGTATCTACAGTGTCATTACCAGAACTAAATTCAACGGAAGCTAGATTGCCAGCATCAAATTTAACTTTAGTTCCGGCTCCAGTTTCATTGTCAACAGCAGTATCTGATTACGCGGCATCATGTTGTACTGAATTGCAAACGGAAAACGAAAGAAACCCTTTGTCACAAGCACAACTCAATGATTGGATAAGGGATTTGGAATTGTCAAAAGAAAAGGCCGAACTACACGCCTCTCGTATGCAACAATTTAAATTTGTTTCATCCGATGTTAAGGTAACATATTATAGGACTCGTCACGAACAATTCTCCCAGTACTATACGAAGAAGGACAGTATTTGTTATTGCAAAAACATTGCTGGTCTATTTAAACAGTTTGGTGAACCATATGATTCAAAAGAGTGGCGATTGTTCATAGACGCCAATAAATTAAGTTTAAAGGCCGTATTATTGCATATTGGCAACCAAAAGCCATCTATCCCGATCGCGCATGCAGTAAATACGAAGGAAACATATGAGACAATGCAAAAATTGCTTAAATTAATTAAATACGAAGAACATGATTGGAAAATATGTGCCGATCTAAAAGTCGTTGGAATGCTATGTGGTCTACAATCTGGATACACAAAATACTGTTGCTTTCTATGCAAATGGGATAGCCGGGCACGTCAAGACCACTACATCATAAAGGATTGGCCAGAACGAATCGAGTTTCAAGTTGGGGTGGATAACATAAAATACTCACCACTTATAAAGAAGGAAAAAATAATTCTACCTCCGCTCCACATCAAGCTCGGCCTTATCAAAAACTTTGTCAAGGCTTTGGACAAAGAAGGCGAAGCTTTTCATTATTTGAAAACAATCTTTCCACAGATTTCAGAAGCAAAAATAAAGGAAGGGATTTTTGTGGGGCCGCAAATAAGGAAAATAATGGCCAATACCCATTTCAAAGAATTATTGTCACCAGTGGAGGCAGCGGCGTGGGACTCTTTTGAAAAGGTCGTTACTTCTTTTTTAGGCAAACACAAAAGTCCTAACTTCGAGCTGATAGTAAACGATTTAATCAAAAACTATGCGGAAATGGGTAAATAAAAAACACATATAAGACCATTTTCTCAGTTAACTTTAAAACTAAACAAAAAGTTTGAAAGCAAATTTTTAAATTTACATGAGAACATATAGCCCTTAATCTGAATTTATTGCCCTGCTCCGAACAAACAAGAACCACCAAAATTTGTTCTGAATTGGAAGATTAATCCAGCCTAAGAAAATTATATGCTAATGTGTCACTTATGTATTTATCTAATTCCCTTTTTAATTTTCTTTCAGGAGTAAATATGTCTTTAAAAATTCATTTTCTGCACTCCCATTTAAATTTTTTCCCGCAAAATCTTGGCGACGAAAGTGATGAGCATGGCGAAAGGTTTCACCAGCAAATGCAAATGATTGAAAGTAGGTATCAAGGATTCTGGGATGTCGCTATGATGGGTGATTACTGTTGGTTTCTCATAAGAGAAACCGATCCTTCTATAAATAAGCGTCAAAACAAGACACATAACTTTTTCAATTATAAAATAAGATCATAGAGTTAAGACAGAATCATATGTACATATGGTATTATTTGTAGGGTACTTAAGTATTAAATGGATATATTTAAAAATATACGAAAAAGTAAAAAGTTTTCGAGATCCTTTCTCTCAAAGTACAAATTTTTTTATATTTTTACAAAAAAAATTAAAAAAATCCGTTATGATAGCTCGTTATCTTTAAATCTGCAGGGCCTAGCAAAAAGTGTTTTACACACAGTTTATAGCAAATTTTATTACCTTTTAAAAGCTTTCAACGGTTTTGGAATCGCTCAATTCGTTTTCGAGATATATATGATTAAGTGAGCCGAATTTTTTTTTTTTTTGAAATAACGGTAATTCGTAAATATCTCAAAAACGTTACCATAGAATAAAAAATAACCTTGATTTTCGGAATCAGACGGTGATTTTACATAGGAATTTCATAACGGCGTCTCTGGTGCATTTTGGCTGTAAACCAGTGTTATTATTACAAATGTAAGGAGAAACATCAAAATAAAAACTAAATGAAATCGATGCCGGCAAAGAAAACAGGTCTGTAAACATAATTCTAATAAAATTTGTGTTAAATATTATTAATTATGGATTCATTTTATAGAAAAAAGCGTGTCCTCATAAACGTTTTTTCCTCTTATTACTTATTATAAAATGTAATATAGATCTTCCCATGCGTATTGCTGCCATAATTTTTTGCAATCTCAGTAAACGTCGCATGCGATTTTCCTCCAACTGTTTATTATTAGCAGCCAATTGAGCAATTAAATTAGCTATTCCTTCTCCTTGTACTTTCTTCATATCGTTAGTAATAATTAAAGAAACAAAAAACACTGGAATATTCCACCAAAATAAATTCTATGAGGAAAAACCTTTCACAACAGTATTGAGAGCTGACTATTTTGCAGGTAATCTGCCATATGTGAACGGGTAGATTAATTTGGTTTGCTAGAAATCATTGAAAATGAGTTTGAAAGGGGATTTTTTCGTTTTTATGCTAAGTAGAAGACGATAATTGATGTCTGCAGCTCTTTGCTTATTATTTGCATGATGATGATGCATCAGCAAGCAATAGTAAGTAATTTTTAAATATTTCTCTAGCGATTGTTTAATTAATTCTATAAGGAAAGGCTTGCGAACAGAACTGGGCTTTATTCGAAAATACTGTTTAATGGATTTAGAAGAACCAGTAGATGCGTATGAAGGTAAACGTGAAGAAATTAGTTTCACAAGTAAGGAGAGCGGCTGTTGCCACAAGAAATCTGTTCGATATACGAACGAAGATGAAATGTAAAGCAGTGCTGCCGGACGACCAAACAAAAGTGAAGTGAAAGGTCGAAAAAAGTGAAGTATTTTCGAAATTTTCGAAGTGTTTAAAACTTTTTATGGACAATGAACCCCCTTAAATAAATTTATTTTAGTTATAGTTAGATATAATGAATTTTATTGATATTTGATTAAACTAAAGGCTTACAAATTCAGTTTATGAAAAATTGCATTTACATGTACAATATGTATTAAAATAGTTAATTTTAAGACCAATAAATTCACATGAATAAAGCCCTCAACTTCATATTACTACTGAAATAAAATGGACGTACAAATAATTTTTTAATTTTTATATTAGATTTTATCTAATGACAATTCAAGTAAAAAAAATAAACATTTAAATGGTGATTATTTTATACTGAAAAAGGATATAGCATTCTTAAGATTTTTTGTATTCCCTTAGAATATTATGGGATGGAACCCAATTATTGATTTCGTTTGCAGTCACCATTTCTCTTACTAAAAGTAAGGAGTCCACTGTACCCACATCCAAACAATTTCTTCTAAACGATTTAATATATTATATACTATTCATTCTTGAAAACACACGCTCAGGGGATGCACTACTATGTGGAAGGCTTAGGATAGCACCAACAAAATCTTTTAAATTAGGGTACATTAAATCTCCTAAGCTGTTTTCCATGCAAACAATTTTTTTTTCCAGAAACTCTCAAGACCTTCTTCGGACCGATTTTGTAGGATAAGTAACCTCCATTCACTTTCCAAAAGTTCTAGATGTTCATCATTTTCTACAAGATTTGGGAATAAAGTGGTTAACGGCATTAAACTAAAGCCTAAAGAAAGAGGGTTTAGAATTTTCACAGCATTCAGAATTGGGTTTTTAAAATCGATTCTACGTAAAATTTGCTTGCAGAGAATTATATAAAACTGTTTACAATTTTGCTGAATTTCAATAGTTTGTGAATTTGTTAAATTCTGACTTTGCAAAAGACTCTGAGTTTTTTGTCCAAGATAAATATCTTTTAAAGGTTTAAATACACTTAGCTGATCAAAATTATCCACTGTTAACATTTCAAAATTTAACAGGTTTAAGTCAACAAAATTACTTAAAATATTTTTGAAATAGAGGGTCAATATTTCCAGAGCTACATGAAAGCGTGGAGTCTCTGACTAAAATTCTAAGTTAATTTTATTGATTTCTTTCAAAATGTATGCTAAAAAAAACAAATAGCATTTATTTGCATCATTCATATTTGTCAGTATGTTATTTGTCATATCATGGTTTTGTTCAAAATTTGTTGAGTGAAAATAATGAACTAAGGCTTTCCATTGTTCCAATACTCTGGACACGGCATTTTCCATAGACAACCAACGGGTATTAGATACTTTCAAAATTTTATGGTTTTCTAAATTGAAATAATTTTGAAATTCAACGAACTCTTTTTGCCTTTTACTGCTATAATTAAAAAATAGGTATATATCCCTCACAAGATTCTCGATTTTACTTGGAATGGCCTTAGTAGCTTTCGATGAACACAAATGCATAGAGTGGCAGATGCATCCAATAACATACAAGTGAGGATTTATATCTTCAAGGAGCCTCTGCACTCCATTTATTTGACCCATCATCACTGAGGCATTGTCAGCTGCAAAGCCAATTAAGTTTGTTAAGGGAATTTTAAATCGTTCAAAAAAAGCTTTAATTGATTCAAAAATTGTTTTGGAATCACTCTTATCAAGTTCGATTAAACTTAAAAAATGATCTCGAATTTTCCCGTTTTCTTTATCAGAATAGCGAACCACTAGAGCCAAACACTTTGCTGAACTTGCATCTGTTGCTTCGTTTATTATAAGAGAGAATTTGTTATTTCTCAAACAATCGCTTATCTTTTCAACAAAATTTTTATGTAGTACATTTGTTACGGTTTCTTTTGCCTTTGTTCTACCACATTTCAGGCCTTTTATTACATTTGTATTGGCTGCAACACTTTTAATTAGTTCTATTAAAGGCGATATGAGTGTAAACGGTAAATCGTAAATGCACAAAAAACGTATAATTTTTAATTCAGCTATCTTGATTGCATTTTTGGTAGCATAAAACCTTTCTTTAACGTCGCTCAGCTTAATTTGATTTCGCAAAGCTGCTTGCCTTTTTTTATGACTTTCTCCTTCTCCGTGTCTTTTAATATTGGTTATGTTATTTGCAAGGATTTTTTTGCAAATCACGCAGTACGATTTACCTTCTTTAGTATCAAGCCATCTATGTAAATTTTTCCAATGTGGACGGAATTTTTGTTTACAATTTTTGGACACATCTTCGGAGGCTGATCCATCTGATTCGTCAGAAGAGCTGATACTAATATAATATTAGAAATATTAGTTTTTGCAATCAAATTATTAACCTTCCTATACCCGCGTTAATTTTTGTAACACATATACCCACGCACGGTCTCACAGACCGAAAGTTCAAACTACATAAAATATTAGTTTTTTCAAACAAAACTAAAAACAAATTATTATTTTTCAATCCCGTAGATGTAATAAAAAAATAAAACTACGCATTAAATTTGTATTCACTTATTTTATTGATTTTAAGTGATTAACAAAAAAGCCATCAAAATCGATAATTTTTTCTTAAGTACTACAAAAAAAAAAACAATAACATATTTTTTATTCACATAAATAAAAATAAGTTATAATAACTTAAAAACACTTCTTGGACAATACATAAATTAAAAATCATATTAGTTTTTAGTATTGAAATAAAAAATCATGGCATATCGCAATTCATGTAAAAATCTGCCTTAAAAAGAAAACTTACGCTTTTACCTCTTCAAAAAAAAAAAAAAAAAAAAATGCCTTTTCTAGCTTAAAAAATATTTATTTGCAATAAAAACGTCAAACTAAACTGGGACACACTGTAGTATTTTTGAAACGCGGCTACAACTTCTTCAAATAATTCCCTTATTGGAGCTAGTTTATCTACGGCAGTCCTTTCCGCTCGCGTGAATTTATTGTCAAATCTTAGACAATAAATAATAATAATAATAATAAATAAAATCGATTCCAGCTCATAGTTAATCGAAATAACTCCGAAGAGGAACCGTCTATTTTGAATAAATCTTTAGCATTGAAGCGACTATTTCTTCTAACTCCAGCAAAGATTAAAAGGCCTAAAAGGGCTTCGATTTCTATGTTGCCTGTATAGGTACAGTCGCTTTCTCTTGAAAAATTAGGTTTTATGAGATCGATATGTTCATTAGTATACTTTACAAAACGATTTATAACAACTTCAGTAAAAAATAATCTCCAAACCTCGCCTATTTCCTTCAAGTTTTTTGCTGCTTTTCTAGGCCCTGGCAGTTGAGTGACTATATTCCTAGTGAGACGTCTTAAACGATTTGACGGAGCATCATTATTCCACCTAGTGTGTCCATCTATACCAAGATAAAATTCTCTATCATCTATCTCATTCAACTCCTCGTCGATTTCTTCATCATCTGCTTGCTCGGTATCATAACTTTCTACATCTCCTGCAACAAAGTCTTCAACGTCGCTGTCATTTTCATCCTCATAATCAGAAGTCGAATTTTTTTTCTCCAAAAGTAGTCTGATTTGCTCTTCATTCATTATAATATTAAAAAGTACCTGCAAAATAGTAAAACGTAAAAAAATAAGAAAGAAACAAAAAACAAAATAACTGCTTTAACTTCACAAAATATTACACATATACCCGCGTCGGTCTCACAGACCAATATTTATAAAAATCAACAACACGCCTGTATAGTGCAAATGCCAAATCAACACTAATATAGAGCTTGCAAGAAAACCGGAAGCTAGCAGTAAATTCAACTTTGTAGAGTTTTTGGAAAAACAAAAATTTGCGTAAAATCATTTTCTCGGTCTCACAGACCAACGCGCGGGTATAGGAAAGTTAACGACAACTTACACTGATTTACTAGACACTGGAATTGTTGGCTCCTTTCTTATTGCACCATATTGCGTGCCATCTGCTTTGACTAAGAAACTAATTCGTACAATTTAAGATATTTGTATCACACGTACATTTAAACAATGTTTTTTCTTACCGATCCATGATTTTACACCCAAGAAAACGAGAGTTACGATATGCTTTGCTATTAAAATTAAAGCACACTTTTTGAAACGAAAATACAATAATTTGAATGAAAACTTTTGTAAAACTATGAGGCACTTGTTTTCCGAGAAATAAATACTCCAAACCAAATGAAGACGAAACGTAAAATCAGTTGAAGCCACATAGCGGTATTTTTCGAATGTGTTTGTATGTATGCATACAAATGCACAACTTCAAGTTAATTGACATTGCCAAGTTAAGCAAACAAAGCGAATAAAATGACAATCAGTCACAATAGTTAATAGGGTTTTCGAGCGTTCAGCAAATTCATGTTTACCCTATGAGTGGTAATTAAATTGAAATAGAAATATTTATGAATTGGGATATTGAAATAACAAAGTATTTAAAAAGTGAAGTGTTTTTTGTTGAAACAGGCAAAAAGGGAAGTGTTTTTTTGAACGAGGCAAAAAAAGAAGTATTTTTTCGAAAGAGGAAGTGGTGGAATATTTGGAAAAAAGCGAAGTAAAATCTTCCAAACGAAGTAAAAACGGCAGTACTGATGCAAAGTCAGTAAATGATGGTGCGAGATTGTGAAGAGGATACCCATCTACATGAATTCTCCAACATGCCGAAGTGCAAGAAAACAACGAAGTACCTTTTAGTAAAGCTCTTCCTTTCTGAGTTGCTCCCAAAGAACTGATTCAAGAATTGCGAAGCCCTCAAGGAAAAATACCTCAAAAACTGATGTCATCAAATAGAGTTCGGACCAGATTGCAAAAGAATCTAGTCATGATGACCAGCTTCATTTATTGAAGGCATAGCTGCTCGAGGTAAAAATTTCACATTAGATCTAATGCACATAAGAGAGAATGATTTGCAGCCCGTTTCTGTAAAAAATCGAGAAAAAGATTACGTCTCATTGGTTTGATCCAAATTGTTCGATTAGTCGAGAAAAAGTGATCCTGTAAGTATTGAAAGATAAAATGTGGAACAGTGAGCTAAATATATAGTAATCCAATCGACAAGGAATGTGTGAAATCTAATTAACATTCCTTTGTGGCAACATTAAGAAAAATAAGCATAAAAACGAAAACGTGTAAACAGAAATTTTAATATTGATAAATAAACGCATCAGACTCTTAGACAATAAATGAAAAAGACAAAAACAAACTCCAAGTAATCGAGAGAAAAAATTTGAGGCTAATCTTCGGTGCAGTCAAAGGCAACGACGTGAACTGGACCAACTTATAATAGCGGAAAACGTTATGCGGTTCATCTGAGCTCAAAGACTAAGATGGCTAGGCTATACCATGAGAATGGACCCCATGAGAGCTCAACGAAAAATAATTGACGCTAAAATATTTGCAACGAAAGTAAGAGGCAGACCAAGCTTCAGATGGATTGACGAACTAGAAGACGACATGGGGAAACTCCAGGTCACCAAATGGAAGGGCTCAATCAAGGATCGGGGGGCTTCATTTAAGTTGGCAAACAAAAACTTGAGAGAGATGCTTAAAAAAAGCAGTCCATTTTTCGGCGTTCGCTTTCGCCCATATTCCATCCGACTTACCTTTTAGGCTTTTGGTCGCCTTTCACAATTAGTAATTTGTTGCTGCAGGTGCATCGAGTTCTAAATACTTTTGTGTTTCTCGGCTTCTCTCAGTGATTATTAGTTCTTTCACACCTTCTGTAAGCTAGTTTAAAAATCTTTGGCCCTGGTATTTACAATACATTGGGATGGAAGTCCAGTCAGAGTAATGTACGCAATTAATAGAGTGTTCCGTTGCCTTTTTGTAATGAAAAAATTGTTTACATCTGAGGGGCAATAAGTGGGCTCACCAGTGAAGATTATGCTAAGATTTAATATATGTATTTATTTGTGAAAGAAATTGGTGTCCTTTTGGTGAAAATATAATAATTTTATCGTATCTGTATACAGAATTTAAAACCAATTGACCCAAATGGTCAAATATCACAATGGCTGTTTGATATAAAGTACAAAAAAGCTGTATTTCATCTATGTATACATATATGTATATATGTATCGGTGGCCGCCGTAGCCGAATAGGTTGGTGCGTGATTACCATTCGGAATTCAGAGAGGAACGTAAGTTCGCATCTTGGTGAAATACCAATATTAAGACAAAGTTTTTTCTGATAGCGGTCGCCCCTCGGCAGGCAATGGCAAACCTTCGAGTGTATTTCTGCCATGAAAAAACTCCAAATAAAAAATATCCGCCGTTCAGAGTCGGGTAGAAACTTTAGGCCCCTCCATTTGTGCAACAAGATCAAGACACACACCACAAATAGGAGGAGGAGCTCGACCAAACACCCAAAAATGGTGTACGCGCCAATTATATATACATACAGGGTGCGCCATCTCGAGCTTCGGTATGGAAATATTGAATAACTTTGCTATCCATTGTCAGAAGGACTTGAGAAAAAATAATTTGGAAACGTCAATTCAGTACAATTTTAACGATGAATAACTTTACACCTAAAGAACGCACGGAAATTGTGATCATGTATTTGGAAAATGGTCGATCAATTGTGCTTGCTCAACGTGCATACCGTCGAAAATACCGCGGTCGTGGCGACCGTAGATTTTGGCGCACTATGTGATTCCAGAAATGCGCAAAAAAAAATTTATTGAACTTCTGGTTTCAACAATACGGCGATCAAAACGATGAACTTTTTGAAGCTAAAGTTCCCTGGCCGGTTGATGTCGAAAGGTGGCGATGTTGAGTGGCCTCCAAGATCGCCGGATTTTTTTTTTTGTGGGGCTATTTAAAAAGTAGAGTATACGCCAACAAGCCCACTACATTGGAAGCGCTCAGGACTAACATTAGATCTGAAATAGAGGCAATATCACCCGAAATGCTAGCAAAAGTAATGGAAAATTCGAAAAAAAGGGCACAATATTGTGTGGCTCGTAAAGGTGGTCATTTGTTGGATGTTGTGTTCTAAGTGCAGTTGAAACAGATTGTAAAGGACAAAATCAAATAAAAAAACACCAACAAACATTCAATTTTGCTAGTTGCTAAAGTTATTCAATATTTCCATACCGAAGCACGAGATGGCGCACCCTGTATATATATATTTATGTATATTTATGTATTTATATATCACAATAAAACTGTTGCTGTTTTATTTGCGTCTGGGATTGTAGAGAAATACACAGAGAAAGTTGTTATGTATATGGGTGAATTGAGCCTTTTCGACAATTGTTGAAGTTTGCGCCGAATTGAGGCACCGAAAAACAAAACTAAGTTTGGTTGTTAAAGATTCTTTATTATTTAATTTTTTGTGGAAACAATGATTTATGTGCATGTGTAAGCACTTATGTATGTATGTAGGTACTTGATGTTGTCCAGAACACACCCAGCAAAACCTGCGTGACCGAAACTCTAACACGATTACACTTTTTTATATATTACAAGCACATATGCACTCGTATTTGTTTGAAAATCGACTTTTTTTTTGGTTCTCCGTCACATGAACAAGCTCCTCATAAAAATATCTGCTGTTCGGAGTATCGGCTTGAAACTGTAGGTCCCTCCATTTGTGGACCAACATCAAGACGCACACCGCAAATACCATTAAATTAACACAAAATAAAATAAATATATAAAAAAAAATTTTTTTTGGGATTCGGATTTTGGATCGGAACCCCACATTGTTAGCCGCTCGGTTATCGCGCTATGGTGTCGGCGGTGCGATAATTTTTTTTTTGTTTGTCGCTACGTTTATATGTAACTGGCACTTAAACGAATCCATATGTATGAAGGGGATAAAAAATCACACGTACACAAAACTTTTCGCACGATTTTCCCAACGCTCTTAACAAAGTGTTTGTAATGAGCAATGTTCGGTGACCGTTTAACGGTCATGCGTGACGGTAATGTGACCGGTTACATGACCATGCTAGATTTCTCATCAATATAGCTTAGATTTGATTAAAGAGATTAAATACATATATGCATATTTATATGTATGTACATATTACCTTTTTGATTGATTTATATAAAAATCAGGTCATATCCAGTATGAGCTATTTTATACCAATAAGAAATTTCTAACAATCAAATACAAAAAAACCTAAAACACTATTTTAAACTAATTATAATTAAAATAAATTCAAAAATTTTACCAAACTTTTCTGGTTTGAATTGTAAAAAAAATCGTGCAAGGAAAAAATATGACTCGTCAGGACTTGAACCTGAATTAGATACGCGCGACTAAAACCGCACGAATCATTTCGACGACTTTACCATCTTGCGCTACAAATTAACTGCCCTCGTAGCTTTGTGAATCGCAAGC
This sequence comes from Anastrepha obliqua, assembly GCF_027943255.1. Taxonomy (NCBI): domain Eukaryota; kingdom Metazoa; phylum Arthropoda; class Insecta; order Diptera; family Tephritidae; genus Anastrepha; species Anastrepha obliqua. The sequence continues at coordinate 91,513 of NW_026562182.1, read as the reverse complement.
TGATTCGCTTCGCTGTGAGCATGAAAACCGACGAATCCCTTACTAGTGTTTTGAATCCCTTACTATATACATATATAATTGGCCACCCCTTTTCGGGTGTTTGGCCGAGCTCCTCCTCCTATTTGTGGAGAGCATCTTGATGTTGTTCCACAAATGGAAGGACCTATAGTTTCAAGCCGACTCCAAACGGCAGATATTTTTGTGAGGAGGTTTTTCATGGCAGAAATACACTCGGAGGTTTGCCATTGCCTGCCAAGGGGCGACCGCTATTAGAAAAATGTTTTCCTTTATTTTGGTGTTTTCACCGAGATTCGAACCGTCGTTCTCTCTGTGAATTCCGAATGGTAGTCACGCACCAACCCATTCGGCTACGGCGGCCGGCTTACTACTGTGGTGAAAAATCATATGAAATCCTAGTAGGGGTAAACACAGAAAAAAATCTGAAATCCTCTACTAGCGTGGTTAGTAAATATAAAAATCCTCCACTAGTGTGGTAAAAATTGAAATCCTCCACTAGTGTGGTGAGTTGAATTTGAAAATGCCTTACTATGAATCTACCAATTAGTACTCGAAAAAAGTTATTTAACATTTGCTCTTTCTCCATTAACAGCCTTAAATAACGTTACAGTTAACGACAAGTTTCCCATACCGAATATAGGAAATATACTAGATAAATTAGGTCGGGCACAGTATTTTACAACGATCGATTTGGCAAAAGGGTTTCACCAGTTAAACAAGAAGACCGGTTGAAAACTTTCTATTCCACCCCGTATAGACATTCGAGTTCGTTCGCATGCCATTCGGCCTCAAAAATGCGCCTGCAACGTTCCAAAGGCTCATATAGCATTTTGCGAGACCTAGTTAATAAAATTTGTGTTGTCTATTTAAACGACATTCTAATTTTCTCTACAAGCTTCCAAGAGCACCAAAATGATATATAGTAATATATATCGTGTGCTCAAAAAACTTCGCAAATCAAATTTGAAAATTCAAATCAATAAATGCAATTGTTTGCTAAAGAGAGTTCGTACCTGGGTCTTAACCCCCGAAGGAGTTAAGCTTTATACTACTAAAGTGGATCAAATTTTGAAGTTAAGGTTACTAAAATCAGTGAAACAGAAAAAATCGTTTCTTAGCATTGCTGGTTACTGTCGGAAATTATGAAAGATTTTTTTAAAAGTTTGCAAGAACAATTAATCAAATGAATAATTGGTTAAAATTATTTGTATAATAATTTTTTTAGAATAAATTATTTTATTTTATAATTAAATAGTCAGCCATGCGGGCATGGGTCATGGCCAGACATTGCGGCCTATTAATTGCGGTCAATGCCGAAAACGTTGATTCGAAAGTTGCTGTACTGCACCCAAATGTCTCAACAGCTGCCATCAGCTCGAACGTATCACTGAAAGCTTCACGAAATTTAAAAAGTACCTCCAACTTTGTTCCATCGTCAGCCTGTTCCTTTCGATTCATGACAGTAAAATGGAAGGGACAAATTTTGTGTTGATGGTAAAAGTTTCGAATTACCTATTTCTTTAAAACTATTCAAATCATCCGTTCTGAATTCGCTAATGTTGGAAATCGCAGTAACTAGCTCTTGATTCTCTGAGAAGCGTCGCTTGATTTCGTTTATTATAAGATCAAGGCATTCATTGTAAATTCCTTTCACCTTCTTATTTGACTCTTGTAGGTTCCCATCAGTTCAGCGATTCGCAGAGTATGAAGTTAATCTGGTCTCAGTTATGTAGCTTGGATGCTCAGTTGTTTTAATTTTTTCGTTTGGACATTGTTTCGATCATGGGTTCAGTCATGGGTATGAGCTTATTACGAATCTTCCAAAATTAATTCAAATTCCTTCCGGCTTGCTCTCATAACTTGAAGTTGTTGAAGAACTGACTCTATGACGTCTTTCAAGCTCGCTGTTCGTCACTGCATTGCAGGGTCCGCTGGATGTAAAATCCCCAGAAACTTTTTATCAAAAATTAAGCAAAATCGCTATTACCATTTTGATTCCAATACTTTTTGCTCTTTCTTCTCCATTGAACAATTTAGACTGGGTAACTACTTCATCAAGCACTCGATTTATTCCAGGGTAATTAGATGACACAACATGTGTAATTGCAAAGTGACCGGACCATAGTTGCGGTAGCAATCGCACTATGTTTTTTTCCTTCACCTTCCTGGTGAAAAAATGCATGTAACATCACACATATATCGAAAAAGTTCCACAGTGAATCATTGTCAGACACCGCTTTTACAACAACGAGATGGAGACGATGGTTGAAGCAGTGTATGTAAGGAATTTTACGATTTAGGTGTTGTTCCAGGAGACCAGAAACACCTCCTCTTTTACCACTCATCACATTAGCTCCATCATAGCATTGGCACAAAAGACACGACAAATCGATACTATTCTCACGCAATGTTTCAATTGTTTTTTCGGTGAATGTTTTAGCGTCCAATCCCTTAGTTGTAATAATATCGAGTAATGATTCTCAAGCTTTTCCTCACTTCACGTATCTTAGAGCGATAGCTATATTCTCTCGCTTGTTTTTGTCTTTGATTCCGTCTACCATTAGCGTAAACCATGGAACATCAGCATTTTTCACATCAGAAACTACTGATTCTCTAACTGATTTAGCCATGATTTACTTTTTACTTCATTTTGTATTTCTGGAGACGTGTATTTAGCAGTTCTGGGAATAGTTTCATTGCACTTAGCTAAAAAACTATTCTTTTTTGACGTGAACTCGAAAAGTCGTATGAATACACCACGCTCAGCTTTTTCATCAACGTCATAAGATCCGCGAAAGGGAAATTTATTGGTCGCCAGGAATTGAACGACTTCAATAATAGATTTTATGTAATATCTATGTTTACCAAGTGTTTCGTCATTGACAAGAGTTGAAATTTCTGTGTTTATATTATGCCGATTCTTTTTTTCCTGCCACAAAATCATAGCTTCAACACGCGATCCTGTCCTTTCATGTCGTGAAAAACCTATTTTAACATCTTTCGCATTTTTCCAGTTTCTAAAGCCACTCAAAGTAAATGTCACATCTTTCAAATCTGATGGTTTAAACTGCATACATGCATAACAAAAAGCAGCGTCTTTTGTTACCGAATACATCAACCATTTATATTCGTGGAACCATGCTGATAGAAAAGAACGGTTATTACTTTAAGGGTACTGCGTCAAAACTATTTGCTTGATAGGTTCTCATTTTTTAGGTAAATCTTTTATCTCATTTATTTATATTGTTAATGTTGATTGAGATTCAGATTGCGAGCAGCTTGAGCATCTATAGTATTTTTGGATGAAGAGGTAGAAGGCACGTCGGAAGTCTCCTCTAAACGGGGACGTTTTACGCCTAATCCAATCCAATCTACAGCCAGTTTTAAGTCAGGCAAACTTTATCTCGATGGCGTTCCATTGGCACTAGATAAATATTTCCTGAGTTGAATTTCCTAAATAGGGTCTTGAAATATTTGACCAAAGTAGGATGTTCTTAGTAAACACCAGGCAGGTTTTTGCGTGACAAGGCTTAACTTAAGTAAACTGGTGTGAATCTAGACAAAATTTTTACTGACAAAATTGCTACAGTAGATACTGCGTTGGTATTCTCTATAATAATTACGATAACCCTCATGAGATGTCCGTCAGGTTAGAGCTACCACTTTTAAAAATCAAAATCAAATATAGCTATTCAATTTCCGTTTTTTACCGTTTTTTTTACTGCGGAATTGAAAAAATTACAGCTCCTGGTTGTGCTAACTTTATGGCTATACAGCATTGCCCCCTAGTAACTTTTGAGTGGGTGGTTAAAAATGAAAAAAGTATGCCAATAATTCTCTTTTTTTCGTTTTTCAAAGTGGGTTCAAAAAATGTATCGCTCTTTTTTTTAAATAACCCCTGAGTAAATCCACCGTGAAAAACGATATAAAAAGGGAGTTATTGGCATATTTTTTTAGCATTTTTTTAGAGCTGTATTTTTCGATTCCACGGTGAAAAAAAATCGGTAAAAGACGGAAATTAAATAGCTATATTTTATTATGATTTTTAAAAGTGGTACTGCTAACTTGACGCCCATCCTAATGGGTGCATAACAGTTCCACGTACGACAAACCCCATGTCGATTGAATGTTACTGGCACTGGGTAGACATTTCCTGAGTTGAATTGCCTAGCTGCGGCCTAGCAAGATTTATTATCTATTTAATTTTCTCGCAATTCGCAGATGCAATTTCAGAAACGGTTTAGAATATATGGCAACTGTTTACACAAATATCAAGATCAAGAAAAACACTATACTGGATTTTGTCTGTAATAACTGACTGAGAGGAGGATGGTTCCATGTGTAGAAGTCCACGCAAGTGGGGAAAGTTACTGATCGCCATTCACTTGGGAGTGGCCAGGACGATTCTTCTACATATGGTTCAAGCAGCTCACAACGTCCGGGATTAGCCCACGTATCCTCTGGTTAGCTTCCGAACACCCGTTCGGGAGTGAGCTAAAGTGAGAAGGCGAAGCATCCCAGCATAGCTGGTTGTGCGCTGGGTTTGGGACCCGCCACTTAAGAACCCCCCCAATGAAAACAGCAACAAAGCCTCGGATGAGAACTTCCAACACTGATGACGACCCCTGCAAACGAAATAAGGAATACGATTTGAGGGCATGCACCTGGAATGTCCGGTTCCTTAATGGGGAAGGTGCGTCTGCCCGGCTGATTGATGTCCTCGTGAGAGTAAAGGCTGACATCACTGCCATCCAAGAGATGCGATGGACGGGGCAAGGTAAGAAAAACATAGGACCTTGCGACGTCTACTACAGCTGTCATGTAAAGGAACGCAAATTCGGTGTCGGATTTGTTGTGGGAGAGAGACTTCGTCGCCAAGTACTGTCGTTCACTCCGGTGGACGAGCGTCTCGCAACAATCCGCATCAAAGCGCGATTTTTTAACATCTCGCTAATTTGCGCCCACGCCCCGACGGAAGAGAAGGACGATGCGACCAAGGATTCTTTCTATGAGCGCTTGGAACGTTCCTATGAGCGCTGCCCCCGCCACGACATAAAAATCGTGCTTGGCGACTTCAACGCCAGGGTGGGCAAGGAGGGAATTTTTGGTCCCACAGTCGGAAAATTCAGGCTGCACAACGAAACATCCGGTAACGGACAGAGGCTGATCGACTTCGCCGGGGCCCGAAACATGGTAGTCTGTAGCACCAGATTCCAGCATAAGAAGATTCACCAAACTACCTGGCTGTCTCCAGATCGAAAAACGCGAAACCAGATCGATCATGTTGTGATAGATGGAAGACACGCTTCTAGTCTATTAGATGTACGTACGATCCGAGGACCCAACATCGACTCGGATCATTACCTTGTTGCAGCCAAACTGCGCACCCGCCTCTGTGCAGCAAAAAACGTACATCTACCTGCGCAAAGAATGTTCGACATCGAAAAGCTGCAATCACAACAGACAGCCAGAAGATTCGCCACTCGACTCTCACTCCTGCTCTCGGAGAGCACTGCCCAACAACCCGGCATGCGCGAGCAATGGAGCAACATTTCTCGTTCCCTACGTACCGCCGCCGAAGAAGAAATCGGATTCCGGCGAGCCCGAAAAAACAATTGGTACGACGAGGAATGTCATGCTGCCGCAGAAAGAAAAGATGCCGCCTATAGAGCCACGCTGCGATCGGGCGCAACGCGAGCCATGTGGGATCGCTACAGAGAGCTAAAAAAGGAAGAGAGACGTATTATCCGAAAGAAGAAACGAGAGGCCGAAATACGTGAGTGCGAGGAGCTTGAGATGCTGGCCAATAGGAACAACGCCCGAAAATTTTACCAGAAAGTTCGGCGGCTTACAGAAGGTTTTAAGACCGGGGCGTTGTCCTGTAAGAACAAAGACGGCGATCTGGTGACTGACGTACAGAGCAATCTTAAATTATGGAGGGAACACTTCTCGAACCTGTTAAACGGTGACAGCTGCGCATGTCATAGAGAATGTGAAGATCCCGATACCCCAATCGTTGACGACGGAATTGTCGTTCCGTTACCCGACCATGACGAGGTGAGAATAGCAATATCACGGCTAAAGAACAACAAAGCCGCGGGCGCCGACGGACTGCCGGCTGAGCTATTCAAACATGGCGGCGAGTAGCTGGTAAGGTGCATGCATCAGCTCCTATGCAGAATATGGTCGGATGAAAGCATGCCTGCCGATTGGAATTTAAGTGTGCTCTGCCCAATCCATAAGAAGGGCGATCCTGCAATTTGTACCAATTACCGCGGGATTAGTCTTCTAAATATCGCCTATAAGGTTCTAGCGAGCGTATTGTGTGAAAGGCTGAAGCCCACCGTCAACCAACTGATTGGACCTTATCAGTGTGGCTTCAGACCTGGAAAGTCTACCATCGACCAAATATTCACGATACGCCAAATCTTGGAAAAGACCCATGAAAGGAGAATCGACACACACCATCTTTTCGTCGACTTCAAAGCTGCATTCGACAGTACGGAGAGGAGTTATTTGTATTCCGCGATGTCTGAATTTGGTATCCCCGCAAAACTAATACGGCTATGCAAGATGACGTTGCTCAACACCAGCAGCGCCGTTAGAATTGGGAAGGACCTCTCCGAGCCGTTTGATACCAAACGAGGTTTCAGACAGGGTGACTCGCTGTCGTGTGACTTCTTTAACCTGATGTTGGAGAGGATCGTACGAGCCGCAGAACTTAATCGCTCAGGCACAATTTTTTATAAGAGCGTACAATTGCTGGCGTATGCCGATGATATTGACATTATCGGCCTTAATAACCGCGCTGTTAGTTCTGCCTTCTCCAAACTGGATAAAGAGGCAAAGCGAATGGGTTTGGTGGTGAACGAGGACAAAACGAAGTAACTCCTGTCTTCAAACAAACAGTCGGCGCACTCGCGTATCGGCACCCACGTCACTGTTGACAGTTATAATTTTGAGGTTGTAAAAGACTTCGTGTATTTAGAAACCAGCATTAACACCGATAACAATGTCAGCCTTGAAATCCAACGTAGAATCTCTCTTGCCAACAAGTGCTACTTTGGACTAAGTAGGCAATTGAGCAGTAAAGTCCTCTCTCGACGAACAAAATTAACACTCTACAAGACTCTCATCATGCCCGTCCTAACGTATGGCGCAGAAGCTTGGACGATGACAACATCCGATGAAGCGACGCTTGGAGTGTTCGAGAGAAAGATTCTGCGTAAGATTTTTAGACCTTTGCACGTTGGCAACGGCGAATATCGCAGACGATTGAACGATGAGCTGTATGAGCTTTACGACGACATAGGCATAGCGCAGCGAATAAAGATCCAGCGGCTTCGTTGGCTGGGTCATGTCGTCCGAATGGATACAAACGCTCCGGCTTTGAAAGTATTCGATGCGGTACCAGCTGGTGGTAGCAGAGGAAGAGGAAGGCCTCCTCTGCGTTGGAAAGATCAGGTGGAGAAGGACTTGGCTTCACTTGGTGTGTCCAATTGGCGCCGGTTAGCACGAGAAAGAAAGGACTGGCGCGCTTTGTTAATCTCGGCCAAAATCGCGTAAGCGGTTATCGCGCCAATTAAAAAGAAGAAGAACTGACTGAGAACAAATTAGACATTATGATTAGGACCTTAATTGATATTTATAATGAAATGCACAGAAATTACAGAAATGCTCAATGCTGAGGGTAAATAAATCGATTATTGAATATGTTGGCAAGATGCGTAATACATTTTTGTCACTTTTTTGTACTGGGTTTTCCTATTCAGTGCCTGCTTGAAGTTCCCTAACAATACCTCTCTAAAGTAGGCATTAATCATAGAACTAGGGACTGGCCGGTGTGTATTCTAGAATCGAGCGAAGAAATGGAAAATCCAGCTGGCACCCAGCCAAAATCCAGTTCCGATCTCTCACGGTGTTATTATCACTTATAAGCACACTATTAATTCATTAATTCCAATTATTAGAAATTTGATTATCAAAGTGATTACTTAATTAAACTATTTTTTTATATATTGATTTGAAATAAAAATTTTGCAAAACTTGTTGTCGGATGAATTAATTGACGAAAATAAGACACAGGTTTAGTCTATCTTCAGTCATGGCTGATCATCCGTAACGTTGAGAAGGCACGTTCATTGGTGGGCAGGCGGAATTGCCATTATCCGAAGAATTTGATGAATGTTTGGCGCATGCGCAGTTTGGGAACATTTGTCAAAATTATAATACCAAAGTTGAACAACACAAAGTAATATCAACAAACACAGGTGTGCCGATTCTCCAATGCTATCCAATCACATCACTAGCACTGAAAACTTCAACTATGTAATAGCAAAATTTTGAGTGATTATTATGCCAAAATTTTTTCAAACATCGATTTTTCCTTGTACTTACTCTCTGTATGGGCTCTGTACGGGCAAAGAATTCGTTTGTGCAGGGCAAGGCCCGTCCACGCCCGTACGCAGCTACGGGCCTGCGCTCTTGTAGCCGTTTTGCAACAGAATTGTCATCCAGTATGCTATGCAAGTACATCTCTTAATGAGCACGAAAGGAATTATTCGGCAACTGAATGAGAACTACTTATAATTTGGACTACAAGCTATTTTATGCCATATTTGTACGGTACAAAATTTGAAATTTTATCCGACCACCAGCCTTTGAAATCGTTGTTAGCTGAATCGCAGGGAAAAGTGAGTCCCAGGCTGCATCGTTGGCTCATCAAGCTAAGCGAATTTAATATAAATGACAACTATAGTTAGGGCAAAGAAAATCTAGTGGCGGACAAGTTCCCTTTATAATAATAAAACTGACGACTTGGATACCATTCACTTACAAATGGAAGGTTTACATGACCACATTCCCATTCTAGGAACTGTGGTGAATAAATTCAAAACAAAATCAGCAAAAAGATTTGGAAACGAAACACAAAAACAAAAAGATTTATATAAGTATTTCTGATAATTTAGAATCAATTTTAAAACAATATATAGTTAGCGGAAAAACAGACATATAGGTATACCGAACTAGATGACAACCAGTACAGCATTTTACAGAACAAAACAATAGGTTTATCGACAGGATTTAAAAATATAAGATTTGCCCGCTGCTGATACCATGCAAAGGATATTGATACAGAAGAAGAAGCGTATAAACAAATTCATAATTATCATATATATGAAACTTGGCATACAGGCATTAATGAAAATTATCTAGGTTTAAAGGACAATTTGAAGCTTTTAATATTTACATACATATATAAATAACTGTTCTACATGCACTAAATCAAAGTTTGATCGTAACCCAGTTAAAGCTAAATTCCATTTAACTGAAACTCCTTCAGATGTAAAGCAAATAATACATATGGATGTCTACACGAATTTGAAATCAAACTTCTTGACGTTCATGGATCGGTTTTTCAATCAAAACGTCATTGAAAAAATACGGCTTTACAAATCTCAAAAAGGACATTTTCAGAAACTCATTTGTGACAATGAATTAAAAAGTGTAAATATAAAGGAATACTTAAAAACTGAAAATATTATCCTTCATCTTACAAATGCTAATAGCCCCACTTGCAATACTGACATTAAGCGTTTGCACAATACAATTTCCGAAAAAATAAGAGGAGTCATTAAGTATAAAAGATAAAATAAGTAAAGCTATAGAGTACTAGTTATAATAATACTTACCACTCTGTAACAAAAGGAAAGCCAATAAACATTGAATTTGGAAATTGTGACAAAGGGAAAATATCTGAATGCATACTAGCAACGAAAAAGAGTATATCAATAAAATAAATAAATGTAGGGAAAATTAATGTTGAACAAAGAACTGATGGTTACCATATATTAAGAATTACAAGCTCTGCGACATAAAGAGCAACCTAAGTTCAAAAGTTCCAAACTCGAAAACATTCATAGCTCAAATATCAAAAGAAAATTTAAATATAATAAAACTGTTGAAATTTAGGTTAAGATGTAACATTTTTAGCTTAAATTTAATTACTTAATTATTAACTATTGTTAATTACATAAGGAAATAAAACTAGAAAACCGAATTAGTAAAAATAGAATTTAAGATATATCTTCAATTCTAGCGATGGGGAAGTTATGCCCATCTTGTACCCATTTACCCTATTTTAAAAACACTTATGTATATATAATTACTTCCATTCCACTTGTTCCAATTTCATATGCTTCTTTAGTACGATAATATTTAACTTTCAAGTAACTTTTAAGAAAACCCTCAACTTCTAACATATATTCTTCATTAGCATACTTTTACTCTAGTTTTGGACTTGTAAGCAACTGGTCGTATATCTCTTGTGTTAAAAAATATATTACAATATATATATTAACACGTTGAGTGCCATGTGAGTCCAGGTTGGTCTCACAGTGCGAAGAGACTTTCAGGCCTCGTGGTGACACTTGGTCTCACGGTATAATGTGTGAGATTTCGGTTTGTGCTGATGCAGCTGCTTCATAGAGGCTATTAGTAGTAGTGTATTCACGCCATACTAGAGCCATTGCATTGTTTATGCTGCTTGGCCTATGGATATGAGACCAATGTGGCATCATATGGCCTACATTTTGTTCAACAATATTCTATTGTATTATGTAAAAAAAAAATCGTGGCCTGACGAACCCCATTTTTTTTGTTGTATGGTGGCACTCAATGTGTTAAGTTATATAAAGTGTATGAAAATATTGTGTTTTCATTACTTGCGTCAAGCCATACCGCACCAAGAATATTCATCGATATCAGCACCCAAGAAACCATTGCCGTCTGCACAAAATGTAGGAAAACATCTGTATTTTGCCTTGAACCACATTTCCGAACCAGAATATTATTCGGACGGCGTTATATTTTACGGCGAGACATAATGCTGCATTACAACGATGGACCGACTAGAGTATTCCGCAAGCGCTTGAGAGCTTTATAAAATAGAAATGTAATTCCCGCGGTTAAATTTGGAAAAATTAGGTTTGGGGATGCATTTCAAGTAAAGGAGTCGGAGGAGCTTTAGTGTTTATTGATGACACAATGGACGCCAAACAATATCTAAATACATCTAAAAAAGAACTTAGGCGGCAGTGCTAAAAAATTTGGGTTTGTCACTAAAAATAAACCAAATTTTATTGTATATTTTACTAAGGTAACGATCCAAAGCATAATGAGCATAATATGCAGATTTGGCTTCTATATAATTGCGGTAAAGCTATAAATATACCAGCCCAGAGTCCCGACATAAACCTGATTGAAAATTTGTGGCCTCTTTGAAGAAAAGAGTCCATAAAAGACATCCAAAGAATGCAGCAGCATTAAAAACTGCAATAATGGGGGAGTGCCAGGATATACCGAACGTATACGACATAAACAAATTGGTCTATTTCATGAAAAAGCGCCTGCAAAATTTTACTGAAGCTAACGGTTATCATACCAAATATTAAATTAATAAAAAAATTACGTATTCACATTATTCAAAAAAGCCGGTATTAAAGTTTGTGAAAACAGTTTACTGACAGTGTCTAAATAGTGTGTTATTTGTATTTGAATTTTTTCTTAGTAATTCCATTTAAATGCTGTGAATAAATATGAATCCGTACAAAAAAGAAGTCAAAGATAAATAAATAGTGCTATTCTTTGTTATTGAAATCGAAAAATTGATTTTCAATGTCGAAACTTACTCTTAGTCGGAGCAGGGGTTTTCTCTAAATAATTTATTTATCTCCTTTAAACTGCTAAATACTGCTTGTGTTTTTCAGGCAGAAGTCTTTGTGATCCTAGGTAGGTAGGTAGGTGAAATGGTTGGAGTGGCGGTCAGGCACTCCTCAAGTATCACTAAAGCGCCGTTTCGATACCATTGCAGGACCTTCAACAGGCAGACATCTACAGCCAGCCAGACCTGCTGATATAATGGAGGAAAAATTCAAACGAATTTCCGAAATTTAGTCAACGAAGTATATGCTGATGATATTCTTTCAGCCAAACACTACCTGGACTCAGCAATAATGCCTTGCATCAAACGCTTCAATCTTCGCGTTGAGGTACCCTTACTGAGAGCTGCATGGCTGGTAGTGCCTAAATATCAAGTCGTTAACGGTTCCATCGGATAGCTAGACACGGTCGGTTGTAGCAAGTGCCTTACCGTGGTATACCCGCTCTGCCGTGACGGCCCATGGGGTAGAGGGCCCTACAACAATTGCGCCGGCTGCGGTTTATAGCGAGGTGACGACGAATTGCCTTCAAGTAACCCTCGTAGACGCAAAATCCCAAGTCGGCCATGGTCGTCAAATACCTCATGGCAAGTTAAGGACAAGCCCGCCTCTTCGACTTGGGAGATATACGAGGTGTGTTCAAAAAGTATCGCGAATTTTGTATTTTTTCAAAAATTATTTATTTATTCGTTATTATCTATTTTGTCCCCTTCAAAGTAATCCCCATGAGGTATTATGCACTTGTGCCAACGTTTTTTCCAATCTTCGAAGCACTTCAAAAAATCATTTCTTTTATCTTGTCCAGCTCCTCCTTCGATGACGTCTTTATCTCGTCAATCGTAGCGTAGTGTCGTCCTTTCATGGACCCCTTCAGTTTCGGGAACAAGAAAAAGTCACAGGAGGCCAGATTCTGGGAATACGGTGGCTGTGGCATCATTAGTGTGTTGTTTTTGGCCAAAAAGTCGCGCACAAGCAACGATGTGTGAGCAGGGGCATTATCGTGATGCAGGAGCCAATTTTTGTTCTTCCACAAATCCGGGCGTTTCTGGCGGATTTCTTCGCGCAAATTGCGCATAACTTGTAGATAATATTCCATTTTGACCGTTTTAGTCTGTGGCAAGAACTCATGATGCACAGCGCCCCTGCAATCGAAGAAAACGGTAAGCAGTACTTTTACATTCGACCGAACTAGTCTCGCTTTTTTCGGTCGTGGTGTTCGTGGTCACCAGTTATGACCCTCTGGAGCAAATTTGGGTCGTCGCGGACAGAGTCCAACATCCCATTAGCAATGTTCATGCGATTCTGCTTCTGGTCGAAATTGAGCAGCTTTGGTACGAATTTTGCGGCGACCCGTCTCATGCCCAAATCATTGAAAAAAAAAAAATGGCACGAGCCAATCGATATGTCTAGGTCTTCAGCAACTTCTGTAACGGTGATTCGACGATTGGCCAATACCATTTTCTTCACTTCATCAACTTTTTTGTCTATTCTTGAAGTACTCGGGCGTCCGACAAGCTTTTCGTCGTTTACATCTTCTCGGCCTTCTGAGAACATTTTTTACCACTAATAAACGTTGCTTTGGTCCAAGGTATCTTCTCCGTATGACGCAGTCAACATTCGGGATGCATTCGCGCACGTAATTTCGTTTTTGACACAAAATTTGATACAGGTTCTTTGATCCATCTTTTTGAATAGGTAGCAATCGAAGACGTGCCGAAACACGTGCAAGCAAAGCAGCTGTCAACAATTAACTAAATATTCAAAATGACCGAACTCGTCGGCACGAGTGAGAGACATGAGTACCTATATATCACCACAAGAAAATCGAAATTCGAATATACGTAGCCTGCGAAAGTTCAAAATTTGCGATACTTTTTGAACACACCTCGTATGTCGCAGTTGTAGGGTAATCAAATATGCCGATGAGGTTTCAGAGAGATTTCTAAAGAAGTGCGCTACTAAGGTTAACAATACCTGGAAGGGGTAGTTGCTTAAGCTCATCTCTCCTTTGGAGATCCCTAGGAGACCCAGAACCTTCTTTTGGCTGCCGAAGCTGAAGCTGAAGGGATCCGAAGGGTCCATTGCCTCAAGCTGTAAACCCTAATGTTCCTATGGACGACTGGTATGTGATTATTTCGGAGGAACCTCAGAAACACAGCTCCACAGTTCTGCTGCTTATATCTAAAGAGTCCCTAAAGGTACTCGAAAAAAGCACCATAAGCTTTGTTTAGCCTCAGAATGTCTAAAGTTAAGATCCTCCCCGCGTCTGTTGGCCGGATGGCGACCTGGATGAAATCGGAGAAGAAAAAAACCAACCGTCCGACAAACAAAGTCCAGGATCCCCATGAATTCCTTGGAGCCCGTGGAGCAGGCTTAAGTGAGCATCCTTTAAATAAGTTATGTTAGGCGTAGCTCAGATTAACCTCCACCTTCCTAATCCAAACACCGTTAACCTCTAGGACATCTTCAAGGAAGAAGACAAGTTCCTTTCGAGGGACCAGAACTCTTGTAAAAAGGGAAGACTGCGATTGGGCTGAATCTGCAGAAGAATCTTTAATATCTTGGTAAATACTCATTTTCTGGAAAACTCTGTTGCCCCATGGGACATTGTTGACATGAGTCGACAGGCATGGTCCCTAGATATGTTCCTGAAATCTATCCTATGTGCTGGCGGAATCCCTTGGGCAATAAATATTTTTCCCCTTTAAATCTCCTGGTGTTACCGAGCATTCCAGTGATGCTTCAAGAAACAAGAAGCTTGGTGGTTCTGGTTCAGCAATAAATCTACATGGCGTGTATCGTTCTTAATTACGCTTCCGCCGAATGGAATAAATCGAAGGTTTTCATACGGAGGATCGAAATCCACGGGAACGGCCTTACACGTAGAGGTTCTGCCAATTTTAATGTATGGATGCCTGGTTTGGCGGGAGGCTTTTCGGAAGGCTATAATAGCTCTAAGCTTGGGAGGCTGCAAAGAACTGCATGTATCGGCATCAACGGATCATGTAAAACTGGTCCCAGTGCTGCCCTGAGTGTCATTTTGCACTTACTTCTCATCGAATTTTACGGTATGTCTATAGCTGTGAGATTAAAGGAGTTTGGTCTCTCGAGGCAATCTATCATGGAACATGGTAGCATTTTTCGGCAGCCAACACTGCATTTATCTGAACTTCGTACAGATCTCTCTAACCGCAGACTGGAGTTTGAGGGTCGTGCCAGAGCAACCATTTCAAGTGGACAAGATTGGAACGATAGGGAAATATGTACCGATGCTGGTATCTCTGTCTTCACTGACGTCTGCAAAATTGAATCGGAAGTCGGAGCAAGAGTCCAGAATCGAGAGAGATATTAACATTTCTTCCGCCAGTCCAGCCGCGATCAAGGCTCTGGTGACGCCATGAGGCAGATCCAAACTGGTCAACTCTACTAAGGAAGAGATCAAATATTTTGAGAGTGCTTGTATCATTTTTCGGATCTGGGTTCCAGGACATAGGAACATAGGAAATGAAATTGCTAATAAGCTTTCCAGGAAGGGGAAGTCTCATAATATTATCAAAACGGCGCTTTAATGCTACCAGACTGGTACTTCAACCATTTCACCTACCTACCTACCTTCATCTAGTTGTGTTTGATACGCAGTTTATACAGTTATAACTCTTAATGCGAAACCCGTTTTCATTAATATCTGCAGTAATATACGTTTCCGAAAGGACAATAAACTTATTCTTATCTGTTATCAATTCTAGCTCACCGAAATTATGTAAAGTAGTTTGCAATAAGATTCAACTTCAATTTTTCATTTGCTCTAGTATAATTTAAGCACGTTTTTATCGGTATCTTTCAGCATTCACTTGTTCAAGACACTTCACAAATTTTTTTGTTTTGCAGTTAGATCCCCAATGATTAAAACTCTTTCATTTAAAACAACATAAAATTTCTGTACTCGCAAACACTCGACATCACTCTTAGGAAGGTTTCGAAATCAATTTCAATTATAACGTTGAAAAACTGATTATTTTCACTTCATATTGCTTCATCAATTTTAGGTAATTCTTTTTTACAGCTGTATTTCATTTTCTTATTTTTCTACGAGTTCTTATGTCTGTATTTGGTGATAACAAACCTAGGATTCAAGGATTTGACTTCATAATCTTATCTTTCTTCAGTGTTTTTATTTTCCATAATTATAACACCATTTTGCTTACTTACTACGCTAACAATTTTTAAATTTTTCGAATCTACTTGCTTATTTAATTCTTCTTGGGGGAACCCCGAAGAACCCCAAACCCATTTTGTTTATTTTTCAACGTAATTATCGTAACGTAATTATCGGCTGCCGTAGCCGAATGGGTTGGTGCGTGATTACCATTCGGAATTCACAGAGAAAACGTTGGTTCGAATCTCGGTGAAAGCAAAATTATTAAAAACATTTTTCTAATAGCGGTCGCCCCTCGGCAGGTAATGGCAAACCTCCGAGTGTATTTCTGCCATGAAAAAGCTCCTCATAAAAATATCTGCCGTTCGGAGTCGGCTTGAAACTGTAGGTCCCTCCATTTGTGGAACAACATCAAGACGCACACCACAAATAGGAGGAGGAGCTCGACCAAACACCTAACAGAAGTGTACGCGCCAATTATTTATTTTTTAATTATCAATGGAGCCTCCTTTCTCATTTCGGGCACTATCTTAATAATATTTGATCTAACATTGCCTTTTAAAACTCCTAGGAAAGATTTATGTGCTTTTTTTTATCGACTGATTATTATTTACAATTTTTTTAGTCCTTCAAATATTTTTCCTTTTTATCATTCTCAAGTGCTTCACATACTTTTACCCTTTGCTCTTTGAATTGTTCAACTACTGAGCAATGTTTTTTTTTTTTAATTTTATTTACTCAAATTTCACATTGGCCGAAGTGATTGCTTGATCATATTCATTCTTTGACAGTGACGATTAATTCCTTTTTGTATTTTCTCAAATGGTTTTCATTTTTTTAAATATTCTTTCAACATATCTCTTAATAAGTAATCAGTCAGAATAAGTAATATTCAGTGAATGTTTTGGTTTTAAAATTTGTGACTTTTTAAATACAAAATTAAGTATTATAATAAATAAGAAGTGACGCGTGTAAAATTGTGATAGCACGAACGATAAAAAATCTTCAAATGCAGTTTTTTCTTGCCGATAACGCCGTGTCAAGTAAGTAGGTAGAGTTCTGCCGAGAGATAAGCAATTTAACTTGACTAATTAATTAATTAATCATTGTAACTATTAACAATCAATTTCGTAATTCAAACGCATTTTACGGACAATGATTTTCAAAATATTTCTAACTTTTTTACAATTATCATCGTACCAAAATTATCCAAATTTAAGCAAAAAAACTAAATAGGTTGAGAATTGCGTCTGGCAGATAGGAGCAGACGCTTTTTACCACTTTGTTTTATTTGCACCGCTATTTGCAGCGAACAAATTGCATAAGCAGACTAAAGAATGTAAAGAACTATTAAAATAGGGAGGCAGGCGTGTACATGTAGACCGCCAACAAATTTCCAACCGACCTTTTTCGATTGTTTCAATCAGAGCTCAAAATGCTGGAGCAAAATTAATAAAGGTATTAAAAATTAGTGACGGCCGCCGTAGCCGAATGGGTTGATGCGTGATTACTATTCGGAATTCACAGAGAGAACGTTGGTTCGAATCTCGGTGAAACCAAAATGAATAAAAAAATTTTTCTAATAGCGGTCGCCCCTCGGCAGGCAATGGCAAACCAACCTCCGAGTGTATTACTGCCATGAAAAAGCTCCTCATAAAATTATAACTTTAACTTATCGGGTGACGTTCGGGTGTTTTAAAAAATATAATCACACAATTAAAGAGAGCAGACCACAATTTGTTATTATTTATAATTATGTATTTAAATGCTTGCAAGTGGACGGTCAACAATATTCTCATTCTAGAAAATATTATGAACATAACGATTTTCGATTGAATTTTGCAAAAGTAAAGGAAATGATGTCCGCCGTAGCCAAACAGGTTGGTGCGTGACTACCATTCGGGAGTGCGCAGTTTCCAATCTCCGTGCATGAAACAGAAAATTATAGAATACGTTTTTTTTTATTAGCGGTCACATCTCGGCAGACATTTGCCATTCGAATGGGCTTAAAAACTGTAAGTCCCTCCATTTGTGGAACAACATCAATACGCACTCGAGAAATACGAGCTCGGCCAAATACCTGACAGAAGTATGCGCTCCAATATTCATATATATAACTACTCCCCCTTTTAGATTAAAATTCCCTTGAATTCTTTTATTTTATTTTTATATACCTAAGTTTCGTTATCAAGGTGGCAAAAGCTAGTGTGATTAAAATTGGGAGGGGTATGTTACTCCCGTAAATTACTTTTTTGTGAAATTTTAAATAAGAAATACTGTTAAGCCCATACCCTAAAATCTTATACGGTTAGCCACCCAAGTGTTAATAGAGCCTACCGTTCCAACTGTTGCAAATAACCGTTTCAAGTGGCTGCAACCGTTTCCGCGGAACAGTTAAAACGTTAACTGTTAAATATCGTTCGTCGAGGTAACATTATTTTTAAAATTTCAATTGAAACTCACTCCCAAATCATAAGTGAAAGGACAACAATAAAAAAAATATATAATAAAATACATAACTTGTTGATAACAGCATATGAATACGCTTTTTATTTCTCATTCTAAACCAAAATATGACCGGAGCGACCGTGGTACACATACTTTTAAAGTTTACTTTATTTTCTCCATCTAATACATAATACTTCCTTCAACTGTTTCAAATAATTTGGAAAAGTAGTAATCAGTGATTTTTATTGAACAATTATTTAGTTGGAATATATAACTTTTTTTGCTGCAACAACGTTATCTTGAATTCGTTCTAGTTTATTTATTTAACCAGTGAATATTTGACCTTTGTTCTAAATACATACATATGTATGTTCCCGATATTCTTCGTCTATCATCTTATTTATGACACCAAATCCGTTTTCAATTTCTTTTCTATCACTTTTTACAATATAAAAGATATTGTGCTAACGCTAAATTAAAATACTCGTTTTGAATAGTTTGTCTGTCGCTACCGTTTATTGTGCGAAACATAAATTTGGATACCCCGATTTTTTTGGTTTTGATATTAACATCATTAAATTATCTGTTCCATCTAACTATTCTGCTTGTAATTTGTTTTTGTTGTTCATTTTCAGCAGAATAACATCACTTCGTTAATTTTACTTTCCATTTCTTCTATATTTATTAAGTGTATTACTATATTTGTATCTTTGACTATTTGATGTTAGAAACATTTTTGAAATTTTATTATGTTGTATTTTATTTGGCGTACATTTAATCGTTGAATAAAATCTATTGTTATAATTTCGAATATCCTTTTACATTAACTGTTTTACTTACAAGGGTTGCTATAGTATTGTGAAGCCTTTCAACATCTGTATTGCTTATGTGGCTATTGGGTTTTGTTAAGTGAAGTTCTACGTGTTCGTTACCTAAGAACTCTTTTGTTTTTGTGGGTTTAAATTTATTGCGAAATGATCCTCTGGTTGTTCAATAATTGTTATGCGATTTCTATCATTCAGAGGATAAACTGCACCGAATTTATAAAATTTGTCCACGGCTGTTAAAAAATGTTATATATATGTTATATATATATATAAAAATGAATAATATCGTATATGCATGTGAGAGTATCTGTAAATTTTAGTTTTGATGTAATAGAATCCCAGTCATATTTTATTTCTCAACACAGTTCACAGTGGTTGATAACAATGTGAATTAATTCTATCAATTTCGGATAATATAAGTAAAGGGTGATTTTTTAGCTATTATCTTTTTAAACAGTTGGTTTAAACAGCTGACGCACGTTTCGTGTTTGGTTTCACTGTCAAACATCTTCAGTTTGGTCTATAATTTAACCATGAATCGTCTTACAAACGAACAACGCTTGCAAATCATTGAATTTTATTATAAAAATGCGTGTTCTGTTAAGAAAGTTTATCGCGCGCTTCTTCCATTTTAATCGACCCACTGAAGCGGCTATTCGAGCTATTGTGACTAAATTTAGAACCAAATTTGCATTATTTGACATCAAACCACCAACACGCTTACGTAGAGGGCGAAATGAAGAAAATATCGCAGCTGTGTTAATGATGACCATCAATTATCGATTCGTCGCCGTTCCCAGCAATTGGGCTTCTGTTACTCAACAACGTGGAAAATTTTGCGAAAGAAAGCCTTTCAAAATGCAGCTGGTGCAAGAATTGAAGTTGAAGGACCTACCGCAACGCAGAATTTTTGGTGAGTGGGCTTTTGGAAAGTTGGCTGAAGATCCACTTTTTTATCGAAAAATTGTGTTCAGTGACGGAGCTCATTTTTGGATCAATGGGTACGTAAATAAGCAGAATTGTCGATTTTGGAGTGAAGATCAGCCAGAATAATTGCAAGAGCTACTAATGTATCCAGAAAAGGTTACAGTTTGGTGTGGTTTATGGGCTGGAGGTATCATTGGACCGTACTTCTTCAAAGATGCTGCGAATCGTAACGTAACTGTGAATGGTGAGCGCTACCGTGAAATGATATCCAACTTTTTTTTGGCCAAAATGCAAGAGCTTGACTTGCATGACATGTGGTTTCAGCAAGACGGTGCCACATGCCACACAGCACGCGTAACAATGGGCTTGTTAAGAGGTGAGTTCGGTGAACATTTTATTTCACGTTCGGGACCTGTCAATTGGCCACCCAGATCGTGCGATATAACGCCTTTAGACTATTTTTTGTGGGGCTATGTTAAAGTTCATGTCTATTCAGACAAGCCTGCTTCAATTAACGCATTGGAGGACAACATTAAAGCATTTATATGTGAGATACCGGCCGAAACATTGGAAAGAGTATGCCAAAATTGGACTAAGCGAATGGACCATTTGAAGCGTAGTCGCGGTCAACATTTGCATGAAATAATCTTCAAACATTAGATTATATGGACCGTACCACAGTGGAGCGCCGATTATCCAAAACAATTGGTGCAGAGGGTGTTCGGATAATCGATTTTTCAGATAAACGAACATTTGCGAAATTCCAGTTCTTGGTTGAGAGTAGGGTGAAAAAACACGTAATTGGATTAGGAATACATGTTATGTATGTAATGCTTTTTAATGATACACTAGAGTACAGTACATATTATGAATAGTCACATACAAATTAAAGTTTAAAGACAGCGTTTTAAAGACAGCAACTGCACAGAATCGCATTCGTCTTGGTGTTCCAACCATTTAATAACAGTCTCAAAGCATTTAAAGGCTTCTTCATTGGACGGACATTTCTTAGCTGAGACGGTATCATCACTAATTTCGTCGTCATCTTCAGGAACTTGAACCTTGCTATTATATCGTCGTCTGTCAACAATTCGTACCCAGGATCATCCTCACCAAATTCTAGCCATTCATGCACGTTTTCTTGGTCACATTCTTAAAATCCTGAAAACTCTTTCATCAACTCAACCATTTCTGAAACGAAGTTTTCATTTGTTGGTTCTTCAGATGTAGGGCTAGTTTCGGATTCAGCTGCTGGACAAAGTTTATTCCAGGATTTCTTTAGAGTAGTCGCTTTGACATTAGACCACGCTTCTGCTGCCATGTAAACAGCATCCTTCAAGTTAATACCTTTGTAGATTTTAGGAATTGTTTTATCTTCCTCTTGGCCGATTAGGACACTACAAAGCAACGCTTTTCTGTAGTAACGTTTGAAGGCTTCGATCACCCACTGGTCCATAGTTCAAAGGACTGAGGTAACATTGGGTGGCAAGAAAATCACCTTAAATGTTCCATCTTCTCTCTCAAGTGAAAGGTTTGAGGGATGACTTGGAGCATTATCAATCACTAATAAAACATTTCCAGTGTCTCCAGTTTCTATCTGACGTTTTTTAACCCAGTTTCGTCTGCATTGTAGACGTTACTGTCCTTATAACACTGCTTTTCTGCCATTTTCATTGTTTTTCTATAAAAGGTTCCATCTTCACTGTTATCGTTGAATTCCTAACACCAAACTCTCGAGCTAAACTTGATCCACTTGCACCTTTTTTTAATCGTTCCAAAATTTTAAGTTTGTCAGAAAGACTATGCACAACTCGTTTACGTTTCGACATTGCTAGGAGTCACACAGCACAAAAAACAAAAAACAGCACGGACCGTCAAAACAACACTGAAGTCAGTCAACATCAATAGAGAAACAAACCGGTCGCTCGTGTTTTACTGAGAGATTGCACAAACAAAACTGTTGGCGTCGGGTGCGCGTTCGTTTCGCGGCACGATAACACCACTGACGCTGTTATATTTAGGAACAGCGATACTAACTTAAGTTCATAAAGCGCTATCGATGAAGACACGGAAAATGCCAAAATCATGATGTTCCCTTGCGTCGCTCTCTGAGTCATTTCTATTAAACGTTTCTATTTCATTTGTGCATACTTTTTTTATTCTTTATATCTGAAAAAGGCGTCATGTTTCCTATCGGTTAACCGACGTTTCGGATGACCGGCTTTTGGATAATCGACGCTCTACTGTATCGATTTAAATAAAAATTTCATGGATTTTGCTGAATTTTACGTGTGTTTTTTTAAAAAACTTTCCTATAGCTCTTATAATAAAAAATCACCCTTTACATATGTATATCTCATTTTTTAATTGGTTGTAGTAGTATTAGTAGTATTTATTGCAAATAAAATAAAAATGTTCAAAACTTTGATAATTACTTATTCTAGTATCATTAGTATTTGGGAAAAGACTTATCCGGTTTTCGATTTTTAAAACCAGTTAAACTCTTTTATTAGGTAGTCTTTGTAGCTAGAAGCATATTTAATAAACAAAAGTTTATCCCAATGATCATATTCCCCATTGAGCATCTCAATCAATTGTGAATTATTTAAGGCAAATTTTCCGAAAAAGGCTATGTTCTATTAATATTGAACAACGCGCCAGGAAATGTGCCATGTTTTCAAGCTCGCCTAAATTAAACATATGAACACATAATGTGGCAGCCGATTATCTGAACACATAAACAAGATTCTGTGCAAATATTTAAGGAACAGTTCTAAAGCAAATAAATGATTTTGCATGCCGGTTTCAAAAAAAAAGTAGCCATATGTGATGGTAGCTTCAGAATTCGCCTTACAAAACCCTTTGCAGTATAGCAACTTTTTCAAACCACTCAAAACCCCACAAGTACAAAAAGCATTTATACCATTTTTTGCTGCAGCTGTTCTGTTTTCAACATGTTTTTTAAATTCATCTGATGTGTTTTACAAGTTCTAAGAAAGTATAGTGGTCTCACAATTTATTCGTACACTTACAGTTTATAAACAGATACACCTGATACTTAGCACGATGTACGAGTATACAAACGAAGAAAATTTTTGAATATTTAAGGAACAAAAACTTTCAATTTCATTTCTGGAATTAGCGAACTTAAGGCAATCACGAAATAAGGCACAATTTTATGCAAAAATATTATTCGTACATAGTCATATAAGGAATATTTTATTAAAAAAAATAATGAAAAAAACAAGTATTCAGTACTTTATTGGGCCGCCTTTAGCTTTAATAACTGCTTCCAAACGTCGTTGCATACTTTTTACCAATACCTTGCTTTCATTAGCTGCAATTTTCTCCCAGTCAATACTTAAAGCTGTATTTAATGACGCCTTTGATGTTATGTTGTGCTTTCTGATTTTCCTTTCTTAGAGCTCCAAGACATGCTCATTGGGTTAAGATCCGGTGATTGAGGTGAATATTTAAGCTGCTTAAAGTGGTAAATAAGCCATTTTTACACGAGATAAGATTAGTGTTTTGGGTCATTTTCTTGTTGGAACAAGAACCCTCTAGCATTCAGTCCAAGTTTAATGGCGCTATCATGCAAATTATTTTTCCTCCTCCATGCTTAACGATAGGAATACGATTTTTTTCATTATGATCTGTATTTTCTTTCCACTAAACTTTTAGAGGCCCATCTGAACCGGAAATATAAAATTTCGACTCATCACCGAATATGAATATTCTCCCAAAAAGAATCTGGCTCATTTATACCTATAGCGTTTGACGAACTCCAATCTCTTCTTTCCATTCATATCTGAAAAATAGAGCTTGCGGCATGCCACTCTGCTATGATAACCAGCATTTTGCAGACAATTACGGACTGTTTATGGGCATCGGCATAGTATCGTGGAGGTTATTTTGGGATTTTGCGCGACTGATGCTACTATGTTGCGTTCCTCACGTGAAGTCAATATTTTTCGCCTTCCGGGTTGGTGGTCATTAGCTCACACATTACCAATTTTAACGTAATTAGCAATAACACTTTGCACCGTATAATACAATTTGCCAATTTTTTGTCAATTTCGCGCAAAGACTTGTTTCCATGTACAATTTAATAATAATTGTACGCATTTTCTTTTTGTCACTTTCAAACGAGATATTATGCGCAACTGAAACCGAATCAGCGAGAACAACTAAAAAAAACCTATATAACTTCGTTTTCAGCAATATATATAAACGATTGTTGCTTTTACTTTTGTAGCAACAATATCATGAACTGAAAGTGTACGAATAAATGTTTTGCAGCAATTTGGCAGCAGGCAGGCGTACTGCTTTCCCTGGAATTCCTGAGTGTGAGTTGAAATGACAGGAATTTTTTTTGCGGCAATTCATCAGGAATGTAACATTCTTACACTGCACAGTGGTCAAGTAGCCAGACGTTTTGGTCAGAAAACAATAAGTCAAAGAGAAATAGTACGATTTTGATGAAATTTTTGCATATAGGGTTTTTTGTGTCGCTGATTCTGAAAATGAAATCAGAATTTCAAAATTCAAAATGGCGGACCCAAAATGGCGGACATTTTTCGCGAAAAGTGTTCAGATTTTACTAAAATTTACATTACCAAGGCTTTTGGGGTCGCTGATTGTGAATATGAGATCAGAATTTCAAAATTCAAAATGGCGGACAGTTTTTGCGAAAAGTTTTCAGATTTTACTGAAATTCACATTACCAAGGTTTTTGGGGTCTTTGATTTCGACAGTAGACGTACGATTTTCAAAAGAATATGCCACATTAAAAGGGGGGAAAATATGTCGTAAAAAATAATACACTTAAACTGAAAATGACGTATCATACATTTATTTATGAAATGAACTTAAATTTTAATAGAAAGAACATACATTTATTCATATCTCCTCGTCATTGTTCACATCAAGGATGCTGTCTGCCTCAGCATCTGCGAAATCATACCTTTCATAACTGAGAAGGACAATTGCTTCCAGGGACAAACTTTTTCCTATTTTGGGAGGAGTCTTTCTTAAACTAGAAATCAACGGATCCGAAGAAGCTAGAAGTCGGAGAAATATGTCTTCAATATTTTTGAAGTGAAACTTCTTTAGGCGCGTCGGGGGCCCCAAGGCAGATTGAAAATAGGCGAGTGAAACGGTAAGTTCGGAGCGTTACCGAAATCCGTCAAATGGGCGGGGCCGAGGAGCAGCTGCTCCTTCCCACTCTCGCCTATTCGCTCTCTCGCATCGCAAGCGCTGAACGATGTGAGGGAGCCACCGAGACACGCCGTCTCTCCCCTTCTCTCTCGAATGCCTTTCTTTCTCTCCCGTTTGCTCTATAGCAAACTACCCACGCCGTGCATCAGCCGTTCAGTAAGTGTGAAGTGTGTGTTAGTACAAGTGTGTGTGTGTGTTAGTACAACTAGACAGGGAACAACAATAGACGCAGTTTTCGCACGATTCATCAACAATTTGAGCGCAAATGTATATTATATATCTCCCACTTTAGCTATCATAAGCCGATTATTAGTATATTAGGAAATAACCATTGTGAGAGTGATCCTGAAAATTTTGCGATGTCATGTGAATAATTTGTGAATACAATCGATGTATATACTAGAAATGTGTTGAAAAGGTGCCTATGATGCCATTGTAATTATAACTATATTTATATATATATACGTATAATAAAAAATTTATGAGTAATATTTACGCTTTTCTGAAAAAAAAAAAATGAAAACCTGAATTTAACACGAGAGAGGGGGGAGAGATCTAAACCGGGGCTCCCATGCATGGAACAACCAACTTAGAAGTTTCACTTCTACCGTGCGTGAGTCTGACAGACCCTAGATTTTTTTTTCTCTCGAACATTTGCGGGAGAAGTGTTCGCGATAATTTCGTACGTCTTTGTTTCGTGACTCCTGAGCTTCTTCGGAGAGCTGTCCTATTGGCAGAATAGCCAGTTCTACTATTCGCGGGCCATGCAACAGCACTTTGTGCACAGTTGTCGACATACAGTACCACGGATAAAACTTTACAAATAAATCGGTGGTTTCATTGCAATATTGGCCAAAGCTATCTACTTTTACATGAAACCCGCTGGAAACGACTTGCAAAATTATATGAAATCGTTTGATGAGCTCAACATCGATTCCTAGAATGCGAGCAGACGTCTCAGTGTTTTCAAAAAAACGCCGAGCCGTATTCCCATCTTTCGAGTTACCCATGCCTTACTTTGGGCGATCAACGAGGAGGTTTAATTCATCTTTGAAAGCCACGAGCTTGCCATTTTTCGCTTTTCAGTTTATAACCAACTGAAGTAAGCATTCAAAAAATCTGATCCAACAGTGCAATGTAGATAATCCGTAAATTAATTTTGAATCATCAACTTCCAGCTCTCGCATAGCCTCCAAATCATTAAAATTTTTCGATGTCGCATTGCAAATATAACATCTCATTGCGGATTTAATGCCAGTTACTGTATTGCAGACTTTGCCATCAATCATTGTAAAAGTCAATTTAAAACCTACTTTACAATATTTTCCGTCTATCACTGCCTGCAAAGGTTTCAGATTTGAGATTTGTTCGTCGACAATTTTTGAAGTGAAAACTTCTTTAGAATCGTTGGGAGTGATTTGAGACTCGATGAAACGAAAAAGCGACACTACGAAGCGTTATATGTTGATATATGTATATGTGTGTGGCTGCGTACTGCTGAGCCACGCTAGTATAGTGAGTATTGTAGTATGTATACTACACTACCTATTACTTGCTTTGGTGTTTAGTTCAAGCGTCATACGTATGTACGTTTGTATGTATGCTAGTACGTATGTGTGCGCGCCTGCGTATTACGGAGCCACGGTGAGCGAGAAGGCATTATGTATACCTATACTACACTACCTAATACTTGCTTAGACCAAGCGTCCTACGAATGCTTGTGTGTATGTTAGTACGTCTGTGTAATATACGCGTTACGACGCTCATAATAGCAACCGCGTGTGCTGTATTGCGTCCGTATTTTTATATTCGTAAATATTTTCATTTTTAAATATTTACCGCAATTATACCGAAAAATAATGCAGAAAAGTGTCGTGAATATCGACAGAAAAAAAAACAAAAAGTATACACCAGAAGTATCGCGGATACTTAGAAAAGATTACGATAAAGTTCCAAAGATTTTAAGTGGCGATTTAACGTACATTTTGCATTGGACACAGCGGTTCCTTTAATTGACTTTCTCAATACAACATTCAATTTAAAAATGTGTAACAATCGCACTGAATCGACAACACAATCAAAAACAACAATTGACGCGGTATTTCAAAGATATGTTGACAACATCGAAACCAAAGCATTTTTATCATATTTTAGCTATCATAAGCCACTCGTATCATTTGTTGAAATTGAAAACATTGAGGATGAATAATAATAAAATGAAGAAAATAAAATATGAACTTTATAGCAATATTATAATGAACCTATAATTATCCCGCTCCTAATGCTGCTTTCGTCTCATTCTCTCTCAGTTTGTTTTACGAAAGGTTTCACTTCTATCGCGTCTAACCGTTAGGCTGGTAGTTTTTCTCTTCAAGTGTGGATTCTTCGGTTTCGCGTATGAATTGCAATCTAATAGGTCTGCAATACCATGGAGAGGAGGGTCGCGGGTTTTTCCAAATAACAACATCATCGTATTCGTCCTTGTCATAGCCAATGAGTTGCAGGGGCACGAGGGAAGAGAGGAGAACATTTGTGTCGCAGTTATTAGGGTCGGAAAATTTTTTTCGAACCCCCACTTTGCAACGAGCGTTAAATTTTCATGAATGCTGGCTTTCATGGTATGTAAGACATCGTTTTGAAGTTCTAATATCCGTTGCCCTATATGATTCAAAAGTGATTGCAATCTAACTTGTGCGCAGTTTTCGGAAATAGAAATATCTTCGGGATAGCATAGTTTTTTCGCGTTTAAAACGGAATTGTAACTGGGGAAAACTTTACAATTATGCAATTGCGTGATGTGCCTCATATTTATGTACTGAGACTTAGTAAATTTCGAAACAAATACGACTGCTAAAGCGGTGTTTGGGGACATTTGTGTTTCCGTTTTAGCCTTCATGGCACTGATGTACTTTCTTGCTCGCATGGGAGATGTAGTGGTAACATCTGCGACAACTTTCGATGCTAAGGTAGCTCCAGATTCTGTGCTTTCCTTCTCTTTGAGCGATCACTGGATTCCGAAAAAGAAGTTTCTGGACGCCCGCGCCCACCATTGTTCCTTGGTGTCGTTGACTTCAAACTGTCATCAGCACTGATTTCTTGATCCATAAAGTTGATCTGGTTTAATGAAAACTTCATTAATGTATATAAATTAATATAAATATATTTATATTAATGTAAATTTATGTAAACTATTCACCGTTACGCTCGTTGAATCGTCCAACCAGCTTTTATTATTCTCCAGAAAACGATTTTTCGTACTGCGAGCATTTTTCCATTTCTTTCTCAAAACCGAAATAACTTTTATCAAAGCCATTTTTGATTTTTCTTCGATAACAAATGAAGGTGTTGCGTCGTCCATTAGTTTATTACAGATAATTTGTATTAAATTATCAAATTTTTCTGACAAAAAAACATCATGGATGGCATCGAATATTTTCCTCCTTGTCCATGAAAAAAGTTTTCTCTTGAATCCTATTAAAAAAAAAAATTACTTTAAAATAGTAATTTAATTACCATTTAAAAATACTTATTACATTAATTATTTTATTATTATTATATGATTTTTTAATATTATCAAAACATGATTTTTATCACTCTTTTGCATTTATTAATAATTATTTATTGTTTTAATAACAATATTCACTACAGAAATTGAGATAAAAGTAGAAATAAACACTCTGCATATATTACATTCATTCCTAACATTTTCCAGGCATACACACAAATAAAGCCAGTTTCGATCGCCCCCCTCGGCTCAAATGCCCCAACACGCGCTTCAAGCTCGGGAGCGACCTGCTGCAAAGAAAGCGTATTTTTGACGAGCGAGGATAGCGCGGGAGCAAGATCTAAACGGATTCGAAATCTGTATACTTTTCTGCACTAGGAAACGTAAATATCTCCGCGGCAATTCGTGGCAATAAAAATAATTATCTACGAGAAGAAGTGCAATTGAAAAAAAAGGGGAAAAAGGCTTGTATTGCGTCATTAATATTGTCTCTAAAAATACAAAAATATGGTAACAGTAAAGTATTTTCATAATGTACATACCTTTCCGAACAACATCCATTTTAGTTGCAATTTGAATCTGCAACTATTTTTGTGTGGCGCTCGAAAGCGTGCATGCGTACTGTCGCGCGCGAGTCCCGACAAAGCACGTTTGAGCGTTCACCACGGAACATCTGTTCAATGTAAACATCTGTCCCTTTGGATTTTAATGCTCCAGTGCCATCTGTTGACGAATATATGAAGCTTTACCTCAAACGGTAACTTTCGATTTTGGGATTTTTGGCCAGAACGTCGGGCTACTTGACCACTGTGCACTGATCCAAAAAAAATATATTGTCACATCAAATATTTTGCGTAAAGCAGGATGTACGAGTAAATTGTATGACCAGTGTATATCGAGACACAGTCTATATTTCTCCCTTACTACATATAATACGATTTCTCCTCTTACTAAGTTTCCCACCCTTTCTGAACAGCATTATTTGGGACTTTGAGTGGTTAACTTCAAGGTTCCATAAGTTCCAGCAACTTTCAAGGTTATTAATCATCTGTTGTAGTTTGCCTGGGTGATCCGCTAACCAAATGTTATTAAGCGCATACATTAAAAGTTTAATATATTTCCCTTCTATGTTTAATACTCCTTCTAAGCTTTCATTTAAGTCATTTATGTAAAGCGCAAGTAGTATTGGTAACAATAGTACACTGTTTGACGACTCAGTTTGTTGTGAATGTAATTTTATACAGTAGTAATTTTATACTGTGCGTATCGGACGTGTTTTACTGTCGATCCGTGTTTATAAAAGATTTTTCAACGAACTCAGAGTGAATTATCGCTAATAAGAGATAGAGACTCATAGCAAACTGCATAGAAACTGCAAAGTGTTTCGTCAAGTGATATAAATATTTTATATAAATATTTTATTTATTTATTTACTTATTTATTTACCTATTTATTTATTTACACGAAATAAGGAGCACTGGCTGCCAGGGAAGGATAAATTAATTAAGACTTTTACGTGAGAGTGAGGGTATGATGAAATTAGCTATTAAGATGTAGTTGTCCATATCAAATTAAGGGTTTTAATCCTGTTCGTAATAAGTATTCTAATATTTTTAATATGTTTTCTGGAAAGCAGTATTTAATAGCGAAGAAGGGGTTTGGCTATCGAAGATATTTTTCTTTGCTGCGAAATGTGGACATTCGTCAAGTTGGTGGTTGACGGTTAAGGCCACTCTCGGGCAGTGACAGCAACTGGGAGGGCTGGCACACTGTAGTATATACGAATGTGTGGCGATTGTATGTCCTAGGCGTAAGCGGACGAATGCTTTGACGTCATTGCAACGACAGCTTGCTGAGTAGTTTGGCGTTATCCTGTACGGATTATGTGTGGTATATTGGTGTATGTTGGAACTATATAATGCCATAATGTTGTTATAAGGGGTTGCTTTGAGGCAAGCCTTGCTTCTTGGTCCGCCAGTTCATTTCCTTTGATGCCCCTCTGTCCTGGTACCCACATAAGTTTCACACGATTACAGTTACCGATCAGTTTGCTTCGTATGCAGGAGATTAAGTAAGATTTGTTCTTTCTGTTCATTATGGAGTGTTGGGTTGATTTACTATCAGTGCAAATTACGACTTTTAAATTGTTGCTTTCTGTGAAGATGATTGCGTTAAAGATAGCAGCAGCTTCAGCTGTGTAAACGGAAGAATAGCTGGGGAGTATACCTGCAGTGATTGTTGCTCCATGAGAATCAATAACTGCAAACGAAGTATTTGTGTCGGTTTTTGAACCATCCGTAAAAATCAGACACCATTTGGGAGGCATAGCATTTGTGTGCTCCGTAAAAAGTTGTTGGTACACTGTCGAACTTGTACTGCTCTTCATGTGCTTCTCTAAATTTAATACGAATTGAGATTTTGTTATCTTCCAGGGCGGAGACAATTCCTTTTGGCGAAGGGCAGGATAAAGGATGCCGAGTTCTCTGGCGTTTTCGATGCAGATTGAAATTGCCGACTTGATTCTGGGAGGTTTTTTCGGATGCAGCTCGGATAATACATTCTCGTAAAGTTTGTTGTTATGGCAAAGGTAAAGCTTGGGTATAAGTCTCCTTACGTTAAGTTCATATCGTTCGTTGATCGTGGGTAGGCCGGTTTCCACTAGTATATATTTTGTTGGTGATGTGGGGAAAGCACGAATGCTTCTTCTTCCAGCCATGTGGCATGGGAACTAAAGCAGTTTGATGGCACTTTTAGCGCAGTTACCATAGATGGGGAGCCCATAATCTATCTTGGATAGCACTAGTACTTTCGTTGTGTTAACTAACGTAGAATAGTTGATTAAACAATGTTTGGATGATAGATATTTAATAATGTTTAATCTGGCAGTCAGATGTTTTCTTAAATATGAACAGTGTTCTCTGAAGGTTATTTTTTTACCGAAAATTACACCCGAAAACTTTAGGTTATCTGTATTTAATATTTGAGTATTATTGTAAACTAGTTACATTTGTGTTAACGGCAAATATGAAAATTCTTGCATTTTTTTATATTCACGTTTGCGCCCGAAGATGTGGACCAGATACTTAAATCAGCGAGTATATTAGTGAAGTCTTGCTTAACAATGTTTAGGTTACTTATTTTGGAATACAACAATAAATCATCTGCGTAGCATGTATACGAAACATTACTATACTCAATGTGGCTAATTTCATTAAAAGCGGCTATGAACAAAACCACAGAAAGTGGAGAGCCCTGAGGGATACCATTGTATAAAGAAAATGGGTCGGAGCATGTGGTATTTATTTTAGAAACAAATCTGCGATTGGTAAGGAAGGCATGTACTATTTTAAATATTTTACAACCTAGATTCCATTGCTCCAATTGACGTAAGACGACGTGAGCCCCGACACGATCGAAAGCTTTCTCAAAGTCAGTGCTTAGAGTTGAGAGGTGATTTCTGCTAGAGAGAGCAGTGGAGGCGTGATGTCCAAGGATAAGTAGTGCATCAATTGTGCCTTTTGCCTCTTTGAAAGGTAGTTGTTATGGACTTATGACGTCGTTGTTTGAAATATATCGCGAGATGCGTGGGGCTATTATTTTTTCAAAAACTTTACCTAAACAGCTGAGTAGTGAAATGGGTCGGAAGTTTGAGATTTCTATTGCTGGGTTGTTCGTTTTTGGAACGGGGATAATGACGGCGTTTTTCCAGGTTTGTGGATAAATACCTTGGTATAAAATATTGTTGTACAAGTCAATTAATCCGACCTTTAGGCACAGCGGAAGGTGTTTTAGCATGGGGTAGGATATTCTGACGGGGTTTTGCCAGATAGGGAAGGCAGTACAAATTCTAACTCAACTAACTCTATCTTGTAATCTGTGACGTTTGGATACGGATCAGGATCGTTAAAGTTGTAGTTCAGGTAATTGTTTTTTTTCTGAAATGAAGGTAGTGTGGAAATTTGAATCCTGGGAGTATTCAGGTCAATAGGCTGCGAAATGGTTAGCCAGTTATTGTGGGCTTGTGGTCGGTCCAGAGTGGCGGCTTAAGGAGATTGATGGTCGTTGGAGGTAAATACCAGATATTTTTTTAATTTCGGTCCATGCTTTTTTTGGGTTTGTCTTATGATTGATTGACTCAGAGTACTTATTTAGGCTTTCTCTTTTAGCTTGTTTCGACTTTTTACGGAACAAGGCGTTAGCTTTTTTGTACATCATTAAATTGGTATGGGATCTTGTGCATTTATATTCCGTCCAGTAATAGCGTTTTTCATTTCTTAATTGGTATAACTCTGTAGACCAGTACGGCACGGATTTCTTATAAGCTTTGCGGCCAGATTGTGGAATGGAAAAGTGGGTAGAAGTACGGGTTGTTTTTGTTATTATGGCAGTTTCTTTATTTATGTTATCAGAACAAACGTATACGGCACAAACGTTACTAGCAACAGTTTGAAACTTTTCCCAATCGGCCTTCTCAGTTAGAAATTTAGGGCTTGGTGTGGTGTTTTGGGTTACACTAGAAGAAAAGGAAGTGAGTATGGGATAGTGGTCGCTGACGTAGAGGTGCGGTAGGGTATTGGTGTTTAATTTGGGGGCAATATTGGATGAACAGATTGTGAGATCTACATTAGTGAAAGTTTTGTAAGTTGAGAAAAGAGTTGCCTTATTATCGTTTAGCAAGGTGAGATTTTCTGATAGTATGAGATCTTCTATGACAGCGCCTCTGCTATTGAGGTGAGCTGAACCCCAAAGAGTGCTACAGGCGTAAAGTCGCCAACTATAATTAGTGGAGGGGAGACTGACCGTAAGGTGTTCCTCAGTTCATCGCTACTTAAGTTTTGTATAGGTGGGAATTAAGGCTCACAATAGTGAATTTAAAGGATAGTGATATTTCTATTGCAATTGTGGGTATGTTTGCATCTATGGGGATTTGTCTATGGGGTAAAGATTTTTTTATTAGGACTGCAAGGCCTTGTTTATTGGTTTTGTTGTGAGGTAAGTTGTAGAAGTAACTTTGGTACTGATTAGGTGAGGCTGCAGATTTATCGGCGGCAATGTTTGTCTCTTGCAGAGAGATGACACTTGGTGAATATTCTCTTATCAGAAGCTCTAATTGGGTACAGTTGTTGTAGTACCCGTGTATATTCCACTGTAAAATTTTGAACACAGAAAAGGAGAGAGGTGATGTCAGAAATTAGTTTAGTATGATGAGTTTTATGTACTTAATAACCGTTGTCGATTAACATGGGGTCTTCTTTGGTGTTGTTTTCAGTATCATCTGTAGTGTTTGGAGTTAAACAGAGATTGCTACCTGAGGTAGCAGTTGTCTTTTTCATTTGGGTGATTGTTATACGAGGTAGCTTCCGTAATGATCGGGAAGGTGTTTTCTGAGTTTAAATGTGTGTTTAGGTGTAGATCGGTAGTAAGTGGTAAAGCAGTAAGCTCAATATTGGATTGCTGGTTGTTGTTGCTTGGTTGTGAGTTTGAGGGTATAACAGAGATAATATGAGGTGAGTTTCTAGATGGAATAGCAAATGAAGTATTAATTGGCGCTTTATTTGATGAGACGATTGGGGATGGAAGGGAAGGCTTGGATATTGGTTGAGTTGACTTGGTTTTTGGTTTTTGTGCTTCTTTGGCTACCTCTGCGAAAGGAATGTTGAGTACTGATGGTGTTTGGGCTTTATAGAGATTTAGTGCTTCTGCATGGAGTATTTGTTTTGACACTTCATTTTTAATATATCCTTCACTTGTGTATATTTGGGACAAGTATTGGCAGATGCCGGGTGATAACCTGAACAGTTTGCACAAAATATGCGAGAGCATGGGGTAGAGCGGCTTGGAAGATTCCACGAATCACATACCGGAGCGTTGTTTCAGCGTTTGACGGTATGTCCAAGCCGTTGCCAAACTTTGCACCTCATTTGATTAGGGTAGTAGGGTTTTACTCTTGCACTTCGCCAAGATACCTCAACTTTGTCAGGAAGCTCGTAGAGGTCAAAAGTAAGAAATACAATTCCAGTGAATTGTGACACTCCTTCTATTTTTTTTGCAAATTTGTATACTCCGGCCACACTTTGCTTACTCAGGCTTTCTATTATCTCTTTCTCGCTAATATTATTTAAACTGGGAGTGTATATTGTTTCTTTTACTTTGCAATTACAATTAATTTACAATTTCAAATACGCCAAGTAACTTTTTGGTTCAAATAAATTTTTGGGCAATTTGGTGGTTTTTCCCAAGCAAAAAGAGATTGCCAGCACGTAATTCGGAAATTGAGATGATTTCTTTGCTGAAAGCTTCTAGAGCGTTATGTACGTTGAAACAAAAATATTTAGAAATGGGCTTGTTTGTATCGGTGGCACTAATTGTATTAAATTTAGGGTTATCTTTTCTTCAATGGGGCAATTCAGGGAAATTTAGTGGAGTGTACGGTGAGTTTTTTCTTTTAGGAAAGGAGTCCGAGGCAAGCGAAGCAAACCTGTTATTCCCGAGATTTGGTGACCCTGGAGCCATATTAGAAGCACTTATTTCACTGAATTCCCTTTTTACCAAGAACTTCAAAGAAAACGAAAAACAACAAAAAAAGGTATAGTAACGCGATTTATTAGTAAACACTGATAAACACGTGCACGAATGTCGTATGGGAAAATCAAGAGTACCGCAAAAAAAACCACGTGTGCTCAGAGCGAGAGCTAGTCGAAGACTGACAAAATAAATATAAAATAAATATATTACCATGAGTGTGTTACGTTCCCCCTTGGGGGAGAACACGATCCACAAGGGAGACTAAAATTCTTACTTCGCAAACAGTGCCGCTACATATCGAAAACTCGAACTCCATGCCGTACACGAATTTAGCACAGAGCGAATCAAAAAGAGACTGGTCAATACAGTCAGCTTCCACAAGCTGCAATAACAACATGCGTTCTACATTATCGCCATGGAGCGCAGAGAGCATAAGTTATGTTGATAATCATATCAGCAGTCCCGTATTCTCTACATCATGCGTGAGCACAACTGGTATGCCTATAACTACCATAACAATTTCTTCAGAAACAACAACAAAACTGCCAAATTACTGGCTGAGTGGACCTTCTTCTGCAAAAAAATTTGCAGCTTTAGATGTGGATGACGAAGAAGAATATGCTCAAACTGCAAACTGTGGGCAAATTAATGATTTACTGTCACAAAATGTAAATAAAGATGAAACAGAAAAAAATAATAAGCCTCTGCCAATATAGGTTCAATGCGTAGAATGTATAAAAACATTAAAGAGTGCTTTAAATGAAGTTGTAAATAACAGCTTCACTCTAACAATTTTAGAAAATAATGAAGTTCGCATTCAAGCAGAAAATTTTCAAATATATAACCAATTACACCATATGTTAAAAGAAAAAGAACAAAGAGGATTTAAAGTAGTCTTACGTAATATGCACCACTCTACAAACCAAGAAGAAATTAAAAAAGAACTAAACGAAAAAGGCCAAAAACATTACAGACTTAACATTACTAATATAATACAAAGAACAACAAAAAAACCACTACCATTACTTTTCATCAAACTACAAGCAAGTTATAACAAACAAAGCCATTTACAATATAAACAAGTTAATGAACTTCATAGTGATTTTTGAGGCACCTCATCGTAAGCTCACCATTTCACAGAGCACGAAATGCCAGAAATGTGGTCATACAAAAAATTATTGTACGAGAGATCCAGTATGCGTGAAATACGCTGGAAGACATCTATCAATAGAATGCAAAAACCAAATAAAGGAAGTTAAATGCGCCTTATGTTGAGGTAACCATACCGCCAACTACAAAGGATGCGAAATTTATAAAGCACTTTAAATGCAAAGATTTACACTTCTGCATAATAAAGAACCAACAACAAATAAAAATAATACGCCAATAACAACATCCGTAACAAACATAATTCCAGGAGTAAGCTATACTGCCGCTGTAGCCGAATGGGTTGGTGTGTGACTACCATTCGGAACTCACAGAGAGAACGTAGGTTCGAATCTCGGTGAACCACCAAAATTAAGAAAAATATTTTTCTAATAGCGGTCGCCCCTCGGCAGGCAATGGCAAACCTCCTAGTGTATTTCTGCCATGAAAAAGCTCCTCATAAAAATATCTGTCGTTCGGAGTCGGCTTGAAACTGTAGGTCCTTCCATTTGTGAAACAACATCACGACGCACACCACAAATAGGAGGAGGAGCTCGGCCAAACTCCCAAAGCGTATATATATAAAAGCTATGCTGATTTTGTATCTTCTTCATGGGAACATGAAGCAGAGCAAGAGCTGACTAACAAACCTGAGAAAAAAGCAATGATATCGAAGAGCTTAAAGATGTGGTAAAATCCCTAGTCAACCAGATGACAAATAGGTTGAATATAATTACAATGCTTTTAAAAAATATGAATGGCCAAAGTGATAAAATTAAAATTCTAATTTGGAATTCAAATGGACTAACGTAGCACTATTTAGAACTAAAACAATTTTGACAATGAAATTGACATAGCATTGATTGCAGAAACACATTTCACTGACAAAAGTTTTGTGGAATTTCCTAATTATGAAATATATGTGACAAACCATCCTGATGGAAGAGCCCATGGAGGGACAGCTATAATTATTAAATCAAGCATAACACACATACAACAACTCCAGTATTCGACGCCTTATCTTCAATTCACAACATTGCAAATATATGACAAAAATGGACCAGTATCTATCTCTTTCATTTATTATCCACCTAGACATGTAATAAGCTCGGATCAATATGACAAATACATAAAAACGCTTAACAATAGATTTATTGCAGCTTTAGATCTCAATGCAAAACACATTGACTGGGGCTCAAGACTCACCAACAAAAATTTGCGTATTCTAATTAACTCAATTAAGAAAAACAATTGCAGATTTATAAGTGCCGGAGAACCTACCTATTAGCCAACTGACGTAAAGAAAATTCCAAACTTGATCGATTTCTGCATAGCCAAAAACATAACCCATAACCAATTGACAATTCATTCGTGCTATGAACTTTCTTCTGACCACTCGCCGATATTACTTGAATGTGTAAGTTATATAAAATATATAGATACATCTTTTCGCATACTTAATGACAGAACCAACTGGGAAAAATTCCGCCCCCATATTGACGATCAACTTATACTAAATGTGATATTAAAGCAGTCCTTGAAGCAGGGAGTCAAATTGTCCCCAAAGCAAGCAAATAGAACAAATACAGCAGCAACTGACATTTCTATGAAGAAGCAAATTATTGAAAACCAAAAGTTAAGAAAAAGATGCCAAAAAACTAGATCACCTGACGACAAGAGAAAACTAAATTTAGCCACAAAAATTATAAAGGATACTTTAAAAAAAAAGAAATAACAAAGAAATTGAAAACTATTTGAAGAACCTGACTCCCAATAAAGATACAAACTACTCTTTATGGAAATGCACTATTTAGAACTAAAACAATTTTGACAATGAAATTGACATAGCATTGATTGCAGAAACACATTTCACTGACAAAAGTTTTGTGGAATTTCCTAATTATGAAATATATGTGACAAACCATCCTGATGGAAGAGCCCATGGAGGGACAGCTATAATTATTAAATCAAGCATAACACACATACAACAACTCCAGTATTCGACGCCTTATCTTCAATTCACAACATTGCAAATATATGACAAAAATGGACCAGTATCTATCTCTTTCATTTATTATCCACCTAGACATGTAATAAACTCGGATCAATATGACAAATACATAAAAACGCTTAACAATAGATTTATTGCAGCTTTAGATCGCAATGCAAAACACATTGACTGGGGCTCAAGACTCACCAACAAAAATTTGCGTATTCTAATTAACGCAATTAAGAAAAACAATTGCAGATTTATAAGTGCCGGAGAACCTACCTATTAGCCAACTGACGTAAAGAAAATTCCAAACTTGATCGATTTCTGCATAGCCAAAAACATAACCCATAACCAATTGACAATTCATTCGTGCTATGAACTTTCTTCTGACCACTCGCCGATATTACTTGAATGTGTAAGTTATATAAAATATATAGATACATCTTTTCGCATACTTAATGACAGAACCAACTGGGAAAAATTCCGCCCCCATATTGACGATCAACTTATACTAAATGTGATATTAAAGCAGTCCTTGAAGCAGGGAGTCAAATTGTCCCCAAAGCAAGCAAATAGAACAAATACAGCAGCAACTGACATTTCTATGAAGAAGCAAATTATTGAAAACCAAAAGTTAAGAAAAAGATGCCAAAAAACTAGATCACCTGACGACAAGAGAAAACTAAATTTAGCCACAAAAATTATAAAGGATACTTTAAAAAAAAAGAAATAACAAAGAAATTGAAAACTATTTGAAGAACCTGACTCCCAAAAAAGATACAAACTACTCTTTATGGAAATGTACCAAAATATTAAAAACCCAAATAAAACATCAACCACACTAAAGAAAGATGACAATTCATGGGCCGTTACAAAATAGGAAAAGGCGAAAACTTTAGCAAAATATTTGAAGAGGTTCTATCAAATGACGAAGAAAAGAAAATTGACAGCCAAAACAATTACCATTATGACTTTACAAAATAAAAAGGA
Organism: Anastrepha obliqua; assembly: GCF_027943255.1. Lineage (NCBI taxonomy): Eukaryota > Metazoa > Arthropoda > Insecta > Diptera > Tephritidae > Anastrepha > Anastrepha obliqua. The sequence goes on along the minus strand of NW_026562182.1, from coordinate 52,041 downwards.
CGGATACACACGAAATAATAGCTTGCATCAAAAAAGGAACAAAACATAAAAAAGCACCCGGATATGACTTGATAACAGGAAAAGCATTAGCGGAGGAAAGTGGCAGAGATTATTGCATTGCCAAAACCGGTAAAGATCCAACTACGTTATCATCTTATAGACCAAAAAGCTTACTACCGACAATATCTAAAATTGCTGAAAAATTACTGCATGATCGACTAAGCCAATTTCTGGAAAAAAAACGTATAATATCGGATCATCAATTTGGATTTAGAAAAAAACATTCGGCTATCCAACAGATCCATAGAATTACAAATAAAATCTAATCAGACCTTGAAAACAATCGTTATTGTGCGGCAGTATTCTTGCACGTAGCTAAAGTGTTTGACAAAATGTGTCACACAGGCTTACTCCACAAAATAAAAGAAATCCTACCTTTTGACTACTACCTCATCATAAAAAGCTACCTAATTGACAGAAGCTTCTATATAAAATATGACAATCAAGGTTCAGGTATTCATCAAATAACAGCTGGAGTTCCGCAAGGAAGCGTCCTTGGACCACTGTTATATGTTTTATTCACCGCAGACATACCACCTTCTGACGAAACTAATTCATCAATTTCTACGTTTGCAGACGATACAATGCTACTGGCATCGGACAAAAGCTTAACTATCGATACTGAAAAACTACAGCGATACACAAGCGCAGTTAAGTTTGTTTGCCTAAAAATAAATGAAGACAAAACCGTACAGGTTATATTTACAACCAAAACAAAATTTTCTGCATTTCCAATTAAAATAAATGGCAAAGCAATTACAATTAAACCAACTGCTAATTTTGGACTCGAAACTTAATTGTAATCACCACATAAAGCAAAAGATCAAACAAATAAAAGAAAAACATCGACAACTGGTTAGTCAGCACAAAATCCAGACTTACTATACAGAACAAGCAATTAGTGTACAAAGCTATTAATAAATCATTCTGGCTACATGGACTACAGGTGTAGGGAACGGCTAAAAAGTCGCATATATGTAGTAACAATCGAAGATTCTTCGAATTTTGACCATGTCTGACAGGTACACGAAAAATAATGATATCCACTGTACTTTTAATATAGCAACAGTAGACGAAGAAACCAACAAAATAGCAAGAAGGCACTTTGAAAAAATACAAAGACACAATAATGCAGAAATCAAAAAACTTCTGGAAAGGGGGAAAAACACAAAAATACGCCTAAAGAGAACTCGGCCAATGAATGCTAGAAAACAATAAATATGCAAAAAGAGTTAAATGTCTGTTATATTGTTGTACAATTGTAATTATGTAGAGTGAAACTTGTATTGAATATTATTTAATTGTATATTATTTCGTTTATTTTAATTTTTATCGCTTTGGAACTGGTCATTAAGCGATGTATGTAAATCCTGGCCTAATTGTTAAACAACGTACTTAATGTCAATGGACAGATGTATAAAATAAAGGGGAAAGAAAGAAACAAAGAATTCCATACAATTGTATTTGTATCGCTGCATATATTCTCTATGAACTTCACCAGTTTCGTTGCAAGGCCATCATGGAGCAGCTTTATATCCAGACGTACTCTATCCTGATAATTGTATGTATGTAATTTTATTGAAAACTGTGTGTTGGTTTAAATATCTAAATATCTTACGGTTGAAAAACATAGGTAAGGGAATTGAATTTGAGCTTGAGATATTTTAAAAAACATACTTTTGATAACTATTTTTAACTTATAAACAATTAAAGGTTATCTGCTTTAACTTATTCTGGTTGTTGTTTCAGCATTTTATTTTTTGTTACCCACTTTTACATACATGTGTTTTTCGTGATACTTACTTTTGTATTTCAATTTTAAATAATTCCATTTAAGTATCTATTTTTGAACGTGATATGTGAGCTGGTGCATTTAAGAAAATTCAACAATTTTGGAACAAGACGCGCGGACACTCGTCTCATGCCCAAGACATCATGAATAATAGTATGAACGGATCACACGGCGATTTTCAAGCACAATTTCCTTTACTTTTCCGATGTTTTCTTTTCGTTTACTGATCTTGCTGGACGACGTTCATGAGGCAAGTTTCCAACCGATATACGGCCCTCTTTGAACGATTTGTAAAGGGTGTTTTTTTAGAGGTTAGGTTTCCAAGATGAAATAAAACGTATATAATTTAATGCTATGGCCAAGAATTTAGCTTTATTATAAAGATAAGGGTTTGCCATTATGTTTTAAAAATGATTTCGGGCAAGTGGCCGCCGCGGCTGGCTCGAATAAATTCCAGCCGAGAGGCCCAATTTTCGACCACTTTTTGCAGCAATTGGGGCCGTATGTCAGCAATAACGCGCCGAATATTCCTTCCAAGACGTCAATCGTCTCGGGCTTATCCGCGTAGACAAGCGACTTCACATAGCCTCACAAGAAATAGTCCAGGGGTGTTATATCGCACGATCTTGGAGGCCACGCCACAGGTCCACGGCGCGAGATAATGCGCTCACCAAAAGTTTCCTTCAATAAATCGATTGTTCCGTTGGCTGTATGGCATGTAGCGCCGTCTTGTTGGAACCAAAGGTCATCCACATCAACATCGTCCAATTCAGGCACGAAAAAGTCATTAATCATGGCTCTATAGCGCTCTCAATTGACTGTAACATTATGGCCGGCTTCATTTTTAAAGAAATATGGACCAATGATTCCCTCTGCCCATAGAGCACACCAAACAGTGACTTTTTGAGGATGTAACGGCGTCTCAGCAATGGCTTGTGGATTATGTTCACTCCAAATGCGACAATTTTGCTTATTGACATACCCATTCAACCAAAAGTGAACTTCATCGCTGAACAAAATTTTCTTCGATGCGTCGCGCGAACCGAACCATTATTTTCGTAATAAATTTGCACGATTTGCAAACGTTGTTCAGGTGTAAGTCTATTCATTATGAAATGGCAAACCAAACTGAGCATAAATCAAGTGACAGCTGTCAAAAAGACCATCTACGAAAAAAGTAGTTCGAACTTGAAAACCTAACCTCTAAAAAAAAACACCCTTTACCACTGGAAAACACCTGCACGCGATATAGCAGAGTCCCCATAGGTTGTCTGCAACATTTTTAAGGCGTCTGAAGACAAAATTTTGTTGGAATAACAAAATTTCAAACAAATTCTTTGTTCAACTTGAATTTCTATCGTTAACTTCGAAAAACACACTCGAGCTTGACTTGTTTACAGTAGCACAGAAAACAAACTATGTGACATATCACGCTGAAATTTGCCATGTAAGCTTATAACAGTCCTACCAAAAAAAATATATATATTTTTGCCATATGTCATCCGCGGACCGTTTTATTGATACCGTCTCGTTCATATTTGAGCAGAAGATACATATGGAAAACAAACTGCTTCGACACATTAGTAATTGTTTGTTTTGGTATCATATACTTTTGGTTTTGTGAAAATGTCTGATTTTTTGCCGAATAATCGTCATTTGCGGGAAGTGTTGATTTGCCTCTTTCATTCGAAAAAATGGCCGCTGAAACGCATCGAGAGCTACAAAAAGTTTATGGGGATGCTGCTTTAAGTGAGATTGATTTCGTCGCTTCAAAGACGGTAATTTTGGACGCTTTGCTCAATGAGGATCCGTATCAAACGCAAGAAGAGCTTGCTACAGTATTAGGAGTTACCCGCCAATCCATTTCCAAGCGATTGCATGCTTTGGGAATGATTCAGAAACAGGGGACTTGGGTTCCTTACGAGTTAAAACCATTGGATGCTGAACGTCGTTTTTTCGCCTGTGAACAACTGCTCCAGCGGCAAAAAAGGAAGGGTGTTCTTCATCGCATCGTGACGGGTAATGAAAAATGGATTCATATCAGCAATCCAAAGAAAAGAAAATCAGGAAGGCTGCCCGGTCTTGTTTCTACGCCGTCGCCTCGGCCGAAATTTCACGCTGCGAAGGTTATGCTATGTATTTGGTGGTTTGGTGGTGGTGGTTGGACCAAGTTCGTGTTATTTATTACGAACTGTTAACACCTAACGAAATCATCACTGGGGATCGGCATCGACTTCAAATCCGTTAAAACCTACCGGGAAACATTGAAATCAGAAATTCTACCGCCCTATTCTCCAGAAATTGCGCCGTCCGATTATCTCCTGTTCCGATCGATGGCACATGGTCTAGCTGACCAACAGTTCCATTCATATAAAGACATCAAAAAATGGCTTGATCCGTGGATAGCCGCAAAGGATGAACAGTTTTATCGCGACGGTATACGAGATCTACCAGAAAGATGGGAATAGTTTTAATGATGGACAATACTTTTAATGATTCACTTGAAACCATTTTTTTAGAATAAATTTGTATTTTGATCAAAAAACAGCGATAACTTAGTTGCGCACCTAACACCTAGGTACCTCACCTGGTCAGAAAGCATCAGAGGAGCGCTCCCTAGTGAGGGAAGTTAAGCTCTGGGTATTTTATATTTACTCGTAGATAGGGCGAGCTCCGTCTTAGGAGGATTCACCGACAGACCGCAATCTGTTGCCCATCTAACAACTACGTTCAGATATCCATGCATCAAGTTGCACAGAGTATCCACAAATTTACCTCTAACAATTTGTGCCACGTCATCCACGTAGGCAATTACCCTGCAGCTCCTCCAGCAAGTCATTTACAACAACAACTCAGAGAAATGGTGAGAGAACACCACTTTGCGGAGTGCCCCTCCTCACCTGCCGGCGGTTGAAGATGCCACTCCACTCTACCGCGGCAGTTCTGCCGCTAAGCATTTTATAGATAAATCTTATAAGGTCGGTTTCGAGCCCCAGTTTACCTAAAGAGCTAGTAATTGCCTCCGGGGGGACGTTGTTAGGTTAGGTTAGGTTATGGTGGTAGTCGACCATAAAAAGCTGTTCCTTGGACCTTACTCATGATTTTAGCGTAAATCGCCTTTTGAGCAGATGGTCACCATACAAGTATTCCATACAATAAGATTGGCCTAACTACAGAATTATAGCGCCAGTGCGTAACACGAGGTGTTAGTCCCCATTTGATACCGACCGCTTTTTTGCAAGTATATAATGCAACGTTGGCCTTCTTTACTCTTTCCTCAATATTAGATTTCCACGTGAGTTTCCTGTCTAATATGAGTCTTAGTTACTTGACATTCTCTTTCAAAGGAATCTCCACACCCTTAGAAATTAGAGGGGTAATTATCGGGAGCCTATGTTTCTTTGTGAAGAGAATTATTTCAGTTTTTGAGGGGGTTTATATCGAGTCCCTTGCTCTCAGTCCAGCTTCTAAGTGTGGCCATGTTAGAGCACATAATATCTATAAGGGTGTTAGGATATTTGCCTTTAACAGCAATTGCTAAGTCATCTGCGTAAACAGTGATGTGGCAACCCGATCTTTCCAGGGTCAGCAATAGGGAGGTTACTACCAAAATCCAAAGAAGTGGGGAGAAGACTCCGCCTTGCGGTGTGCCTCTGCAGACCTGTCTGCTTAGAGTAGTGCTGCCTATTTTAGCCGTTACCTTTCTTTTAACGAGTATATCTTCTATCAGGGTTACGAAGTGTGGTTCAACTCCAAAATATTTTAATGAATCAACTATACCTGTGGCTAAGCCAGGGCCCGGCTCTCACTCCGTCCCTTCAGGGACTGCCTCCATGGCAGCGCGGCCTATTACTGGTAACCACCCCAACCCGGTCTCAAGACAAATAGGTGACGACATTCCTTCAACGTCTGGTGCCAAAAGTAGACCGGCTTCCAATCACTAACATTCCATGTCTACAGACAGGATGGAGCTAGTAAAGGAAGCTCCGCAGAAAACATAACGTCATCTGCGGAGGAGCCGTGAGACGTGGTATCCAATTTATACTGGGCGCAGATGCTAATGCTCATCCTCATGTCTGGGGTAGTACAGACACCAACGAACGCGGTGAGTAATATAGGCGACACCCCTACCCTTGTAACAGCTACTAGGAGGGAAGTTCTGGACATTGCATGTGTCAATGAACGGGGGGCACAATTTTTAAAAGCCTGGAGAGTGTCTAAAAACAACTCCTTCTCAGACCACAGGTACTTAACGTACAACATTGTATTACCAACTAAACTGTGCAATCCGGTCGTAAACCGCAGACGCACAAACTGGGGAATGTTCGAAAACATAGTAGCCAGTAACCTCCCTAACTTGACATACCAAATTAACTCCGAGTTACAACTCGACTCTACTGTTGATGAACTGACTTCAGCATTTCAACGTGCTGCGAAAACAGCATGTCCTACGAGGACGAAAAGAGGAAAACCGAAATCTCCTTGGTGGTCAAATAACATAGCAGACCTAAAAAGGAAATGCAGAACGAAGTATAAGGAAGCGAGAAGAACCAACTCGCGGGTCGGATACAAGGACTGCCAACGCAGATTTAAGTACGTAGATTTTAAGACCAGCAGACTCAGGAAAGTCGTATCAATGAGCCACAACAACCTAAGTTACCACATGAAAGAGGACGGCAGTTGGACAAGTAATAGTGAAGAAACACTAGAATTATTACTGCAGGCACACTTTCCAGGCTGTCTATACAATGAAGACGACAGAACTCATCTTATGGTTGACAATGAGGGTCCCCCACAGATTGAATAACGGAGGACAATGTAAAATTTGCAATTGGCAGTTTCAAACCCTATAAATCACCCGGACAGGTAGAATCATCCATGCTGACCTGCAACACACAATTAGTATGATTGCACCTAGTTGTTGCTGTTCTTGTTGATGTGGTTGAACATTTTCACTGAAATACTCCTAATTAGTGACCAGCACCGTTTTACTACCACTATCTCGTGTGATGATGTATTTGTTTTTTTTTTGTTTTCAAGTCAGATCCATTTAGTGAGGGCCAAATATAACAGCAAATCCTTTATCTCGATGTCTGAGATCTCCTTAATTTGCTGTAGGAAAGGCTTACCGAAGAAGTGGAGTCGTGCCCTGGCTAGCCCCGGACATTCACACAAATAGTGGAAAAGACTTTCCTTCGCCCCTTCCGCTTCCCAGCTTCAGCAGATAGGATTGAAGGGTAGATTGAGTCTCATTGCCCCGTGTGTTCCTATGACCGGAAACCCATATTAGAGTAATTTCAAGCCAATGGCTGAGCAGTTCCAGCTCCTCTCTACACTGTAAGACCAGTTTGGATGAAATGTAGTTGGAGTTCAAGGCCTTTATAGCTGCTTGACTGTCTGAGAAGATAGCTACTCTTGCACCAACTTCCTTATAGAGCTCTAGCGATTTGCATGCTTCTATGATCGCCAAAAGTTCTGCCTGGAACATGGTGGCATAATCAGGAAGTCAAATTGACTGAGATAGGTTGAGTGGCTCCGAATGGAAGCCAGTTCCCACACCACAGTTCATCTTAGAACCATCGGTATAAATTTTGATATCGTGTCTTCCAATCATCTCTCCTTTGGTCCATTTGGCTCTCGGTGGAAAACGTACCGTAAAGCCTTTCTTGAAGTTAAGGTCGGGGACTGTGTAGTCTGATCCATTTTTGAGCAGCGAGGGTCCCTGTAGGAGGATCTTACTGTGACCGTACGACCTTGTTGCCCAGCTTCGTATGTCTCTGAGTCTCCCCGCGCTACAAGTAGCTATTGTTTTAATGTGTAAATCTAATGACAATAGATGTGTTAGTACATTGAGCGCTTCAGTAGGACTAGTACTAAGCGCTCCTGTAGTTAAGATACACGCTGTTCTTTGCATTTTGTTCAGCTTAGTTTTGTTGTATTTCCTTTCTGTTGCAGGCCACCAAACTAGTGCCGCATATGTTAGTATTGGCCTTACAATGGCTTTATAGGGCCAATTGGATAGTTTTGGTTGGAGACCCCATTATTTTCCCAACATTCTCTTACACGTGTAAAGTGCTATATTCGCTTTCTTAACCCACTACTCTACGTTGGACTTCCAGCTGACTTTGGGGTCCAGGATAACACCTAGGTATTTTGCCTGTTTGGTTAGCGTGAACCTGACGCCGTTTAGTTTTGGGAGATTAAAGTTTGGCACCTTGGTTTTCTTGGTGAATAGCATCAGTTCAGTTTTTCTCGGGTTTACACTTAGACCACAGTCCGTGGTCCAATTGCTGAGTAATATCAGAGTTCCTCCCATAATCTCACTGATTGTGGTTGGAAACATTCCTGAACCCATAAGCACTATGTCGTCCGCATACGCCACTACTTTAATTTCCTTTCGGTTGAATTTGGTAAGGGTGTTGTTGGCGACTAGTAACCACAGCAAAGGGGATAAGACTCCTCCCTGAGGGGTTCCCCTGCTGACAGAACGTTTTATCGTGCTGCTGCCTACCTCATCGATGATTATTCTAGTTTTAAACATGTTCTCTATCCATTCGTTGAGACCTATGTCTATGCCTAACATATTAAGAGCCTCAATTATGGATCTTGTGGCAACTTTGTTGAACGCCTCCTCTATGTCGAGAAAAGCGACTGGTGAGTATTGCTTGTATTCTATGCTCCTCTCAATCGCACTTACAACCTCATGAAGAGCGGTCTCTGTGAATTTTCCTTTGAGGTAGGCATGTCGAGATGGTAAAATCTTGGTCTGAAATCTTTCTCTGTATCATGACCGCGTCTACCAGCTTTGGGGATAAAGATCACCTTAATCCTCCTCCAGCTTTTGGTATATGCCTATGCTAGGGCTTTTTCTGAAAAATACCTCCAGCCAAGAAATCGTCGATTTTCGAGTGTTCCACAGCATGGCTGGGAATATCCCATCTGGACTGGCTGCTTTATATGGTTATGTCTTGGGATACGATGTGGCTGATTATAATGGGTGATAGTTTGGATGTTTGAACACTGTCGCTATTGTTCTCAATATATTTTGTGTTGCCAGGGAAATGTGTATTTATAAGATGTTCTAGTGTGTCGGCCGAGGATTTTGCCCATTCTCCGTTATCTTTCTTCAAGAAGGAAGGGCAGGAGTGTTCTTTGGATAAAAACTTGCCTAGTCTGGCCGTATCTTTGGTCGATTCGGTGGAACTACAAAAATCTCTCCAAGCCTCTGGCCGAGCCTATTTGATTGCTTTCTTGTATTCCCTAAGGCAGTCTTTGTAAGGTTTGAAGTACTTGTGTTTATAGCAGATATTGAAGATTTCTCTTGTCGTTTTCCTGAGTTGACTTAAATCTTCATTCCACCAGGTAGGACAGGTTGTTTTGCCATATGTGGCAAGCCCTTTCGTCAACAAAGCTTCGAAGCTCTTACTTTCTCACCTAAGTCTTCACTTGACGTTATGGTTTCATTTATGTGTTGAAGTTTAGACTGGGTCACTCTACGGAATGTGTGCCAGATTGTCCTTCTTGGATTTATATATGGGGCCGGTTCCTCAAGCTTAAGATTGATATCGAAGAGGATCCAGCTATGGTCCGAAAAGGATTTCTTGCCGTATACTCTCCAATTTGTGACTATTTGGGAATTATTGTTTGTGCATAGGGAAAGTTTGCCGGGCTCGGAAAAGTGAAGGTTGGGGTGGTCCCTACATTACATATGTCTAGGTTGGTGTTTAATAGGAGTTCAAAAAGTGACTCACCTCTTTCATTCGTCTCTGAACTGCCCCAGAGCTCGTTTCTGGCGCTTGCGTCGCAGCCTATCAATAGTTTATCTGTGTTGTTTAATTTTGACAGGAATCGAGCCACTTCGTCTGGCGGAGCCGGTTTCTCATGTAGGTACACCGATGCCAGGTATATTGCTGATTTCTGCAGCTCCACTTTCACCACAGTGACGTCGGGAGTACTAAAATTAGAGCACAGAAAAGCTTTTAAGTGTTTTTTGGTGATTATGCACGACCGGGGCTTAGCGTATGCTTTATTGTAGAATATGTTAATGTTATTGTTGTCTTGAAACCCTTTAACCTCATTGTCTTTGACCTAGGGTTCCTGTATGAATCCGATGTCGATATCCCCTCACCTGAGGAAGACATCCAAGTTCTCTGTGGCACATTTCGAGTGCTGCAGATTCACCTGTATGGCTCTAGGCATCGGGGTTGTTGTCGTCTTCAGCTATGTAGAGCTTTTCTAGCTGTATATTTCTATCGACCTCATCTTAGTCATCCTCATTTTCATTGCTGCCTGCTTTCAAAATTTTCAGTTTGGCCTTTCTTAGACCGAACCGCATTTTGTTGTCATGTTGTTTCAGTATTGGCAGGCACTCATCGTTAATCTGAAGAACGAATGACATGCTGCTCTTTAGTGGTTTTTCTGCCTTCACGATTGCCCAGTCGTCCATCGGCACCACAGGGTTGTGTGACTTCAAGTATTTCAGCACATATGCACCGCTCAAGTCCATCACAGGTAGCCAAATGCGAGCGCAAGGAGGGCAAGGTATCTCCTTGGCCGCAATGAGCTTAAGCTTTAAGCCTTCCAGTGAGCTGCTGATCTCAGCAACACACTTTTCTAGGACAACCCTTGACCAGTCGTCGTCGCACTTGATTACGCAAACAGCCTCGAAGTACTCCTGCAGAATCGAAGGAAGGGAGAGTTCCGCCCTGTGCTCCAACCACATGCTTGTCTAGCACTTGGCCTCCACTTGCCCCCACTTATGCAGTAACATTTTGCCGCTATTTGTAATCTCGTCGATTAGTGCGTAGAGGAGGTTATCCTTAACCACCTCACTGAACGGTCATTGTTTTGTTTCTTTGATGCTGCTGTACACCTTAGGTCTCTTCTCTCTTGACTGTGTCAAGCTCCACAACGAGTATTAAGGGGAAGTAATAGGGTCCCCCGCGGCAGCGCCCCTTACCGCGGTAAGGCCTCAGTTACTCTCGAAGGCGGCTAGGTATTCGAGAGGGAAACTCCGTTCGCGATGCACATGTTTTAATTCCCTGCGCCATTCAGTCCTCGGCACGATTGCAAGCACACCTTGACTAGGGAATGTGTTGGTACGGTACTCTCCGTATGGGTGATTGGACGAGCATCACACACGGCGTTTCGCGTATGGGTGTTCAACCAATCCCCATACCGAGCTTCCCTCTTAGTTCATGGCAGGTAAAATTTTTAAATGAATTTAGCTGTCATTTAAGCCCCATCCCCGCGGCAAGGAGACCAACATGAGAAGGCACCTAGACTCGCCTCTAGTAAAAGTGGTCTTCATTCCCAAATCAGGAAAAACCCCACATACGAAACCGAAGGACTACAGGCCGATTAGCCTATCATCCTTCCTGTTAAAAACGTTAGAGCGATTGCTAGATGGGCACATTAAAGGAAAGATTAGCAACAAGCTATCACCCTCTCAACATGCATACAGCAAAGGGATATCAGTAGAGACAGCACTCTACTCACTAGTCAACACGATTGAGAAATCACTTCACTATAAGGAATACACTCTTGCTGTCTTTCTGGACATCGAATGTGCTTTCAATAACATACACCTGGAAGCAATTACCAAATCGCTAACGTAAATGACAGTAAACAGAGCGCTCATCTCGCTGATATAACGAATGCTAGTCGGGCGGACGATACGCGCAGATTTGGGTGAAACATCCATTCAGAAATTTCCGATCAGGGCTACACCTCAGGGTGGGCTGATTTCCCCACTTCTGTGGAACCTGACCGTCAATAATCTTCTTCAGGAACTGGAAAAAATGGAAGGTAAAATAATCTCATATGCCGATGATATTGTAACAGCAATCTCTGGCAAACACCTTCCAACTATGTGTGATCTTCAACAAAGAGCTCTCAACAGACTATCACTATGGTGCAAGAGTCGAGGACTAGAAGTAAATCCGGGAAAAACGGAACTGATACTGTTTAGCAGGAAACACAAAACACCTGCTCTTCAACAAATTCTTTTGGGGGGAAAACCCCTTAAAGTAACAGAAAACGCTAAATACCTAGGACTTGTACTAGATAGGAAGCTAAATTGGGGACTCACAGTCGCAGACAGAGTACGCAAAGCTACGACGGCGCTATACTCCTGTGGAAGGCTCGTTGGGAAAAAATGGGGTTTGAAGCCCAGTATGATACACTGGCTGTACACAGCAGTAATTAGGCCAATTCTCTACTACGGTATTGCAATATGGTGGAATGCCTTGGAAAAGGGCGTGAACTTTAAAAAAGTTGACAGGGTCCAAAGACTTGCATCTGCTCTTATAACCGGTGCAATGTCAACCACACCATCCTTCCGGTAGACGTGCAGGCAAAGTACATTGCGCGCAGTGCAGCAATAAGGCTGAGCACTTTAAGTAAGTAGTCAAACACAGACTATGGCCACGGCAAAATCCTGGATGGCAAGTTGGGGCTTCCCATACAGGTGGACTATTAAGTTCCGTCTATACTTGCCACAACGTTCGTGACCCTCCTACCCTCGAGGGAAGAGTGGGAACGGGACGTGGTAAGACAGAGCGAGTCCATCCATGTATACACAGATGGTTCAAAGCTCGATGGCAGGGTAGGCAGAGGTGTATATTCAGAACATCTGGGGATCTTCGTCAGTTTTCGGCTCTCCGACAACTGTAGTGTCTTTCAGGCTGAACTGATATCTACATTTTCACTGATAGCCAGGCGGCGAAAAAATCTCTCACAAAACAGTCGACAACCTTCAAGGTAGCCATGAAATGCCGCGCATCTCTAAACGAGATTACTGAGTCATTACACCTAATGATAGCATGGGCTCCTGGCCATTGCGACATTGTGGGGAACTGTAGAGCCGATGAACTGGCGAAAATCGGTACCAAATTGACTGATGAGTACATAGACAACGATAAGTATACCCTTGCAATCATGTAGACTACGTATCCGCGAGGAAATTGTTAGAGTAGCGAACGAAAGATGGCGTAACGAAGCCACTTGCAAAATAGCCCGACAGATGTGACCGACTCTCAATGCTAAACGCACAGATCTTCTACTTAGAAGGGATAAGCATAGTCTTAACACACTGATTTCAGTTATAACGGGGCACTGCCTAATCGGTAAGTACGCCCCGAGAATGGGTGTGCAAGCACATGACGTCTCCATTATTCTCTCCAGGATCTTGAGCAGAAAAGACGTTAGACTAATGTGTCTGAAGTCTTTGGGGCTAGTGTATGAGGACCTACCTGCCTTGCGTATGAAGGAGACTTTTGCCTCACTCCAGCGGAATGTGGCCATGTTAAGACCACTTCTAGTGGCAATTTTGATAAACGGTACTACAATGTTCCGTGATTGCTGCAATTCAGCAGGGTATATACCGTCTATTCCTGGCGATTTAAAGTGTTAATAGCCCAATCGATATTCGCGTTTGTAACTAAAAGACTTCCTAGGTCGGACTGCTTTTCATTATTGGCGGAACCGTTTTGTTCCACCGGCTTGTTTCCTTGGAAGTGTGTGTCTAGGAGAAGACCTAATGATTCCTCACTTGACGTAGCCCATGTATTCCCTTGACCTTGTAGGTACCCTAGGTTGCATGGCGTCTTTGAGAGAATTTTTCTTAATCTGGCCGCTTCTGAAGTTGCTTCAATTTCTTTGCAATAATTTGGCAAGATTCACGCTGCGCAGTTCGAGCTGCTTTTTTGTAGTTTTTCAATTCAACCTTATAGGCTTGCCAGTCCTGTGACCTTCTCGTGGTCTTGGCCAGATTGAATTGGGGAGACCTAGTGTCGATATCGAATTCGATATACCGATGGTCTCAGAACGAATTTTCGTTTGAAGCTCGCCATCTTTTAATGTGATTAGAAAACATGTCGGAAGCCAGGGTGATGTCCTCCCAGGGGAATTCCTCTGTGTTTATATTAACAAAAGTCGGCTCTGAGCCTAAATTCAAAACACTCATTTTATTTTCTTGAACAAAGTCAAGTAGTGACTCACCTCTAGCGTTAGTGTCGCTGCTCCCCCACAGGATGTTGTGAGCATTTGCGTCGCAGGAGACAACCAAATCTTTGTTTTTCCTGGCTTACTCTTGCACCATAGTACGGAATTCGTCCGGCGGGGCATCTCTGTCATAGGCCATATAGGCGGAGGCTAGCCAAAACCCGGTTTTTCCGAGCTCGATGCTTGCCGCCACCATGTCGTCGCTACTAAGCTGTGGGACCAACAAGATATTTATATTATTTTTTGCGAGGATACAGATACGAATCTTACCTCTGTGTTGTACGGCAATAAGTTTAAAGGCCTTCACTCCAAGGCAGCAGATTTTGTTCCCGTATATCTACGGCTCTTGGATGAGGGCTATGAAGTCCACCGGCAGCTAAAAGGACGGAAAGATGCGCGGACGCAAGTTTGGAGTGGTGGAGATTAATTTGGATCAGCTTCATGAGAATCTCTCCGTTTCATCTCCAGCATCGTGACCTCGACCTCCTTCTCCGAGATCGCCCCACCCTCGATGTCAGCGACGAGATCCTCTTCGCTAGAAAGCGGCCCCAAACCGGTCAGCCTCTCCGAGTCGGTTGAGCATTGGCTGCTGGCCAACCCTTCTGCAGGATCGCTCCGCAAGCTGGTCTTGTCACTCTCCTCATCTGAGTCCAAGCCTGGCTCATCGCTGCGATAGATTCGAATGGTTGCGTCAACGAACCCCAACCTCACGACATTGTTTTACCGCACCAGTGGGGTGAGCGGTTCTCCATTGAGGATGAGCATCACCTGTTGCCTACCTTCTACTGACTCATCTATTCTTCCTACCTTCCAATTATGTGTTGGCAGGTCTCTATTGCAGGATTTGAAAATTTCCTCAATTTCATTTGGCTCTGCCGGCTTGGCCGGAATCCAAACTCGAGCTCGAGGCCTGTTTGGAATTTGATCCTTACTGACCGCTTCGAGTTTGGCTCCCGCCCAAACCTCTCCTACCTTACTCAGGTCCAACCTGCAGCCTAAAATTAAATTAAAAAAAAAATAAAGTTTTATATTTTTCCAAAATCAAACAAGTACTTAACTATCTTCCAAGTCTTTAACTGGCGATCCTGCCAGGAGTATCATATGCATTGAGCAGGCCAACCCCATCCTTGTCGCAGCAAGGACATACAGGGTTTGGAGCGTCTGCTAAGCGATCAACCGACTGGTGGGGGCAAATAATCGTGGGGCCTTCCCCTTCCACTAGAAACCATTCCCAGTTGGCTGGCAACAGTGGTGCAGTCAACATCACTCCGCGCGTGAAAGTTGTTTTAAAAGTGTGTTAGGATTTTGCAGTGGCGAAAATGCAGCTGATCATCTTTTTCGACTCTCGAGGCATCGTCCACAAGGAGTTTGTACCTCCAGGAAGCATTGTAAACGCGGCATATTACAAAGAAGTGCTCCTTCGGCTGAAAAACCGCGTCGCCCGGGATCGGCCCGACCTCGTCAACAATTGGACCCTTCATCACGACAATGCGCCGGCGCACACCGCCTTCCTCTGCATTGACCAAGATGGGCGTGCCGGTGCTTCCCCACCCTCCCTACAGCCCTGACCTGTCCCCTCCGGCCTTCTTCTTGTTCCCGCACCTGAAAAGAAAGCTCAAGGGGAGGCGTTTTGACTCCATCGAGGCGATCCAAAAAACTGTGACAGCCGAATTGAACGCAATTCCAGCGGATGAGTTTAAAAAATGTTTCCTGCAGTGGATGGACCGCTACCAGCGGTGTATTGACGCTCAAGGGTCTATTTTGAAGAATATTAGTTGTATAAGCCAAAAGGTTTAATAAAACTGCTTAAAAAAATAAGGCTCATTACTTTTCAATCAAACCCTGTACACAAATAATCCTTCATAATAAAGGGCAAAATCTTAATATATGTAACAAAACATAGGCTTGATCTAATTCTCATAGAAAGGAGCATATGAGAAAATATTTGGAGAAACGTAATAAACTTATTGAACGAAGAAATTTGGACACCATTGACGTTATGGAACAAATCGACGAGAACACCATGATTCAGCAGATGGGAAATTTGCAAGTAATGCTTCAGAGTATCCACGCAGAAAATACTACATTAAGAGCCCGGATAGATCAGACCCAAGTTAACCCAGCAATGATTCGACAAGCAGCAGAACGATTGGAACCAGTCATCGTAAATTATACGAGTACCAATCCAACTGACGTTGTTAAAGCACTAGCGGTATATGACGGCAACATTTCCAAATACCGCGTATGGAGGGAAGACGTCTCTAGACTTATGGATGGAATTAGCAATCATCGGAATTCCAACAGATACGTAGAAGCTCTATCAATTATAAAAACCAAAATACAAGGTGCCAAAACTGACGTGTTGACCGACCATAATACAGTATTTAATTTTGATGCAATCAGGAATAGATTGGACTATACCTATACTGATCAACAACCTGTATAGGTATGTGTTGCAGCACGAGATGAAGAGACTCACACAAACAAAACACAATTTAAGTGAATTCCATGACAACGTGAATAGAGCCCTGACGCTAATCACGTCAAAAATATCTATGTCTGGTCATAGCCAAAAAGCGATTAAAGTAATGACTGATGAGGCAACACAAGAAGCGGTAAGAGTGTTTAAGGATGGAATAAATAACTCATACCTATATTCGTTCCACACTATACAAAAATCATATAAGGGATTTAGAGCATGCATTTGCAGTAGCCCGTACCATAGAGCACGATGACGAACATCGAAAGTTACGTCTAGGCAGTGCACAACAGGACATTCATCAAACCAACGATAAACACTACTATGAGAAACAACATCACCAGAGACGTCCCACGTATCAACAGAAATACACCTATAAACAGCCGACATCACAATTACCAAAACCAGAATCCATGGACACAACGTCTGGAAACTCAACATTCTGGCAACCAACTCAGCATCAAAACCACTACTATGACGTGAATAGAAACAATAAAAATTGGAAAAGTTCACGAGGTAACAGTGGCCAATTCACCAATCAATTCGGAACAACAACTTAACATCGAAAGAAAACCACTCTGGCACAATTGTAGACAAAATCACTTAGTAATTAAGTATTTAAACTAATAAACGGATTGCCCAATATAGTAATATATTATATGATGGGAAAGTAAATTATAATGTCTAAGTAGGTACAGGTGCAACGCATAACTATGTTAAGAAAACTTGAAAATTTAATATAACCAAAAAAGTAAAACCATTACAAGAGACATGAATGCATGGTAATTCTATAATTAATACGAAACAAACTATTAATTTTATGAATGAAGATTACAATTTTTTAAGGTAGATGAGATAAATGGATTTGATTTGATACTAGGATGGAACGGAATAAAGAAATTGAACGCGGTTATAAATTTGAACAAGATGACATTGGAGGTGTTAAGAATGTAGGAAATTAGTGAAAAAAAGTATGCAAATAGGGATAGACACGTATAGAACAGAAATCGATAGGTTAATGAAGGATAATAATGGCATAGGACCGTTACCCTTCACTACAAGGATTGAAGCTAGCATACGGACAGATACAAAGGATCCTATATGGACCAAACAATTGTAAAACGCCAAAACACTAAGTGGTTACATTTAAAATAAAAAGGTATTGAATGAACATGAATCTGAATAGGAATATGAATGTTGCTATGCGGCTCCCGAATACCTTCCGTACACGTCCGTACGCTTTCGCGGTCTCTTTCAACTAACTTTTCTGTGTCGTTGACACAATATATAAGTAATATAAATGACGTAGAATTCGTAAATAAGGAAATTGACTAATTATTGAAAGACGTATGGCTATAGATTTTAGGAATTTAAACGAACACACGATCAGAGACAGATACGTAATACCAGACATAAATACATATTACGCTGCAAAACTTAGGGGAAGCCAAATTTTGATTTGGAGTCCGGCTTTCATCAAATTAAAATAAAAGAAAGTGCCAGAGAGCAAACAGCGTTTTGTGTGAATGGAGGTAAATATGAGTTCATTCGAATGCCTTTCGGATTAAAGATCTATCTATTCTATTCATCTATCCATCTATTTACCAAAGATACATCCTGTAGATGACATCCTGCGCGGCTTCATAGGTATGTTGACATTGACGATGTAATCATTTATTCCTCATCCTAACAAGAGGATATGGAACACATCCGAACTATTTTAACGCATTAGCAATGTCTCTTTAAAAGTGTCTAATGAAAAGTCAAAATTTTTCATGGAAGAGGTAGAATACTTATTGTAAAGCACAATAGAATTTCAGCTGATCCGAATAAAATAAAAACGATAGAATACCCAATACCAGAAACCCTCAAAGACCTTAGAGGATTCTTAGAACTTACTGGATACTATACAAAATTCGTAAAAAACTATGCAGCTCTAGCTAAACCCTTTACTTTACATCTTAAAGGATATAATTCTCATATCGGAAAAAATTAAAATAAGAACAAAAAAATTAGCTTAGGCCAAACGGCCATAGAAGTCACAAATAAACTGAAAAACTGCATTATACCAGCAAGCATTGGAACTTACTACAGACACTTCCAATATATGGTAGCTATTGGAGCTGTATTGAGTCAAAATAAGAATACAGTTTATTTTTTATCACGCACACTCAGTACCACAGCAAAAGTCGTGTATAAACCAGGCGCACAGAATGTTGTAGCGGACACCTCGTCACGACAAATAATTAACACATCTTTTATAGGTACTGTAGGCTCATCTGATAGTTCATACAACGACATAATCAAGGCGATACGCCAACAGCTATGTAAATGCCTACGGTATCCAAATAAAATTGATACCAAACACACAAAAGAATAAGACTAGTTCGCGTATTATATTTCAAAGTAAAATGCGTCACACAATTAGCTTTACTGACGAAAATTATCTGATATCCGAATTAAAAAGGTTTTTGCAGCCGAAAAAAGTCGCAGCGATACATACAACAGCTGAGGATTTATTTAGATACGGACAAATTATAAAAAACACGTTCTCAGATATAAAATTCATATATACACCAAATAAACTCGAAGACATAACACAACCAGATAGACAGTTGGAATTAGTTAAACAAACACACGAGCGAGCACACAGGGGAAACACAAATAATGTAAAATAACTATTAGAACAATACCACAGCTTGTCTTTGTTCATTGTTTTTTCTAGAAGAAATTCTTATCAACAATTTCCCGAACTGTAAACGACTCATCACAGATAACGAAAGTTGTCTAAATACACCAATAGTTAAGTAAATTCTAAGTATAATCATGCAGGGCTGAACAAATCCAAACATACTATATGTGTTTTAAGAACACCAAAAAATAACATAAGTATTTTAAAAATAACAAAAGATAAACACATGTATTTTAAGAATAACAAAAGAAAAACATATGTTAAGAATAACAAGAGATAAACATGGTTTTCCTAAACTGCAAACAAAGAAATTAATATTCAAGTGTACCTAAAACTGTAAGATGAAGTATAAGTAAAAATACGACTGTCAAATATGATGGCAGTCAGTCCAGTGTTAAGAACTAACCTAAAATTAAATTCATGAGAATAAATGTTTATACCTATTTTTCCAAAGACAAGCAAGTCTTTAACTATCTTCCAAGTCTTTAACTGGCTCCGTACTTATTTATGCATTAATACATGTATGTAAATATGTCTTCAAATTCATTGATAAACTCGAGCTCATATTTCTACAAGCGAAGTACTTCCATCCATAGAACGAGCCGGCCATATGCCAATTTTCTCGACCATTCGAAAATAGTCAATATTGGAATATTTCACGTTGAATTATTTGCCAATATTTGGTAAATCTTGAATTTTTGTCAAGTCAAGTGGTCGCGGCTCCATACATACATATGTATGTATGTATTAATATATGTATGTAAACATTTCTTTCGAAATGCTCGACAGCCGCAGGTGCTGTGCGTCAAGTGCGCGCATGAGGATACAGTAAGATACAGAAAACATCAACTAGTTCTGTCTCGGACATTTCAATACAAGAGAAAATCTCAAAGCAATTATTTTATGTTCTCTGATAGTAGGTTAATAGTTAAATAGTATATTACTTTACCTAAGTAGTTGATAAAAAGTGCACAAAACATATGTATAAAGCCGGAAAGTTAGAAACTTACACTGAAAGAGTAGTGCGACTTATTGATGATGACAGTTCTGCGCTGTTCATAACGACATGGACGAAAGCCGCAAATCGTTAAACTAAAATTTTTAGTCAATGTGCACTTTTTATTTGTAAAATTTAATACATTCTTGTCCTCTTAAATATAAAAATTTGTATATGAAATAATTACGAACTTCTTCAAAGTAAGGATCTAATTTAACTCTGGAAGAGTTTGAGAGATATTCGATATTAGAGGATAACAGGCAGGCTAGTTATTGGAATCAGATCTGCCAGGACTTAGAAACCACAACCACTGGCGAACGGTTTGTTCAGTCTGATCGCTATTATCAGAGCAACGCGGTCAAATTAAATAAACGTATTTAGGAGCTTTAAAAAGAAAATAATGACCTAAAAAATAAATATTCTGAGTTGTTGAAACGTGCAATAATTGCGGAAGAAAGTTGGAGCAGCGATGCTTTAACTTTTACAAAAATGATCGTCAGTACCAAAAAAGGTTGGTACAATATGTCCACAAAAGCATATTCTTTTATGCGTGACGATCTAGATTTTTGTTTACCACACAAATCATATATTTTGCGTTGGTTCCGATGCCAATGTCGTTAGGTTAGGTTAGGCTAGGTTAGCCTGGTTGGCAATAAGCCACGCATAGACCTTTTGGTCCCTAGCGATACCAGATGGAGACCGACCTCTATGAATCCCTAAAGTAGACATCATGTAGGATGTCAGCGCTTTTGGCGAATCTAAGTAGGTCTGGGAGATCCGCTTTTGAGGCGTCTTCCAGACCCACAAACAGTGGGGCTCCCAGGCATCTTAGTCGCGTTTTTGATAATGCCGGACAAACGCACAGAAGGTGTTCTAAAGTCTCTTCAACATCCTCTCTGCATTTTCTGCATATGTCCGTGTTAGCAATCCCTATCTTGTACGCATGTGCAGCCAATAGATTGTGACCTGTTAGCATACCTATGATAGTTCTGCATTCCTTTCGCGAGAGCGTAAGTACGAATTGAGTGAGTTTTTTGTCGTTAGTTCTACACATAACTTTTGCTGTTTTGCATGTGGTGAGGTTAGTCCACCTAGCTTTCACTTGCCTTTTCATGTGGTCGTCCATTTCATTGTATATTGTGTTTAGCGGTCTCGGTATGTCGTTCTCTTGTTCAAATGGTAGTCTCACAGCACTTTTTGCTATCTCATCTACTATTTCGTTCCCTATAATGCCTTTGTGACCAGGTACCCAGTAGATATGCAGTATACTGTTTTCGGCTAGCCTTTCTATGGCCTCCCTGCTCTTTCGAACATTTTTGGACTTAATACAATATGAGCTTATTGCTCTTATTGCTGCTTGACTATCCACGTATATATTAATTGTTGAGTTCTTTCTTATTCTAGTGTAGGCTAGCTCCGCGGCCTTCCCCACAGCAAAAACTTCCGCTTGGAAAATACTGCTGTGGTCTGGCAGCTTGATAGACTGCCTTATTCCTAGTTTAGAGCAGTAGATACCCGCTCCCACTCCGTCTGGAGTTTTCGAGCCGTCTGTATAGATGTGAAAGGTTCTATGGCCAGGCTTCATGCCTTTGTGCCATCCCTCCTCTTCAATTGTAGTGCGGAACCTTCTCTCCCAATTAAAGTACGGAGTCATGTAGTCTGTGCCACCTGAGCTCGTTAACAATTTAAACAAAATTGCTAGGAAAATGTCCAGCACAAAACGCATTTTATTTTTTTATGAAATTAACATCTAGCCGGATCTTACTTATAACAAAAGTAGGGATATAATTCATAAATTTGTGAACCATGGGGAAGGCCAACGCAAAAGTGCAATAGGGAACAAGCGTTGTTTTTTATGGTTAAGGGGCTGTGCTCTAAGTAGAAATATGTGTTTTACTATATTTCCAAAATGTTTAATGGTGCAGAGTTACATGAAGTTGTGATGAGTGACATTTCCGCAATTACGAAGATAAAAGTTATGATCTGCGATCAAGGACCCGCGAATATAACTTTATTTAATGAATTGAAGATATCTGAAATGAACACATTTTTCATGCACTAAAACAACAAAATTGAACATACTGTGTAAGCTAAAATTCGACAAATGCGCCCACATTATGAAAACACAAGGAGACTTAAAATTGCATATCAAAGCCCTGATAAGGTCTAAAAATTTCGCGGATGAAACCGATTTGAGACTGGTGAATCCTAAAGACAGGGTATTCGAAGTGTATTGCCTTCAGATGCTGTGGAACCGTCAGCTTATTTTTAAAAATGCAAAATAGCTTTTACGGCAAGAAAATAACCAAATTAGGTGTCAGAAGCGCAACGATAAACTAAAAAAGTTGTCGTACGTTGTAGGTCCGGGTCCAACAAGGTGAGATGCGCAAGTCTTTAGGGTAAGTAAAACCAGCGATTTTTTTATTGTTTATTATAATATGTATTTATTTATATTTATCTTTCCTATTTTCCAGATTTTTTTATTTTTCAGGCTTTTCTCTATCTTTCAGGTTTTCCTTTTATCTTCTTTTTCAGGTAGCACCTGAGTCGAGATTTTTAAACCACTACAATTTTAACTTAATCACGATGGATTAAAAGTAGTGTTTTAAAAATCAGGTAAATCCCATTGACTTAATCGATTCAATATAGAAGTCGTGTGAGAAATTGTCTTTAAATAAAGAGACATTTTCGCACATCAAGCTTAAACAAAAAAAATCATTATTATGCTGTATATACATACATATATTATTATGTATAAATTATTTTGATTGTCTCATAACATTAATAAAATAAAATAAAATAAAAAAGTATTACTATTGTAACGTTGTATTTCTTTTATTATTTAAAACTTATAACGTTGTGTTTCTTTTTCGTAAAATATATCTCTCGTATTTTTAATTGTAATAAAAAAACCGGAAAACTAATAGTGGAGTGCCCAGGGGTTTTGACCTCGGATCTCGTAGGGACTGAATGAATTGCCATGTAACCAACAGGATTTTCTTTTGTATGCTCTAAATTGTAACTTCTACCAATATTATATTGTGCAATTAATTTTTTCATTGTTTAAACAAAAAAATATGAAAAATTAATATATTGGAGCATAATATTGAGTTGGAAAATTTTTTTTTTTAGTTCTACGTTAAATTTCACTTAAATAGATAAAGACAAACATCTTCCCAACATTCCATTTTATTTGACGGGTCGAAGAGACCTTGAGCAGGTAGTCAAACTTGAAGAGGGGAACGGCAGCTGCGGCGTGAATGAATGAATTTGAAGAGGTCGAGCCAAGGAGCACCAGGAGATTTGGTGGCTCCTAAAACACTCAGGCTAAAAAGCCCATTGTATTTAAAGCTCTGGAAAGGGGGTAGATAGTCAAGGAGGGAGGGAGAAAAGTATCAGAGAAAAAGATAGGAAAGAATAGAGACAGAGATAGAGATAGTTAGTCCTGTGAGAATTTTCCAGATTCTTTGGCGAATCTGTAAATATCCTCCAGTTTTAGAGAACGAATATCACTCATTCCCATGACATCTGAACCCAATACCCGTAGTCGCGCTCTAGCAAAGGCAGGACACTCACAGAGAAAGTGCTCAGTGCTATCCGCCTCCTCCAAGCAGGACAGGCATACCGGGTCCTCGATGATTCCAATGGTGGTCATATGCTGACCCCATGGGTTGTGTCCCGTAATGATGCCGACCATCAACCGAATGTCTTTCCTTCTAAGTTTTAGTAGAAAGTTTGACAGTTTTCTGTTCGGACTTGTCACAAAACACTTTGCAGTTCTGCAGCGTTCTAGACCGGACCATCGCTCTTTATGTAGATTGCCTGCATAATCGTTGATCCAATTCTTGATTCCTGCGGGACTGATTCCGATTATTGGCTCGGGCCCCTGTGGGGGCACCGCTGATCCACGGTTGGCCAATTCGTCAGCAATTTCGTTTCCTTGAACACCGGAGTGTCCTGGAACCCATATAAGTACAAGCCTGTTTTGTCTTGCGACAGAATTAAGCTTCTTCTTACATTCTTGAACAATCTTTGAGGTTTGCTTCGCGTTCTCCAGGGCCTTCAATGCAGCCTGACTGTCACTGAAGACTCCAATCTGTTTCCCGCTCCATCTCCTCTCGATTATCCATTCGGCTACTTTTAGGATGGCAAAAACTTCTGTTTGAAAAACAGTTGCCATTCCCCCCATAGCATAGTGATACTTATAACTATCGTCTAAGTACCATCCGGCTCCAGACCCTATTTCAGTCTTGGACCCATCGGTAAAGATAATATCCGTCAAACCTCCCTGCATGCATTCTGGATTGCTCCATTGCTCACGCAATGGAAATCTGACATCAAATTTCCTTCCGAATGAAACTGTGGGTATCAGGTCATCTTTAGGTGCCAAAAACAGTGGATACTGCTCCGACAGCAACTTAAAGATTTCTCTGTGTCCCGTAGTTCCATCTTCGTGCCAGAAACCATATTTATGGAGTCTACACATTGCTTTTATTGCTTCCTGTTGTATCTTAAGATCCAGGGGGAGCAAATTAAGCATAGCATTTAGGGCATCACCAGAGGTTGTACTCATGGCACCCGTGATGCATAAACATACACTTCTTTGCAGCCTGTATAGTTCCCGGTTTGTGGACTTAACCATGCTCCGTCGCCACCAGACCACAGAAGCGTAAGTGATGATTGGTCTGATAAGTGCCGTGTATATCCATAGGACCACAGCAGGTTTCAGGCCCCAAGTTTTGCCAAAGGCTCTACGGCATTGCTGAAAAATCTTCAATGCACGATTCACCTTCAGTGAAACGTGTGTCTCCCAGGTCAGCTTCTTATCCAAGATTACTCCTAGATATTTAACTTCGTTGGAGAGACCAAGTGTCACACCTTTCAGTGTTGGAAGACTGAGTCCATCCAATTTCCGTTTTCTCGTAAACAAGACTATGGTTGTTTTGTTCGGATTAACGGAAAGACCTTGTCTCATGCACCAATCATCGATTTTGTCAAGGATCCTCTGCACTTTCGTGCAAAGCCTCCTTAAGGATTTATCCGATGTTAGCGCACAGACGTCGTCCGCATATGCTTGGACGTGAAATCCGAGTTCCTGCATCTCCGCTAATAGGGAGTCTACGACGAAGCACCACAGCAGCGGAGAAAGAACACCCCCTTGGGAACATCCTTGCTTGGCCCTGACTGTGATTTGCTCGTCGTCGCTCCTACCAGCGGTTAACAGCCTCTCAGAGAGCATGGAGTATATCCATTTTATAATGGCTTGATTAACTCCATGTCGTTCGGCAGAAGAACATATCGAGCCGAAAGTGGCATTATCAAAAGCCCCCTCAATGTCCACGAACACGCCCATTGTGTATTCGTCAGCTTCCAGCCCAGCTTCGATCTTGCTAACAAGATCGTGTAAGGCTGATTTACATGATTTTCCACTCTGGTAAGCGTGTTGGTTTCTACTAAGTGGACTTCTCGGCAATACCCCCACTCGAATATGTTTCTCCACCACTCGTTCCAGACTTTTCAACATGAACGATGTCAAACTGATTGGTCTGAAACTTTTTGCTAGGGAATAGTCATCTTTTCCTGGTTTTGGAATAAATACTACTCTTACGCGTCGCCATTGGGATGGTACATAACAAGACAGGCTGTGAAGATCCTTTTCAGGGCCTCAATCAGCCTATCTCCTCCTTTTTTAAGCATTACTGGATATATTCCGTCAGGTCCAGGGGACTTAAAGTTCTCAAAGGAAGATAAGGAAAACCTTATCGATTCCCTTGTCACTATCCGACTAGCAATATACCAGCTGTACCTAGAGGTTCCACCGTTGCCACCGTCATTGTTCATGCCACTCTCAGCTTCAGAGAGAGTTCTACTACCCGGAAAATGGGTTTCGAGTAGAGCATTAAACGTTTCCGATTTGGAAATGGTGTATGAACCATCAGGTTTTCGAATGGAATCCAGCCTTACTGAGCGGTCTAAATGAATGACCTTACAAAGTCTCGCTCTTTCCCTCATTTCTTCGACGTTACTGCAGAAATTTCTATAGGATTCAAGTTTGGCTTGCCGTACTTTTTTCTTATATTCTCTCTGTGTAAGTCGATGATTGGCCCAGTCCTCTTCTGTTTTGGTCTTCAAGGCCTTATTAAGAAGTTTCCTGGACCGTACACGAAGCTTCGACAGTTCAGGGTTCCACCAAGGAACCGCTTTCCCCTGTCTGCTTTGCCTGAGTGGACACAGTTCCTTAAAGCAATTGATTAAAGTACCTTCTAGTTTCTTAGTAGCATCTTCAATCATTTCTGCTGATTTGAGTTTTTTCAGGTTTGGTAACCGCTCTGTTACAAGCTCACCATACCTGTCCCAGTCCACATTTCGAGGATTCCTACCAGAAGGTATTGATATTGTGTCAATTCCCAGTCGGAATTCGATAAGACGATGATCAGAAAGAGAGTCCTCTTCCAAAACTCGCCATCGGTTGATTTGATTTCCAACTGACCTATTGGTAAGTGTTAAATCAATCACCTCTTGTCTCCTTCTGGTCACAAAAGTTGGTTTGTTACCAGTATTTGGGATGACCAAATCGGATGACAGGATAAAATCCAGTAACTTGAGACCTCTGGGGTTGCATTTGCTGCTTCCCCACACAATGTTCTGTGAATTTGCGTCACAGCCCACTATTAGCCCCAGATTATTGGATTCTGCGTACTTGACCACTTCTCTTAGCTCCCTCGAAGGAGGTGGCTGTAAAGAGTCGTAGGGTAGGTAGGCCGAAACTATGATAGCTTCGACACTGTTCCCACTTTTCAAGTACTTTATTTTTGCAGCAACGATATCTCCAGAGCATAGCTCTTTTAACATCGTGTGTTCGATCAACCTCGGCATGATAATGAATGCTCGCGGTCTCACATTCCCTTCACAATGAAGTATTTGTCCCCACGACATAGCACTTAGACCACAGATACGCTTGTGACATACCCATGGTTCTTGTATAAGTATTATGTGTGGGTTTGTTTGCAGTTTTGCATGCCTACGGCACAAGAGAGCCGTAGACGCTTTACTATGCTGCAGATTAATCTGTGTAAATATTACTTCAGTCATGAGACTGAGTATATTTACGCTTTGTCCTCCACCTTATCCTGGACGCGGAACTGGATCCGCCCCAGATGTAGGTGAGGACGGCACCCGTACTTCGACTTAAGCACCTTGAGGGACCCAAGATCGATACCCAGTACCAGGTGGGAACCCGCCTCCGAAGTGGTAGCGGATTTCTGCCTGGTGCACGAGTATACTCTCCAGAGAGTCGTGTCAAGATCCTTATTCTGAACACGGATGCGTTTGAGGAGTTCTGCTGAATTACAGGAAGGACCCGGAATCCAGAGACTCGCTCGTACCAGCCTTTCTTTGCTACTCTCAACAAGAATAAACTTGCTGTTTTCGCAGGCTGGAATCTTTGCTATAGCTTTTTCTAGCCATTCTCGGGAAAAAGCATTGGAACAGTGCACCTTTACGATGCCGTCCACCACGCTTTTCCCCTCGACCGTCGGCGCGTCTTTCGACTCACCGATAGCTTTCCAAAGATAGCTGTCAAGATAGTCTTGTTGCCCTTTGGACAGTAGACCATCTTGTTTGTCGGTGTGTATCTCCACCGTCATTGCCTTTGCTGCCATTCTCGCGAATGATTCGCCAGACGTTGACGGAAGAGTGTCATTCGACATTTGAGGTCCCTTAGCCTCTGCCTTGTCAGGCAAAGGTTTGTCTGCCTTGGATTGGGTCGAGGATGCAGGCATTTCCGAATTCCGTCTCTCAACTTTCCTCTTCTTTGCCTTTCTCCTCTTCCCGGTCGTTGGCACAGACCCCGTTTCGTTTCCGGAAGAGCGCAGCGCTACAGAGGAGTCCTCTGTTCTGCCACGCTTTCCCGTTTCCGTTACAGGTGTCGAAGTTGACGGAGCTTGAGTCCTTGCCTCAGCTAGTGCTTCGGCTTGCCTCGCCTTCTGTCTTCTTCGTTTGATCTGCCTTGCGGTTAGACCAACACCTGCGTTTGAATCTCCAATAACTTCGGTCTTTTTACCGGTACTTACCTGATTCGCACCAGGTTTAACCGTTGTCAATGACTTACTCGGTACCAGAGATCCGTCTGAGTCTACTGAGAGATTGTCCGCCATCTCCACATCCTCCGCAACTTGTTCAGTTGCTTCCGATCGTTTCGACGGCGGTGTATCGCTCACACTCACTCGGCTCTCCATTGGCATAGCCAATGTGCCATGTTTCACCACTAGTAGTGCGCTTCCTCCGGAACCCTGGGTGTCAGTTCCGGTCATAGGGGAATGTGGGGTTCGGGCCTGCACATCCGATGCCCGAGCCGTCGATTGCTCGACGGGAGGATTTCCCAAAAGTGGGTTACCTCGTGCAGAAATATCCATGTTTAGCCTCCACATTAAATAAAAGAAATGCATTTTATCCCTCCTGCCAGGTTGTCGGTACGGTACTCTCCACATAGTACTTGGGTGGCCACCAATTCCGCCGTTCCGCGGATGAGTGGATACCCAATTCCTATATGAAGCTGCCCTCTTAGTTCGTGGTAGGTTAATCTCCATAGAATGGGGTTAACTCGCCACTTAAGCCTCATCCCCGCGGCAAGGAGACCGACAGCTGCGGCGTACTATGAATTTGTTCTGGCTAAATCAGTTATAAGTGACACGTGTTGAGCGAATGTTGTGAATACGTAATAGTGAAAATTTTGGGATTTTATTTAAAACTTCCAAAATTTTGCAAAAGTGTTTAGTTATCGGAGCAACTTGAAAACCTCGCATATTTCTGACGCCAGTTTCACGAACAATTGTTTTTTTACCGAGTGGAAGAGGGGAACGGCAGCTTCTGCTGTGTGTTTATCAGATGAAATATTAGTTGTAGTCAGATTAGGCTCGTTTCATACTCTAATGTTTTACATGGGATCTATTGGCTATATTATGGCTGGAGGTGGGATAAAAGAAGTTCTTTCTACCATTTATGCAGAAAATACGATTGATCACATAACGTCAGGACGTGCCTATGCTAGAGCAGTACCTACGTGCTCATACCTTATTGCAGCAAGCTTTAGCACAATTAATTTTTGAAGATCTTAAGGAGAATAATGCGGATTTTTTAAATGTATTGAATGACGAACAAATATCGATGTTTTTTGAAATGTTCAATTACAATGAAATTACAGAAAACCAAGGATTTCAAATGCTAAGTAGAATTTTTGAAGATAAGTTAGTTGAGCTTGAAAATAAAAATAAAACATCAAAACTATGGATTACGTATTTTCGAATGGTAACAATATTGAAAGACTTCATTGCTGCCGACCGTATGGGGGATTGGAATTTACATCTACATAGTATTGAGCTGATGATTCCACTATTCCACGCATCAGGACATTTTCCCTATGCGAAGGCTGCACAAATTTATCTGCAAGATATGAAGGAATTACAGTATATAATGGATCCAGCAGAGTTCGAAAAATATACAACAGGATATTTCACATCTAGGCGATCAGATATTTTTTTTTCCTGGTATTGCAAGTGATCAGACTATTGAGCAGACTTTAATGAAAGGAATGAGCGTCGAAGGGGGTCCTTTTAAACGAGGTGCCACTGAAAGTGTAGTTTATAAATGGATCAGAGGAGTTATTTATAGTAAAGATATTATTCAAAGCATAGAAAATTTTTGTGACATATCTTTCAATAAAAGTCATCAACACAGTGATTCTACAGATGCTAGAATAGAAAGGGATGGTATCGATGTAAAAAGATTGGTAGACTTTTTCAAAGAACACAGTCCTTTTCCTGATACAGATGCAATTATGTTAATTGCCACTGGAATTACCGGTGATAAAAGTATAAATTGTTACAATGCTTTTGAAGACGGTTTAAAAGTTATGAAGAAAATCGAAGGGAAAAATGTACGCGAATTGATTTTTTTAAGGAAAGATAAAATAAATTCTCTATTGGCTAAAAATAATAAAATAAAATTTCATAACAATGTTATTCCTGTTGATCCATTGTTGCTGTTTCAACGTATTTGTGTGTTGAAAAAAACAGATGATGAACTAAAAACTTATATGAATTATGAACTGGCACCATATCCACTTGCTCTGTTTGAAGATGGCCAAATGCGAAAGACAAAAAAATCAACTTTCTACGAATTATTCCCAGAAATTCAGATTAATTTGAAAAGCTTAGAAAATGTTCATTATGTTATTGATGGAGGCATGTATCGTTGCAAATGGCAATTAAATGAAACATTCAAAATGATATGCGAACATTACGTAAGATATTTGAGGAATAATTATAATAACGCATACGTGGTATTTGATGGATATAAGAAGGACGGTATTAAATCTGCTGAAAGGAATCGTCGCGCACTAAAAAATATAAGTACAGATATTGAATTTGATGAAAATATGCCGTTAAAAAACGCTCAAGATAAAATATTGTTGTAATTTCTGAAGACATTGACGTCTTGGTTGTGTTAACGGCATTGGCGCCTACTGATCGTGAAATATATTTTTTAAAACCAACCCGAGGCAAAGTTAACCAACAAATATTTTCATCGAAAAGTTTAGAAAAATCTCTACCAGCATGTAAAGAACATGTTCTATTTTTACATGCTTTCACGGGCTGTGATACTACTTCTGCGTTTTACAACAAAGGAAAAATTAAGTTTATCAAAAATTTTGAGAAGCGGAATGATCTACATGACTCAGCAGCAGTATTTAAAAATGTACATGAAGATGCAAATAATATATTTCAAGCTGGTATTACATGTATTTTGGGACTGTATGGTGCTTCGGCAAAAATGGCAGATTTGAATACATTCAGGTTCAATTCCTTCATCAAAGCAACTGTCAAAGACACAAGTGTTCTTTTATCTTCGTTACCTCCCACATCTGATGCAGCATTTAAACACTTAAAACGGGTTTACCTACAAATCCAGATGTGGTTAGGGAATGATTTAATCATCGAAAATTGGAACTATTCCAATAATACCTATCATCCAATATTTACGAATCAATTACCTGCTCCGGAAAATTTATTAAAAATGTTATTTTGCAATTGCAAAAAAGGATGTGGAGCTGCATGCGGATGGCGAAAAAGTGGATTATACTGCAGTGTAGCATGCCTACAGTGCCACGACGACAGCTGTCTAAATGTAGCGCCTATAATTAACATCAGTGAAATTAAAGATGATATTTGAAAAAATGTAAATTTTTCAATAGACAAATTTTTTTGTTAATTCATTTTTTTCTTTTAAATAGTCATAATTTTTTTGTTTTTAATAATTAATTCGATTTTACTTTTATGCTAATATATAATAACAGAAAACAATTTTTTATTTTTTTTTGTATGCTAATTATTTAAATAAACGAATAGTTTACATAATATATTTTTTTTAACATTTAATTATCCATAATCTATTTATTTTTTCATTTGCTTCCACTTCTGTTACAAAAACAATAAATTCTACAACGTTTTTTGCATTATAGCACATAAGTTATTGCAATCATAAATTTTTGCTATTTAAAAATCAAATGCACAACTTTTAAATAGGTAGAGATTATTATTTATGTTATTCACAACACATTTTCGCAAAGATAATTTAATTTCATCTAGTCCCTAAGACATCCTAGGTTTTAACGTTTTTAACGCTCCAGACACTCCACTACATGTAGCGGCCAGCCAACGCTGTCCACACTACAAAGGTAGTTATTGGCAAGCACCTAAGCTCTGCTCACTGCCGATTACCAAACGGAATGTGTTCTTTCCAAAAGCGCGCAGGCTTTTTATAGGCAAAATCAATCCTATTAGAAAATTCAAATTTAGAGTTTGAAAAAAGACATCTAGTAGTCATTACAATTTTTGGGCACTGGAAAATTCAAATTTACAGTTTGAAAAAGACATATTGAGGTCATTACAATTTTAGGGCATTGCCATATATGAAAACTTTAAATTAAATCTTTACAATTTGAAGGTATTGCCATATAGATATAAATATATTAATAAATTATGAAATATAAGTATGCTACAGTCTCCCCCTTTGGCGTGAGGAACTCGTCCCGAGAACAAGCCAACATCTACTGCACTGGCATCTGTTTTAAGTATTTTCACTAAAAATAGGTTCGTGATCACTGGTATCAATTTTGTGCTCTGCATATGGAGTCGGTTCGTCGATTTTCCCAAAAGCTTCTGCGTAATTATGAAGTACGCTGTCGAGCTGTCTTTTCTGCTCCTGATTCAAATCCTTACCATCAGTTGATTTTAGTATTTTGAAGTCTATGGAATAAAGCCTCGTAAAATCGTTGTCATCATAGTTGGCGGTATTATAAATTAGACCATTAAATAGTGACGGCTGCAGCTTTCGGTCTGGAGTTACAGCATCGGCTGGCAAAGCATCTTTAAATATTGCTTGTATTGAGTGTGGTCAATAGTTATTATTTGGAATTTCCGGACCATAACCAGGCGCTTCTTCTGCCATTCGTTTCGGTCGCGTGCTCGACACTTTTACAGTCTCTATCAGATTCAGCTTAAGAGGCAAAGGTGGTGCAAAATCAAAATGCTTCATGGCATCGCTCTCGAAATACCAATATTTCTGGCCCATATTAAGAACTATACCAGCCTGTTCAAGAAAGTCCCTGCCAATCAAAGTCCGATTACTGGTAACGTTAGGTAACACCATGAACTCAATGTTGAGACATCGACCTCCAATAACTATTTTGCACACAGTGGACAAACATTCTTGCGTAGAAGTACTAACATCAGCTAACGTAATTTCACACTTCACATTTCGGTATTTACAACCTTTAAAGCCCATGACAGACTTTAGATTAGCGCTTACTACGCTAGTACGTGCACCACAGTCAAAAAATGCTTGACCTGGTACACCGAAAAGTTGTACGTTGACCATAGGTATGTCTCTTCCAATACTATTCGCAGTTATTGAATTAAAATTCACGAAACCTTCCGCGAATTGATTTTTGTTCCGACATGTTGCACAATTTGCGCGAGTAACGCTTGGGGTATTACAACCATAGCAAGCAAATTTAGGTTTAACCGTTACTGCGTGTGCAATTGCCACTGACTGAGCTTCCGCAGCTTCGGCCTTTTGTTTTTTGAAACAGTTTTCCGGTGTGTTACCTTTCTTTCGACAAAAATTGCAACGCAATGCCACTTCACTGTTAACACTCTTTGCAGTTTGATCAGAGTTTCCACTCCTACGTTCACTTAAAAAAGTGCGGCTTTTCGCTGAGTAAATCTTCATAAGATGAAATCCTCTGTCGGCTTACTCTTTCCCGGATTTGTGCGTGCACCATACCAAACAGCATATCTAGTTTTTCTGCTTCGGCAGGAACGACATCTAGCTGCGAAAATAACGCTCGCTTCTTCCGAACAAAGGTGTCCATCGGTTCACTCTTCTGTTGCTTCAAATCAAAGATTTCGGCATAAATTCGCCAGACCGGTTTTGAAGGTGCAAAACTTTCGCGCAGTCTACGTGTAACGTCTGCAAAATCAAGGACTTGCTCCTTAATGCCACGCCACCATTCTGCAGCATCACCCTCAAGTAGCATTGGCATTCCTTTAATCGCGTCCACATCCGCAATTTTCTCCACCGCTTTGAAAGTTGAAGCCGCAATGAACTCCTCCACTTTGCTGGACTACGCTCACCATTGTAACGCGCACTACACGTGGTAAATGTTCCTGTGCGGTCATTGCTGGTGTGAACCAAAGCCATCAACCGCTCGAATTGCTCCGTTGTAAACGATACAGCCATGCCGCTTTGCAGTCTTGAGCTTCTTCTCGGAAAATTGGGCAAATTGGCCCCACGTTGGGCGCCAGTTGTAACGTTGTATTTCTTTTATTATTTAAAACTTATGACGTTGTGTTTCTTTTTCGTAAAATATATCTCCCGGCAAAATCAGTCCTATTAGAAAATTCAAATTTAGAGTTTGAAAAAAGACATCTAGTAGCCATTGCAACTTTGGGGCATTGGAAAATTCAATTTACAAAAGACATCTAGTGGTCATTACAATTTTAGGGAAAACTTTTTTAAGAAAACTTTAAATTAAATCTTAACAATTTGAAGGTATTGCCATATAAAAATAAATACATTAATAAATTATAAAATATAAGTATGCTACACCATACATTTTTTCCTTCATATATAATAATAAATTAATAATACAAATCTTAAAACAACTGGTATTATTAACAACTTGTCGTCACTGATTATAAATATGGTAAGATTGCATTGCATAAATTGATTTTATTTAAAATTCTTCCAACAAATCAAATTAATAATCCTCATGGAGAAATTATTCATTACTAGGCACATAGGAAGATGGCATATGCAAATACAAATATGTGAATTTGGGAAAACTTTAGTATAATGTATATCGCTTTGAAAAAAAAAGGTTAAAAGACGAGGATAGAGGGGTGTATCCCCATCTTAAAACTGAAAACCGAACCTGCCGAAGGCTTATAGTTTTAAAGTAATTTAATGTTAAAGTTCTCTAATTTAGCGAAAAGTTGGTGTGGCCATACGCCTGAAATAAAAACGAAGTTCGTGTGCAGGGATGTTCAGTGGAAGGTTCATTGTAAAACTGCAGTATTTTTGCTGTAATTTAAAATTGAAAAATATTTTTCAAAATAAAAATATAAAACTCCTTTAAAATTAAAAACAATTATATTAAGCGTATCACAAAAAATAATAAAGTAATTAAAATTAAATTTAATTAATTAACACAGTATTTTTGCGTGGAAATCCTTATCGCGTGGGCGGCCGCGCTTGAAAAAAATAACCCTCATCAGTCCAACTCCGGCTACGCAATCCTCAGTATTTTTGCGTAGAACTCCTTTTCGCGTGGGCGACCTCCGGCCGCGCTTCAAAAAAATATCCCTCATCAGCCCAACTCCGGCTACGCAATCCACAGTATTTTTGCGTAGAAATCCTTTCCGTGTTAAAACCATTGAACCCAAAATTAAATCGTCATGTGCGTGTATGTAGTAAGGAGGCACAATAACCTCCATCCCCATCATTAATACTAAACTGAAATACTTAATTATTGTTCATATTTTTGTTTCATTTGCAGGCATCCGGCAACACCATACTGTTGTCATTCCAATCTTCTTATTATTCGCGTTTAAAATTGGAAAGTGATTGCATGGACAAATGAATTTGCATTTAATTTTAATAGAAATAATTCGAATATAAGCATAAAAATCAGTAAAAACACGCGTATGAGTGTATGTAAAGGGTGTTTTTTTTAGAGGTTAGGTTTTCAAGATGAAATAAAACGTATATAATTTAATGTTATGGCCAAGAATTTAGCTTTATTATAAAGATAAGGGTTTGCCATTATGTTTTAAAAATGATTTCGGGCAAGTGGCCGCCGCGGCTGGCTCGAATAAATTCCAGCCGAGAGGCCCAATTTTCGACCACTTTTTGCAGCAATTGGGGCCGTATGTCAGCAATAACGCGCCGAATATTCTCTTCCAAGACGTCAATCGTCTCGGGCTTATCTGCGTAGACAAGCGACTTCACATAGCCTCACAAGAAATAGTCCAGCGGTGTTATATCGCACGATCTTGGAGGCCACGCCACAGGTCCACGGCGCGAGATAATGCGCTCACCAAAAGTTTCCTTCAATAAATCGATTGTTGCGTTGGCTGTATGGCATGTAGCGCCGTCTTGTTGGAACCAAAGGTCGTCCACATCAACATCGTCCAATTCAGGCACGAAAAAGTCATTAATCATGGCTCTATAGCGCTCTCAATTGACTGTAACATTATGGCCGGCTTCATTTTTAAAGAAATATGGGCCAATGATTCCCTCTGCCCATAGAGCACACCAAACAGTGACTTTTTGAGGATGTAACGGCGTCTCAGCAATGGCTTGTGGATTATGTTCACTCCAAATGCGACAATTTTGCTTATTGACATACCCATTCAACCAAAAGTGAGCTTCATCGCTGAACAAAAACCATTATTTTCGAACCGCGCGAACCGAACCATTATTTTCGTAAGAAATTTGCAAGATTTGCAAACGTTGTTCAGGTGTAAGTCTATTCATTATGAAATGGCAAACCAAACTGAGCATAAATCAAGTAACAGCTGTCAAAAAGACCATCTACGAAAAAAGTAGTGCCAACTTGAAAACCTAACCTCTAAAAAAACACCCTTTATATTTGGTGAATTTTAGTGAAGTGTTCAAAAATATATAGTGTAATGTGGCAAATTATAGTGATGTTCCAAAGGGCATTTTGCAGGCAAATAGTTCTGAAACTATTACTTCCCGAATAATTTGGAGTTATAAAGAGTGTTCCTTAACACCTCAGTAACATCTCCACCAAGTTTCATTAATAAAGACATAATAGTTTGCCCAAAATTGCCCAATATACATTATTCTAAATTCCAGCCGTGAATTTATATAGTATAATATTTACATATGCGGCCGCATGCACATACCACAGCAAAAAATTTATGATTCGGAAAAATTGTCCAAGGAGTCCAACGCGCATTCATAGGTACAGCATGGTGCCAGAAATTATGAATTAAGATGCATCAACAAAATTTTTTCTCAATTTACTTATACATTTTTTAGGTCCTTACTATGAAGTAGTTCATAATTCTTTGATATAAAAATTTTAATATTTAAGAGGACAAGAATGTATTAAAGTTTACAAATAAAAAGTGCACATTGACTAAGAATTGTAGTTTAACGATTTGCGGCTTTCGTCCCTGTCGCTATGAACAGCGCTGAACTGTTCATAGAATCTTCAACATAAAATAGGTATATGGCACTTTGGTCTTTATCCGAACACTGAATGAATGTACAGTAACATTCAAATAAGTCGCACTACTCTTTCAGTGTAAGTTTCTAACTTTTCGGCTTTATACATATGTTTTGTGCATTTTTTATCAATTAGAGAATTACTTACGTCAAGTAACATACTAATTAATTATTTACCTATCATCAGAAAGCGTAAAATAATAGCTGTGAGATTTTCTCTAGTATTAAAATGTCCGAGGCAGAACTTTTTTTATAAGCTGAATACTTGAAATTTGAATTGGTCGAGCCAAGAAGCACCAAGATATTTGGTGGCTGCTAAACACTCAACCTAAAACGCCCATTGTATTTAGAGCTCTGGAAAGAAGGCAGATAGCTAAAGGGGAAAGGGGAAAAGTATCAGAGAAAGAGATAGGAAAGAATAGAGACAGAGACAGAGGTAGTTAGTCCTGTGAGAATTTTCCAGATTCTTTGGTAAATCTGAAAATATCCTTCAGGTTTAGAGATCGAATATTACTCATTCTCACGACATCGGAACCCAAACTCATAGTCTTGCTCTAGCAAAGGCAGGACACTCACAGAGAAAGTGTTTATTGCTATCAGTCGCCTCCAAGCAAGACAGGCACACTGGGCCCTCAATGATTCCAATGGTGGTCATATGCTGATCCCATGGGTTGTGTACTGTAATAATGCCGACCATCAACCGAACGTGTTTCCTTCCAAGTTTTAGTAGAAAGTTTGACAGTTTGCTCTTCGGACTTATCATAAAACACTTTGCAGTTCTGCAGCTTTCTCGACCGGACCATCGCTCTTTATGTAAATTGCATACATAATCGCTGATCCAATTCATGATTGCTGCAGAACGGGCTCCGATTATTGGCTCGGGCCCTTGTGGGGGAACCACTGATCCACGTTTGACCAATTCATCGGCAATTTCCTTTCCTTGAACTCCGGAGTGTCCTGGAACCCAAATAAGTACAAGCCTTTTCTGTCGTGCGACATCGTAGGGGTCCGTAAAACAATTTAGTAATTTTTGCTACTGCAATTAACGTAATTAATAAGTAATTTATTAATAAAATGGTAATTAAGTTTGTTGGCTAGTTATATAATTTGTGGAGATTTAAAGAATTTTCTTCTGTAAATATTTTTAAATAAAATATATTGTAGTTTTTATTTCGTTATTTTGAATGAAGAATGAAATATATGATTTATCTATAAATCATCATGTGCTTAATAACGAAATGAAAATTAATATGAATAAATTGAATGGGAGAATATTTCATTTGATGCTAGAGATGTAACGTAGATGAATAATATTAGTACTCCTCCTAGAAAAATTAAAAATAATACGTATGAGAACCAAAATCTTTTAGCTATTAGTCCAGTTAGAAGACAAATTTGTATTGTTTGTATTAAAAATATTGTCCCCATTGCTAATGGGTGATTTATTTGAATAAAAATAGGACTATAAATTAATGTTGTAGAATATAAAGTTAATTGTATACTATCAGGAGGTAGTTTATATAAAATATTAATTTTGGGGATTAATGATAAAGTTATTTCTTTGCTCTTCAAGTTTTCATAGATTAATTCTTATTTTTGATTAACAAGACCAATTTTTTTGTCAAACTACTAAAACTGATGTTAATATTATTATCTTGGGGATTACCTTGTTTTTTAATTTTAGTATGGGTATTTGTTTTTGTTTTTAATCGTAAAAATTTATTGTCTTTTGAGATTAGAATGTATTGTTTTAAATTTTTTTTTGTTATTTATTTATTTGAATTTAATAGATTTTAGAAGATATTTTAGTATGTATAATATTTTTAACTTTTAAAGTTTGTGAAGGGGCTTTAGGACTTGCAA
This sequence comes from Anastrepha obliqua, assembly GCF_027943255.1. NCBI lineage: Eukaryota > Metazoa > Arthropoda > Insecta > Diptera > Tephritidae > Anastrepha > Anastrepha obliqua. The sequence goes on along the minus strand of NW_026562182.1, from coordinate 13,337 downwards.
TGATAAAATTATTTTATGTAGTAATATTTAGTATACCTTTTTGTCTTATTATAAACTCATTTTGAACGGTTCAAAGTTTATTATTTCTGGTAAGTTTTATTTTTATTTTAATTAATTATTGTACAAATTATTTTGTAAATATTTCTTATTTTTTGGGATTACTTCTAGTGAATCCATTAATAAATATAATAATAATGGAAATTTTTTTTTAAATTAATGTATTAATTTTATTATTATGATTACTTTTAACTTTTGGTAGAATAAATGTATTCATATATTATTTATTTTTTGAAAGAAGATTACTTCCTACCTTCTCTTTGATTTTGGGGAGGGGATATCAACCTGAATGTTTACAAGCTGGAATTTATCTTTTATTTTATACTTTATTAGTTTCTTTACCTATATTAGTAGGAATTTTTTATTGACATATATAATACTTTAATAACATTATGTTAATTGTTATCATTATATATATTTATCTTTGATTTTAGCTTTTTTAGTAAAAATACCTATATTTCTAGTTCATTTATGATTACCAAAAGCTCATGTAGAAGCACTTGTTTCTGGTTCTATAATTTTAGCTGGAGTGATATTAAAATTAGGGGGTTATGGGTTATTACGAATTTTTTCTTTTCTACAAGTGAGTGCTATTAAATATAATTATATCATATTTGAATTAGAATTAGATTAATTGGGGGTGTTTTAATTAGTTTAGTTTGTTTGCGGCAAACTGATTTAAAGTCTTTAATTGCTTATTCTTCTGTAGCTCATATAGGAATTGTTTTAGGAGGTCTTATGACTTTAAGATATTTGGGATTTTGTGGTTCTTGTACATTAATAATTGCTCATGGATTATGTTCTTCTGGGCTTTTTTGTTTAGTGAATTCGAGAAAACTATTTATTATTTTTACATTGATTATTTATTATTTTTAAATTTATTAATTTTGAATAGTGATATTTGTATACTCTGACTTTAGTTTTATTTAAATAGCTTATTTAAAATATTGATTGGTGTTGTCAATGATATGATTATTAATCATTTTAAATCGTTAGAAAGTATTTATCTATTTGAAGAATTCGATTTTTAATTTTAATTTTATTTAAAATAATTTTTTTTTAAATTATTAATATTAATTAAGGATGTTTGTATATTTATTGAATGAGAAGTAGTTAGATTTAATTCATGTAGAATTGTTATAACTATCATCTATGATCAATGATATTATTAATTATTAGCCTTAATTTAATTATAATTTTATTAGGATGAGATGGGTTAGGACTAGTTTCTTATTGTTTAGTAATTTATTTTCAAAATGTAAAATCTTATAATACTGGGATATTAACTGCTTTATCAAATCGAGTTGGTAATGTTTCTTTCTTTTATTAGCCATTGCTTGAATATTAAATTCTGCAAGTTGAAATTATATTTTTTATTTAGAAATAATGAAAAATATAATTAAAATAGAAATTATTGGAGGACTGATTATACTAGCTGCTATAACTAAAAGAGCTCAGATTACTTTTTCGCCTTGATTACCTGCAGCAATAGCAGCTCCTACTCCTGTTTCTGCATTAGTTCATTCTTCTACTCTTGGTACTGCTGGGATTTATTTACTAATTCGGTTTAATATTTTATTACGTGATTCTTGAATAGATCAAGTTCTACTTTTACTATCGGGTTTAACTATATTTATACCTGGATTATATACATAATTTATGTATATATATATATATAAGTATATATAATTATATATACATCCATTTTATATTACATATATATAGATAATGATGTATATGTTATATACAATTTATGTAAAACATAATGGATGTTTATATATAATTATTTGTTGTTGAATTGATTATTTTTTTAATATATTAGTTTAATCAATAATATTTATAAAAAAGATATTTTTAATTTAACAATAAAAATTTAATGTTTTTCTTAAACTATATAAATAGAAGTATAAATGGAATGTAACCATTAAAAGATAAAAGTTAGCAGCTTTTTCTTGAACATCTTACTTCCTTAATTGGAAATTCTATTTCAGTTCTATTATTAACAGTGATATGCCTCTTTTTGGCTTGAATTAAATTAATAATTAAGAATGTACTCAATAAATAGATTTAACCATTTTCTTTAGAATAAGGGTAGTTAAATTACCTGCAATTAGGTCGAAACTAATTGCAATAAATCGCTTCATATTCGTTTAATTGATATACATTTTTATTAAATAAATAAAGATAGATTGAAAATTCAACACTTTTTGTGTGCAAATCAAATGTTATAATTAACTACAACCCCATTTATATTAATTTTATCAATTTAATATACCTTGGTTTCATTCGTGATATAGGCCAATAATTAAAATTATATTGAAAATTATTGATGTAATTGTTCATATTATAATATTTAATAAGTTAATAATTAAAATTATTGGTAAGATTATTGCAATTTCTACGTCGAAAATTAAGAACATAATTGAAATTAGAAAAAAATCGTATGGATAATGGAAGACGTGATGATGATTTTGGGTCAAATCCACATTCAAATGGGGAACATTTTTCTCGATCTGCTATTCTTTTTTTTCATAAAATAGAAACTAAGATTATTACAATACTTGTAAGAATTATTAAGGTTAGTGCCATAATAGTTATTGAAAAAATTATTTATACTACTTTATTAGTAGACTTTATGATTGGAAGTCAAATATACTTTATATATTATATAGATAATTAATATGAGTTATTTATTATTATTGTATGTATTTTCATTGGGGGGGGGGATTTTTAAGTGGCGGGTCCCAAACCCGGCGCACAACCAGCTATCCTGGAATGCTTCACCTTCTCACGTTAGCTCACTCCCGAACGGGTGTTCGGAAGCTACCCAGAGGATACGTGGGCTAATCCCAGACGTTGTGATCTGCTTGAACCATATGCAGAATAATCGTCCAGGCCACTCCCAAGTGAATGGCGATCAGTAACTTTTCCCACTTGAGTGGACTTCTACACATGGAACCATCCTCCGAATAAAGATCCAGCCGCTACGTTGGCTGGGTCATGTCGTCCGAATGGATACAAAAAACAGATTATGTTCCAATTAATACATGAATTCCGTGAAATCCTGTAGCTATGAAAAATGTAGAACTATAAACTGAGTCGGCGATTGTAAATGGTGCTTCAATATATTCATATGCTTGTAGAATAGTAAAATATTCTCCCAATAATGCTGTAAAGAATAATCCTTGTGTGGCTTGAGAATGGCGCGTACACCCTTTTTGGGTGTTTGGCCGAGCTCCTCCTCCTATTTGTGGTGTGCGTCTTGATGTTCTTCCACAAATGGAGGGACCTAAAGTTTCGAGCCGACTTCGGACGGCAAATATTATTATGAGGAGCTTTTTCATGGCAGAAATACACTCGGAGGTTTGCCATTGCCTGCCGAGGGGCGACCGCTATTAGAAAAATGTTTTTCTTAATTTTGGTGTTTCACCGAGATTCGAACCAACGTTCTCTCTGTGAATTCCGAATGGTAATCACGCACCCATTCAGCTACGGCTTGAGAATGATTACCTTCCATTAATCTATGATGAGCTCATGTTACAGTTACTCCTGAGGCTAATAAAATAGCTGTGTTTAATAAAGAAATTTGAAATGGATTGAAAGGTTTAATTTCTGCTGGAGGTCAAGAAGCTCCTAATGTAATTGTGGGAGATAAGCTTCTGTGAAAAAAAGCTCTAAAGGATGATACGAAAAATAAAATTTATGATAAGATAAATAAAATTATTCCTCATCGTAGACCTAAAATTACAGGTAGAGTGTGGAAATCTTGAAAAGTTCCTTCACGAGAGACATCTCGTCATCATTGATAAACAGTTAGAATAGTAATGATATTGCCTAATAAGAACCTGAAATTGATGTTATTGCTCCCATAGCTCCTGTTAAAGGTCATGGACTATAATCTACTGAATGAAATGGATGATTAGCATGTGTTGACATTAAATTAATTTACTTCCCTAGAGTATTGAGTTCTTAATACTGGAAATACATAAGATTGAATAATTGCTACTGCTGATTCAAGAACTAATAAAGCAATTTGGGGAATGATTAATAGGAAAATAATGGCCTATGAAAGTGACGGGCTAGTATTTCCTAGGAGAGTTAATACTAAATGACCTGGAATTACATTAGCTGCTAATCATACTACAAGAGTTCCTGGTCGAATTTAGGAGATTGAGGAATTACAGAGTGGTAATTTATTATTTTAAAAAGTATAAATGTGATATAAAAAATAATAAATAAACTTAATCAACCAATTGTGACTATTTGTGGAATCAAAAAAAATTGAAAAGTTTAATAATTTTATTATAGTTTAACAAACTAATGTTATAGATTTAACTAATTTTTTATAATTATAAATATTATATTATTTATAAATCATCAGAAGTAAGTGCTAATTTACTATTGAGTGGTTAAAGAGACGAATACTTGCTTTCAGTCATCTAATGATGAATTTACTCTATTTGTAATTCATTTAATAAAATGGTTAACAGGGATACTTTCAATAACAATAGATATAAAACTATGATTAGCACAGCAGTATGATCGTGAAAGAATGATAATTGTTCTATTAAGGGAGAGGCACTGTCTTGAAGGACAAGGGCTGCTCATGTTACCATTATTATATTTATATTATAAGAAAAAGATTATAATTTTTATATTATAAGAAAAATAAAATTCCTAATAGTGAAATAGAAGATCCAATAGTTAAGATAATATTTCATGTTGTATATGCATCTCGGTAATTTGAATATCGTCGAGGTATTCCTGCTAATCTAAGAAGTGTTGAGGGAAATATGTTAAATTTACTCCAATGAATATAATAATAAATTGACTTTTTAATCATCTAGGATTTATATCTAATCCAATAAGTAAAGGGCATCAGTGAATAAATCTTGCTATAATTGAGAATACTGCTTCTATAGATAACACATAGTGGAAGTGGACTACAACCTAATAGGTATCGTGTAAAATAATATCTGCAGATGAATTAGCAAGTATTACTCCGGTTAATCCTCCTCTTCTTCTTAATTGGCGCGATAACCGCTTACGCGATTTTGGCCGAGTTTAACAAAGCGCGCCAGTCCTTTCTTTCTCGTGCTAACCGGCGCCAATTGGACACACCAAGTGAAGCCAAGTCCTTCTCCACCTGATCTTTCCAACGTAGAGGAGGCCGCCCTCTTCCTCTACTACCACCAGATGGTACCGCATCGAATACTTTCAAAGCCGGAGCGTTTGTATCCATTCGGACGACATGACCCAGCCAACGAAGCCCCTGGATCTTTATTCGCTGCGCTATGTCTATGTCGTCGTAAAGCTCATACAGCTCATCGTTCCATCGTCTGCGATATTCGCCGTTGGCAACGTGCAAAGGTCCAAAAATCTTACACAGAATCTTTCTCCCAAACACTCCAAGCGTCGCTTCATCGGATGTTGTCATCGTCCAAGCTTCTGCGCCATACGTTAGGACGGGCATGATGAGAGTCTTGTAGAGTATTAGTTTTGTTCGTCGAGAGAGCACTTTACTACTTAATTGCCTACTTAGTCGAAAATAGCACTTGTTGGCAAGAGAGATTCTACGTTGGATTTCAAGGCTGACATTGTTATCGGTGTTAATGCTGGTTCCTAAATAAACGAAGTCTTTTACAACCTCGAAATTATAACTGTCAACAGTGACGTGGGTGCCGATACGCGAGTGCGCCGACTGTTTGTTTGATGACAGGAGGTACTTCGTTTTGCCCTCGTTCACCACCAGACCCATTCGCTTTGCCTCTTTATCCAGTTTGGAGAAGGCAAAACTAACAGCGCTATTGTCAAGGTCGATGATGTCAATATCATCGGCATACGCCAACAATTGTACGCTCTTATAAAATATTGTGCCTGAGCGATTCAGTTCTGCGGCTCGTACGATGCTCTCCAACATCAGGTTAAAGAAGTCACACTACAGCGAGTCACCCTGTCTGAAACCTCGTTTGGTATCAAACGGCTCGGAGAGGTCCTTCCCAATTCTAACGGCGCTGCTGGTGTTGAGCAACGTCATCTTGCATAGCCGTATTAGTTTTGCGGGGATACCAAATTCAGACATCGCGGAATACAAGTAACTCCTCTCCGTACTGTCGAATGCAGCTTTGAAGTCGACGAAAAGATGGTGTGTGTCGATTCTCCTTTCATGGGTCTTTTCCAAGATTTGGCGTATCGTGAATATTTGGTCGATGGTAGAATTTCCAGGTCTAAAGCCACACTGATAAGGTCCAATCAGTTGGTTGACGGTGGGCTTCAGCCTTTCACACAATACGCTCGCTAGAACGCTATAGGCAATATTTAGTAGACTAATCCCGCGGTAATTGGCACAAATTGCAGGATCGCCCTTCTTATGAATTGGGCAGAGCACACTTAAATTCCAATCGGCAGGCATGCTTTCATCCGACCATATTTTGCATAGGAGCTGATGCATGCACCTTACCAGCTCCTCGCCGCCATGTTTGAATAGCTCAGCCGGCAGTCCGTCGGCGCCCGCGGCTTTGTTGTTCTTTAGCCGCGTTATCGCTATTCTCACCTCGTCATGGTCGGTTAGCGGAACGTCAATTCCATCGTCAACGATTGGGGTATCGGGATCATCACATTCTCTTTGACATGCGCAGCTATCACTATTAAGTAGGTTCGAGAAGTGTTCCCTCCATAATTTATGAATGCTCTGGATGTCGGTCACCAGATCACCGTCCTTGTTCTTACAGGAAAACGCCCCGGTCTTGAAACCTTCTGTAAGCCGCCGAACTTTCTGGTAGAATTTTCGGGCGTTGTTCCTATTGGCCAGCATCTCAAGCTCCTCGCACTCACGTATTTCGGCCTCTCGTTATTCTGTCGAATAATACGTCTCTCTTCCTTTTTCAGCTCTCTGTAGCGATCCCACATGGCTCGCGTTGCGCCCGATCGCAGCGTGGCTCTATAGGCGGCATCTTTTCTTTCGGCGGCAGCATGACATTCCTCGTCGTACCAATTGTTTTTTCGGGCTCGCCGGAATCCGATGTCTTCTTCGGCGGCGGTACGTAGAGAACAAGAAATATTGCTCCATTGCTCGTGCATGCCGGTTTGTTGGGCAGTACTCTCTGAGAGCAAGAGTGAGAGTCGAGTGGCGAATCTTCTGGCCGTCTGTTGTGATTGCAGCTTTTCGATGTCGAACATTCTTTGCGTAGGTAGATGGACGCTTTTCGCTGAATAGAGACGTGTGCGCAGTTTAGCTGCAACAAGGTAATGGTCCGAGTCGATGTTGGGTCCTCGGATCGTACGTACATCTAATACACTAGAAGCGTGTCTTCCATCTATCACAACATGATCGCCATGTAGCTTGGTGTATATTTTTATGCTGGAATCTGGTGCTGCAGACTACCATGTTTCGGGCCCCGGCGAAGTCGATCAGCCTCTGTCCGTTACCGGATGTTTCGTTGTGCAGCCTGAATTTTCCGACTGTGGGACCAAAAATTCCTTCCTTGCCCACCCTGGCGTTGAAGTCGCCAAGCACGATTTTTATGTCGTGGTGAGGGCAGCGCTCATAGGAACGTTCCAAGCGCTCATAGAAAGAATCCTTGGTCGCATCGTCCTTCTCTTCCGTCGGGGCGTGGGCGCAAATTAGCGAGATGTTAAAAAATCGCGCTTTGATGCGGATTGTTGCGAGACGCTCGTCCACCGGAGTGAACGACAGTACTTGGCGACGAAGTCTCTCTCCCACAACAAATCCGACACCGAATTTGCGCTCCTTTACATGACAGCTGTAGTAGACGTCGCAAGGCCCTATGGTTTTCTTTCCTTGCCCCGTCCATCGCATCTCTTGGATGGCAGTGATATCAGGCTTTACTCTCACGAGGACATCAACCAGCCGGGCAGAGGCACCTTCCCCATTAAGGGACCGGACATTCCAGGTGCATACCCTCAAATCATAGTCCTTAGTTCGTTTGCAGGGGTCGTCATCAGTGTTGGAAGTTCTCATCCGAGGCTTTGTATATGCTTTCATTGGGGGGAGGTTTTTAAGTGGCGGGTCCCAAACCCAGCGCACAACCAGCTATCCTGGAATGTTTCGCCTTCTCACTTTAGCTCACTCCCGAACGGGTTAATCCTCCTACTGTGAATAAAAAAACAAATCCTAAGGCTCATAATTTTCCTGGTGAATAATTTAGTTGAATTCCATAAAGTGTAGCTAATCAGCTAAAACTTTTAATTCCCGTTGGTACAGCAATAATTATATGATAGTAGCTGATGTAAAATATGGTCATGTATCTACCTGTACGTCTATTTCAACAGTAACTAAATCTATGATGAGCTCATACGATAAATTCTAATAATCTAACTGTTATTATTATTATTATATTAGAACGTCGGTTCGAATCTCGGTGAAAACACCAAAATTAAGAAAAACATTTTTCTAATAGCGGTCGCCCCTTGGCAGGCAATGGCAAACCTCCGAGTGTATTTCTGCCATGAAAAAGCTCCTCATAAAAAATATCTGCCGTTCGGAGTGGGCTCGAAAATGTAGGTCCCTCCATTTGTGGAACAACATTAAGACGCACGCCACAAATAGGAGGAGGAGCTCGGCCAAATACCCAAAAGGAGTGTACGCGCCAATTATCCAGGTTGCGTTTATTGTAAGAGCACATCAACATCTACGCTACACATCCTGAATACATGCCCAGCACTCAGCAATATCAGGGGAGAAATATTTTGATCGAACACGCCATCAGAGCTTTTAAAAGCCCCTACTGCAGAAAATATTGCAACAATATTCAAATATATCACCTAAGCTAAATTAAGCAACAAAATTTAATGAACTTAAAATATCAACTTTAATTTAGGATATACAAATTATAATTACTTATACCAATACCAATATAGTAGCACATATTATGGGGACTAAGCAGCTGAAGGCATTGCTGCTAGTGCTGCCACAAATATGTAATATATTTATTTATAAGTATATTTCATTATATTAGGTTAGGTTAGGTTAGCCTGGTTGACAATAAGCCACGCATAGACCTTTTGGTCCCTAGCGATACCAGATGGTAACTGATCTCTATAAATACCGAAAGTAGACATCATGTAGGATGTCAGCGCTTTTGGCGATTCTAAGTAGAGCTGGGAGCTTCGCTTTTGAGGCGTCCCCCAGACCCTCAAACAGTGGGGCTCCCAGGCATCTTGGTCGCGTTTTTAATAATGCCGGACAAACGCACAGAAGGTGTGCTAAAGTTTCGTCAACATCATCTCTGCATTTCCTGCATTTGTCCGTGTTAGCAATCCCTATCTTGTACGCATGTGCAGCCAATAGATTATGACCTGTCAGCATACCTATGATAGTTCTGCAGACCTTTCACGAGAGCGTAAGTTCGAATTGAGTCAGATTTTTGTCGTTAGTTCTACACATAACTTTTGCTGTTTTGCATGTGTGCCGTCGAACATTTTTGGACTTAATACAATATGAGCTTATTGCTTTTATTGCTGCCTGACTATCAACGTATATATTAATTGTTGAGTTCTTTCTTGTTCTAGTGTAGGCTAGCTCCACGGCTTTGCCCTCAGTAAAAACTTCCGCTTGGAAAATACTGCTGTGGTCTGGCAGCTTGATAGGCTGCCTTATCCCTAGTTTTGAGCAGTAAATACCCGCTCCCACTCCGTCTAAAGTTTTAGAGCCGTCTGTATAGATGTGAAAAGTTCTATGGCCAGGCTTCATGCCTTTGTGCCATCACTCCTCTTCAATTGTAGTGCGAAACCTTCTCTTCCAATTAAAGTGCGGAGTCATGTAGTCCGTGCAACCTGAGCTCCACTTTCCTATTGAGCTCTGACCGAAGGTTCTGCGAGGAAAACCTTCGCAGCCGCTAGCCTCCTCACGGATTTCGCTGCCAGGTTTTCCGCCATAAGGTCAATAGGTGGCATGCTGAGTACCATTTCCAGCGCTGCCGTTGGAGTGGTTTTCATCGCTCCTGTTATGCACAGAGCAGCGAGTCGTTGAATCATTCATTTCCAGTGGCATAAAGTATGTCAGTTTTCTTGTCACAGTCCACCATACTAAGGCCCCATGCAGCAATATCGGTCTTTTTTTTTTTTTTTTTTGTTTTTTTTAGGAGGTTTAAATCAAAATGTCAGAAACATCATCAAAGGCGCCGTCGCACCAGTGGTATGTGGGGCATGCTCCCACTAACACTATAACATTCCTCCTCCTCGGCTGATTTCCACCCTGGGACCGCTGTAAACATTTCATCAAGGTGGAGCCGCGTTTATGTCTATTGACACAACCAGGTATCTGCTTCCAGGTCCTTCTCTTATGGACGTATGGAGATCTTACGTCAGCGATGGTATCCACTCCCCCCACTGTTTTCATACGTGGTTCTGGAGGAAATGGAACATCGGAAAATTTGCGATAGCGCAGTTTTCACCAACTATCGTCTTGTCTTCTGTCTTATATTATTGTGAGTGATTCACTCAAGTGTCTGTGTTTGTCGTCATTCTGTCCGGAAACAGTTCATCTCCATTTCGTAATTGCAACTGTAGTTGCTGTTGCTGGGTCTTGCGCTCCCATTCGATGAATTGGAGTCGTTGCATAATTTTTCCAGCAAACGCTCGAACCGCCACCCATTTAGCACTGGATGAGCACATGTCTTGTACGATGTAGGACTAGCTGAGTGTCCCAAAACCCTTTCAAGTGTTGCACGTTCTCGTGCGAAGCGATCACAATGAAAAACCACGTGTTCCGCGCTTTCGATTACATTAGGACAGCTTGGGCAGAGTGGGTTTTCTGCCAGCTGAAAGCGGTGGAGATATTCCATAAAGCAGCCATGACCGGTGAGTATCTGCGTAAGGTAATAATTAGTTTCACCATGCTTTCTTTTTACCCACTGCTCGAGATGTGGTATTAACTTGTACGTCCAGCGCCCTTTAAGTGACTCTTCCCATCTTCTGTGCCACTCATACATAGATCGCTCTCGTTCGATGGCTTTTTCTGTTGCCGTTGGTTTAGCTCCTTGCTCGCTATAGAGGCGGCGAAGCTCTCGTGGATATCAACTGGCAATTTCCCGGCCACAACACATATTGCATCGTCTGATACCGTTCTATATGCACATGAAACCCGTAATGCACTCCGCCTGTGTGTGCGCACCACTTCACGCATGTGAATGTTCTTTGCTTCTGCCCATATCGGTGCCGCGTAGAGTATGATTGAGTCCACGACCGTTGATAATAGTTTCCTTCTTTCCCCTTGTAGACCACCTATATTCGGTAGTATTTTTGTGAGAGCGCCCATTACCGCCGCTGCTTTGTTATTAACTGCTGCTAGATGTTGCTTAAAGCTTAATCTCGTGTCGATCATTACACCTAGGTATTTTATTGCCTCCTTTGAGAGTATCTCGTGTCCACCAACTGAGAGTTTCATGGTCGCTTTTTTCTTCCGAGCACTTATCAGCACTGCCTCTGTTTTTTGGGCTGCCAGCTCTAGACCTGCATTGCTGAGCCAACGCTGTACTCTCGTTGCCGCATCATTGCATTGTGCTTCTAGATGATCCAGTCGCTTGTCAACTACAACTAGCGCAATGTCGTCCGCATAACCTACGATTGTTATTTTTGCTGGAAGTTTTATTTTCAGAACCCCGTCATACATAATATTCCAAAGAGTTGGCCCCAAAACCGATCCTTGTGGAACTCCCCCTGTGACTTCATATGTTTTTGGGCCATCATCAGTGTCATACCGTAAAATTCGTTTGCTGAAATAGCTTCGAATAATGCTCAGTAGGTAGCTTGGTATCTTCAAATTTTCCAGAGACAGCAGTATGTTGGACCAATTTGCCGAGTTGAACGCGTTTTTTATATCCAGCGTTATGACTGCGCAGAGCTTCATAGCAGTGTGCCCTCCCCTAATAGCTTCCCGGGCTATGTTTGTTACGATTCGGATCGCATCTAATGTTGATCTTCCACGCCGGAAACCAAATTGGTTATCGGAGAGACCACCAGGGCTTTCTAAGTATTCCTGGAGCCGATCACATATGATACGTTCTAGTATTTTCCCTGTTGTGTCCAACATGCATAAAGGTCTGTATGCGGCTGGGTGATCAGGTTGTTGCCCTGGCTTAAGTAGCAGAACTAAGCGCTGTAGCTTCCATCTGGTTGGAAAGGTTCCTTCTTCTAGGCGTGTGGTATTTGCCCGTATAGCTACCTTTAGTGCATTATTTGGGACGCCATCGGGACTAGGAGCCTTGCAGTCTTTTATGCGTTTCAGCGTTTGTAAAATAACGTCTGTTGATACTGGTGGAACGTTTCTGCTTGTGTTGACAGCATATTCCTGATCACTACTTTGCGGGGGAAATAGTGCTACTACTATTTGCTCTAAAAGTATCGGACACGTTGGCTGTGGTGGTCTTGGCCCTCTGACGTTTCGCATCACAGTTTTATATGCCATGCCCCAGGGATCGTCGTCTGCACTGTCTCGCATTTCCTTAAAGCAATTGTTTTTGCTATTCCGAATTGCCTTCTTAAGGTGGAATTTTCATGTACGATATTCTGCGTGCCGCTCGTTATAGTTTGATCGATGGCGTGCTCTTTGTGCCTTTCTTCGTGCTTTGTTCCAGGCTTCCCGAAGGTCGGCTATTTCGGTAGTCCACCAGTAAGCAGGTTTCCGTTTGTTGTTGTATCGACACTTCGGCATCGACGCATCACACGCGAGTTCTATTATAATATAATATAATATAATATAATATAATATATATTAATATAATATGATATAATATAATATAACATAATATAATATAATATAATATAATATAATATAATATAATATAATATAATATAATATAATATAATATAATATAATATAATATAATATAATATAATATAATATAATATAATATAATATAATATAATATAATATAATATAATATAATATAATATAATATAATATAATATAATATAATATAATATAATAAAATATAATATAATATAATATAATATAATATAATATAATATAATATAATATAATATAATATAATATAATATAATATAATATAATATAATATAATATAATATAATATAATATAATATAATATAATATAATATAATATAATATAATATAATATAATATAATATAATATAATATAATATAATATAATATAATATAATATAATATAATATAATATAATATAATATAATATAATATAATATAATATAATATAATATAATATAATAATATAATATAATATAATATAATATAATATAACATAATATAATATAATATAACATAATATAACATAATATAT